>NC_091741.1:60401497-60733163 GCF_043380555.1 Nothobranchius furzeri | reverse complement strand
TCGACATCTTACCCTCATCTTTGTTTAAAAGTGCTTTTCAGTCCATCGGTCCCAGCGTGCTCTCTATGATTAATGCTTCTCTGGTTTCTGGTCAGGCCCCTGCTTACTCTAAAAACGCTGTAATCCACCTGCTTCTTAAAAAACCGAGTCTCGACCCCTCTCTCCATAGCAGCTTCAGACCCATCTCTAAACTTCCGTTCATCTCCAAGACCTTGGAAAAGGTTGTGGCTAAACAACTCACAGCTGCTCTTGATGAACATAACATCTATGATTGCTTCCATTCAGGTTTTCGTAGAGCTCATTCTACTGAAACAGCTCTTGTTAGGGTCTCTAATGACCTTCTGACTCACAGTGATGCAGGGGACTGTTCTGTTCTGGTCCTGCTGGACCAGACTGCAGCCTTTGACACTGTTGACCATCACCTGCTACTGGAGAGTCTCAGAGACTGGGTAGGCCTATCAGGATCTGCTCTGGAGTGGTTCTCCTCTTATCTTTCTGAGTGCTCCTTTTCTGTGGCCATCTCCAAGTTTAGGTCCTCCACCACCTCCCTTACCCATGGCGTCCCACAAGGTTCTGTGCTGGGGCATCTGCTCTTCCTCCTCTATCGGCTTCCTCTTCAGCACATCCTGAGCTCCTTCAAAGGAATCTCTTACCATCTTTATGCAGATGACATCCAACTGTACATCTCCTTTAAGCCCCATGAGATGTCTAAGCTGCAGCTGTTACACACCTGCTTAGACTCTATCAAAACCTGGATGGCTGGGAGCTTTCTACAGCAGAATGAAGATAAGACTGAGATCCTCATCTGTGCCCCAGACAAGCTGGTTCCCAAAGTCAGAGACTCTCTTGGTCAGCTTGCTTCTCACACCAAACCTTCCGTCGGGAATCTTGGTGTGACCTTTGACCCAGCTCTCACCCTGGATTCTCATGTCAGTTCTCTTGTTCGCTCTTCCTTCTTCCATCTCAGGAACATTGCTAAGCTGAGTCCCATTCTGTCCCGCTCTGAACTTGAGACAGTTATCCACACCTTCATCTCCTCACGCTTAGACTACTGTAACTCTCTTTTCACGTATCTGAGCAGAACCTCCCTGAACCGTCTACAGGTGGTTTAGAATGCCTGTGCTCAGCTTCTGACCAAGTCCTCCAAATACTCTCGCATCACCCCGCTTCTCCTCCAGCTTCACTGGCTGCCAGTCAACTTCAGGGTTCATCTCAGATCCTGGTTCTGGTCTATAGGGCCTTACATGGACAAGCACCATCTTACATTGGTGATCTTCTCAGTCCCTACACCCCCAGCAGGTCCCTGAGGTTCAGTGACCAAAGCCTACTGGTTGTGCAGAACACCAGGCTAAAGACCAAAGGTGACAGATCATTTGCTGCTGTGGCCCCCAGACTCTGGAACTCTCTCCCCCTGAACCTGAGATCAGTGGACTCAGTGGTCTCCTTTAAAAAGCAGCTGAACTGTTCAAAGTGGCTTTTGTATGACCTTCTTCACCACTCTCTTTTTATTCTGCTCTCCCCACCTATTCCACCTTCCTCAGGATCCACTGATTTCCCTCTTTCCTATTCACTCTCTCTCTCATTCTTTACATTTTTTAAATCACAATTGTCTATTTTTTGCTCATTTTAAATATATTTTAACCATTTTCTAAATTCTTTTTTACATTTTTTGTTTTTGTGAAGCGCCTCACGATTTTTATTTTTATCTTGAGAGGCGCTATAGAAATGACATTTTCTTCTTCTTCTTCTTCTAAGTATCAGAACCCATGCAGTTCTTGTAGGCCTGAGCACCCAGTCCTTGGATAAGTACCCAAACACCTGAATTATCAGACTGTTTTAGGGTAAACATCAACTTTATTTATTCTAGGTCTACATCTTCCAGTCAGGAAGGTGAAGACATTTTGTAATGCAGTTTTCATTCTGTTGAACAAATTAAATACATTTTGAGTATCATATTGAGGTATAATTTTCTTCATTGGACAAGAGCACACTCTTCCAAGAGTTTTTCAAAATTAAATACGATGTACATGACCAAATAAATGTTTAAGTTTTTTGTTACCTCAGTGCTTAAGCCAGAATTTATATAACAGTGCACAGTAACGAGTCAGTGTCTTGATATTCTCTTATCAAACTTTTTTCGTTGCTGCTTATATTAAATAAACAAGATGACAGAACTGGAATGTGAGTCTGCAGGTTTTTTCTTGCAGCCCTGGGTGAAGCTTGGTGCTGTTCTCTGAGTCAGACAGTTTCCTTTTATCCAGACGGTTGATGAGGGAAAGTTTGTCAGGCTGATGCATGAGCTCATTGGGTCTCACACAGAGTCACGTTTTTAGTGCAAATGTGGTAATTACGGAACTAAATGATTGCTTTAAGGGTTGGAGACTGGAATGTGATGTGGGCAGATGCACGGACGGACCACACACGGAGGTCACTTTGCATCCCTGATGCTCAGAGGGGGTGCATGCAACACTAAAGTAACAAACTATTTTAAGATATTATGAACTTGTGAAGATTTTATATTAAGCCGGAGGTCTTAAAATGTCTACAGCAGGTTATCAGACATTTGCTTTTTTTAAATGCCCATGCACCTTTCTCTATTATAATAAGTAGTTATAGTCACTAATATGTCAGTCTGTTTTATTGAGGAGCATCATAAAAGTCACAGTAAAACGTTATAAGTGTAATTATACCCCCGAGTGAGTCAGTGGTTCAGCCCAGTCTGAGGGAGATGGTTTCGCCGACGTGCGGCTCCGCACGTCTGCATCAGAGATCGCTTTTTAGAACGACAATAAAAGCAGAGGAATTTCCTTTGTGGGATAAAAAGTCCCTAAAACCCAAAAGCTGCAAAGTGAAAAAGTGCATTTTTATCTCAATTAGTGCGACTTAAAAAAAAGAAGGATGCGCTGAAACCTTGTTAACGCTTTATTGTTCACAGCAGCAAAAACTAGATTAATAATGAAAATATATGCACATATATTTATTTTGTATTGTTTATTTTCATTTAGGGCAGTAAGTCATTAAATGTAAAAATGCAACAGCATTAACGTAAATATTCCAACATTTTATTATATGTGTTTTTCAAGCGTTATAGCCTGCAAACTTTGACGATTGACCAGAACGACAATGGTTAAAGTAGGAAAGCAAATAAAAAAACGCATTAACCAAACAATTAACGTTTTATTTAATAATAAAATAATAAACACAGATTTCACAAAAACTGTGTTGCTTCAATGGATCAAATGCAACACAATCGGAAATGACACGATTATTTTTAAATCTTAATACCATGCGATAACAGGAAATAAAAGGTTATGGTTGGTAAGATAATTTAAAAAATGTTAAATAAACTAATAAAGCAAAGGAAAAATTAAACAGATAAAGGAGATGTTAATAAAATTATGTTTTCTTTACAAAGACAACAAAAAGAACGT
Source organism: Nothobranchius furzeri (assembly GCF_043380555.1). Taxonomy (NCBI): domain Eukaryota; kingdom Metazoa; phylum Chordata; class Actinopteri; order Cyprinodontiformes; family Nothobranchiidae; genus Nothobranchius; species Nothobranchius furzeri. Next base: position 60,729,732 of record NC_091741.1, on the reverse strand, counting down.
AGTGGTTCATTTAAATGTGGATTATCATCATGATTAAACTCAGCTATTATAATAAGTTCCGTTTAAAATAGTGAGCTGGAAAATTAAACTTTACCACAAGGAGGCTCTGTAGTACACTCTCTTATGCGCGCGCGTTTGTGCGTGTACTCGTGCGTTTCCCGCTTGTGTGAATGGGTTTGCGTAGGCACGCGTGTGCTGTTTCGTCACCGAGCCCACGTGGGCCACCGGCCAGCCAGGCGTGGTTTAAATAGCGGATGTGTTCTGGCTGCAGACCGGCAGATTAGCTCAGCTCAACGAGGTCGTAGGACTCTCAGAAGCTCCAGCTCAGACCACCAGACGTACCGGCTCGGTTTTTAAGAACGGTTTAAGTTCTAGAACTTAAAATAACCGGTTCCGCTATTCTGTGCGCTTTTTCAGCTACCAAGGAATGCCAAGAGAGCTCACCCAAAACAGGATCCAAAAGATCTGGGTTGCGACCAAAGATGATAAGCAAAGGAGAGGTAAGATAATAACGTTTTACTTTTACCGTAATGCTGCTAGCATCGCAAACAGCGAAAGCGCATCGTACTGTAATAAAGACTCCGGCGCACCTGCTGCGGTATTTTAAATTCCAATTAATTTATTGGTGATTTGCATCAGCACATGCGGTGCGTCACGCTCACACCAACGTCTCCGCCTGCTCACAACTAGATCATGACGAATCTCCGTTTCCATGGCCACCGCTAACCCCCCATCTCTTTCTCTCGTTTCTTGGACGTGACGCCTGTAAAAAAAATCCCATTGGTCAATTTGGTTTTACGCGCTGACGCAACGACGTCATTCCGATGTAGTTTCATAAATTAGGAAACAAAAAAGGTTGATGATGAGACGTGTGATGGAGGCGGTAGGCGTAGAAATACCAAAAAAATCTCAAATGTAGATGAGACTGGAGCTCGGGGGGGGGGGGGGGGGGGGGGGGCACAAACCTGGGGTCCTCCTTTGTTCTGGCTGAAGCAAACCAGGATAAGTCTGGCCCAAACCAAATCCTTTCAGACTGAAGGAGCAACTTGGAACGAGTGTTGGCATGACTCCGTTAAGATAAGTTGAGATAAGTTCACCTGAAGGACTGAGAACCATCACAGACAGACTTAAGGGGTGTGATCCACTTAAGTATCGTGGCACTTTGTGTTGTGGAAATCTGATTGGACTTGAGAGGAGGAGAGTAAATTAAATCTCAGCAAGAACATGAATGAAGAGGGGATTGTATGGGTTCAAGGCTACAAAGCCCTGTCTCACATGATTTCCAGGACATGGATATATGGACTGAGGAGCTAAAACTAGCTAAACTAACTCTACGTTACAGGAAAATATAAAACATTGCATCAGCTGTCAAGTACAGGGGTGGTAGTGTGATGGTCTTGGGCTGCTTTGCTGCTCTTCACTACTTTTATTTCCTTTTTTTTTTTACAGAAACAAGTTGTTTTTAGATGGATGCTTTTTCTCAATAAATGAAACCACCATGTGAAAACAGTATTTTTAAAGTTTCCTCTGATTCTTTATCTGGTACTAAAATTGGTATCTCATTCCATGACCCCACTCCCCTCCAGAAGAAATCTGGCAAATATTTTTCACAGCTCTGTTGTAAAATGTTGTCATAAATGAAACAAAGTGTAAAAGCTCATGACAATAAAAGTTTCCACAGGCCTCTGGGAGGATTATCCTATGTGTGCATCCAGAGGAAAACTATTTATACACCCGGGCTTGTGCAGGACTTCACAAAAGTGGGTCAGGTGTGCGGTGAGGTGGAAGTAACGGGTTGGGATAGGTGTCAGCAGGCAGCCACGCGTGGGCTGTCAGTGTGTCATCCTGCAGAGACTTTAAGGTTTTAGTGGAAAGTCATGCTGATGTTGAACACCGTATCTCTGCAGGTACTGGTGCCCCCCACTTTGTCAACCCCCCCACTGTCATTGTGATGGTGGGTCTTCCGGCTCGGGGCAAGACCTACATGTCGAAGAAACTCACCCGCTACCTCAACTGGATCGGCATACCCACCAAAGGTGCGACCGTCATATGATAGCTCAGCTGCATCTCAGTTACACGAAGGACCCGAGCAGAGCAGCGACAACTCGTGTTTCTGACTCCAGGACATAGCGTTCATACTTGTCGCTCTCGTTTCTGCCATCCAGTTTTCAATGTTGGGGAGTATCGCCGAGAGGCCGTGAAGAATTACAGCTCCTACGACTTCTTCAAGCCCAACAACGAGTCTGCCTTTAAAATTAGGCAGTAAGTCCTGCCCTTGCATGCAAATAACAGATGCTGGGAGTGTGTTTGACTTAACTAAATTTAGATTTGTACATTTTTTTTGTTTCTAGGCAGTGTGCCTTAGCAGCTCTGAGAGATGTCAAGTCTTACCTGAAAGACGAAGGAGGCCAAGCAGCTGTGAGTTTCCTCATTTATGACTTGAATCACACTAGTGATCACTTGAAGTCCTATGACTTTGAAGCGCCTCGTGATTTTAATCTTGAGAGGCGCTATAGAAATGATATTTTCTTCTCCTTCTTGGATGTTCTAGAACTCGGTCATGAAACTAAGCCATCCTGATGTTGTGCTTTCCAGGTGTTTGATGCCACTAACACAACAAGAGACAGGCGGGAGTTGATCCTCACCTTTGGCAAAGAGAATGATTTCAAGGTCGGTGTTCCAACAACAGGAAAGTCACAACATGGCGCCTTCATGACGTCTAATCAAGCTTCTTGTTTTGATCAGATCTTCTTCATCGAGTCTGTGTGCGACGACCCCAGCGTCATCGCGTCGAACATCATGGTGAGTCAAACTCATCTTTGTTTTCAAACATCCGAGTTGTGAATGCGTCTGGCAGCAGGCGCTTTATTTGCCGCCTAACCTTTATTCCTCCTGTGCAGGAAGTGAAGGTGTCCTGTCCAGATTACCGGGACTGCAACACGACTGACGCCATGACGGATTTTCAGAAGAGGATTGAATGTTACAGAACCAGCTACCAGCCTCTGGACCCGGACGAGCACGATCGAGAGCTCTCCTTCATCAAAGTCATAGACGTGGGCCGCCGTTTCCTTGTCAACCGGATCCAGGATCACATCCAGAGTAAAATAGTTTACTACCTGATGAACATTCACATCCAGCCGCGTACGATTTACCTGTGTCGACATGGAGAGAGCACGGACAACCTGGAGGGTCGGCTGGGTGGTGACTCGGGCCTCTCGCTGAGAGGTCGCCAGGTAACGCCACAGCCAAAACTGCAAATGGACCAAAGGTTGTTGTTTAAGGAGCATAAATGATAGTTTGTTGCCTCTCGCTGTAGTTCTCTGCTGCCTTGACTCGATTTGTGGAGGAGCAGCAGCTGAAGGACCTGAAGGTCTGGTCCAGCCAGCTGCGCCGCAGCATCCAGACGGCCGAGCACCTGGGAGTCCCGTACGAGCAGTGGAAGGCACTTAACGAGATTGACGCCGTGAGCACAAACCCACTTCAATATCTCATCACTCTGTGACGTCGCTTCCTGTCTTAAGTTGGTTCTCCTTCCAGGGGATTTGTGAGGAGATGACGTACGATGAAATGAAGGAGAAGTTTCCTGAGGAGTTTGCACTGAGAGACGAAGATAAATATTATTACCGCTACCCAGCTGGAGAGGTACAGGAGCAGCTTCAGCCATCGATACTGAACAAATGACGTCCAGCTGTCATGTTGATAACTCTGTTCTTGGGATCACAGTCCTACCAGGACCTGGTCCAGCGGGTGGAGCCGGTCATCATGGAGCTGGAGAGGCAGGAGAACGTTCTGGTCGTCTGTCACCAGGCTGTCATGCGCTGCCTGCTTGCTTACTTCTTAGATAAGAGTGCAGGTATGTTCTACAACTGCCACACACCTGGGTTTTAAAGTGTCCAGGCCATGTTTTTATCTCTGATTTCATCTCTTCTCTGGTGTTTGTTGATCCAGATGAGATGCCCTACCTGAAGTGTCCCCTCCACACAGTGCTGAAGCTCACCCCAGTCGCCTACGGCTGCAAAGTGGAGTCCATCTCCCTCAACGTGGAGGCTGTGAACACCCACAGAGACCGACCAGAGGTTCGTGAGACATCACTCACTAATGTAGACTCCCAAGCCGTTAGAGTCTGGAGTCCTGATCGTTGTTTTGAACCCCTGTAGGAGGTTAAGAGGGGTCCTGGCATTCTAATCCGGAGGAACAGCGTGACTCCTCTGACCAGCCCAGAGTCGCAAATCAAGAAGCCTCGCATCGAGGAGCTGGACGAGGTGCCGATCCAGGAGCTTCCCAACTCTGTTGCCTCGCTTGCCCTCTGCAGCTCGCAGCGCATTCCCCTTGCTCTGTCTGGACCGGTGAGTTTGATGAAGACTGGAGAGTTTAATCTCGGAGCAGCATTTCCTGCATCTGTTTCCGTATTGGTCTGCACATTTATTCACTCCCTTGTTTCTGGTCTTTTGTCTGCTGCACCTCCCTCCTCCTTGCAGCACTGGCTGGGCAAAGTTTGCCTGTAAGTATTTGCTGCTGTTTGGCTGCTTTTGCTCTTTCAGTGTCACTGTTAAAAAGAAAACATACTTTCCAGGTTGACTCATGGGAAGTGGCACTGGCTTCCTGGAAGTGACAGGAAAAGATGTTTTCTTATTTGCTCATAAGGGGACTCCTGTTTACGATCACATTCCTGGAATTCTTCTCCTCTTCCATCACTAAAACTACCTTTTGACCCAATACTTGTGCTGCTGACCGTCCTGTTTGTCTCCTTTGTTTTGGGTCTGTTGAGCTGCTTTAAAATGCAACATCCTCCACTATCTAAAGATGGTCTCATTCCTAGTTTCTCGAAGGTAAACACACTCTGGAAGCCTGGCATTAGCTCCATAGCTCTACATGCAGCTGCATTTTCTAACCAGATGAAAATAGTTTCCCAAGTACTTTATGCAGTCCTTGGTTTAAAACCAGAAGTTGAGCAGAAACAGGTCTGCAGATGAATGGAACATGCTTCAGCTTCCATTTTAAGCTAATCAAACACATTAGCAATTCAATTGTAATGCAAGTTTCAATGGTTTTGTTTTGGAAAGTGAGCTGGAGGCTTCAAACCAGTTTCCATTCTCTATCGAGCATCAATGCTTGAACGGAAACGGCCGGTTTGATCTAGTTTTTGTAGGCGCCTAAGTAAAGTGAGCCCTGCAGGGTGTGTTTACTTTCAGTTTCATGGTACTTTCTTACTTACTTTTCTAAGGCCTGTTAACACACACACACACACACGCACACACACACACACACGCACGCACGCATGCACGCACACACACACACGCGTTTTGTGTTTAGACGACTATGGGGAAGTTCTAGAGGAATATCAATAAGAAATCTATCTGTATTTTCAGAACCTGAGAAGCTGCTGTGACATCCTACAGCCCTGCTAATGAACCGGACCAACCGCTCAAGAGGAGATCCCTCACATGAAGAATCAGACATGTTCTCTTTGTCAGTCAAGGACACACTTTTACTGTACTTTTAAAATCCCTCTTTTCTCTCTAGATGTAACTTACGGTATTTTTCTTGCTCTTTACTTTACCGAGCGGCCCCCTGGACAGTGTTCCATTTGGTTTATGTTGAAGACCAAAGATTTGGATCCCAATACCAGATTTGTTTTCTCAGTCTTATAAATAATTTCACCTTAGTCATTTGATAAATGATGTTGACGAGCTACAAACCAGGCAACATTTTGCACAGCAGTGATGGATATTGTTGTTTTTGTTCTGTGTTATCTTTGCCATGGCAGTGATCTTTGCCGTAGAGTGCCTGTAGCGCTTGTTTTGCAAGCCTGACGCAGCTTCTCTTGTGGTTTCTCTGAACTTAATTTCTAGAAGAGAAACGCAACATTTCTAATAACTCATATCATTTTAATATTTATCTTTTTGTTGTTTGATTTTCTTTAGGATCAGTGCCACAGTGCAAACTGTTTCTTGTTACCCGGTAAAATTAGAGTTTGTTGTTTGCGGTCATTGACTGCTATGCACAGAATGAAGCAACTATATTTTGGTACCCTGCGTGCTGTTAATAATATCTTTGTAAATGTTAGTGTACATACAGTGAACTGGACTGGGGGGGTTATGGGTTAGTATTACTCAGGGGGAGTATGTTTGTACTAACTGGGAGGGGAAAAAGCTGATGCTTGCCTCAGAAAAATAACATGTCTGCTCAGTATACTTGAAGTTATTTTTTGTAAAACTTTCTTGTTTTTTACTTTTTAGTTATTTATGTAGTTTTGAATGACTGGCTGGAGGGAGGGACACACCTTTATAATGCCAGAACTGAGTGTGTAGTTTTTTTTTTCTGCATCTGCTGGACCAATAAATCCACTTAAATATAATTTACAATGTCTGCTAATTTCTATCAGTAAGATGAGTTTGAACTTGATACAAGAAATGGCTGGCTGGCTGGATATAGCTGGATAATTGAACAGATTTGTAAACTGGGATATTACTGTTAACCCTTTGACTGGCAGATCCAGTCTTGGTAGAGTACCAGTGGTTAATCTGTCTCACTAAACAAAAGCAGTATTACATTACCTTATTGTAGTAACTATTAATTTCTGCTTTCTGACAAAGGAAAAAAAAGAAAATCAAAATATTGACAGCTGTCCATGTAAACACAGAAAGACTAAAATCAAGTTTAGTCCTGCAGACGGTTTCCATTTTTATTCTGTCTGATGAAAACTTTTTCACTTTTTATTTGGCTTTTGTAATTTTTTTAAATTGAAAATGGAAATAGTGAATGATGTATGAAGGTATGAAGCTCCTAAAAAAAGGTGTTGGAGAAAGCTACTTTATAAAAAATACTGGGCTTTACTCTGAGCCCCTCCAAGGTTTTTGGAGCTTCTCAGCTTCTAGTGGCCTGAGTGGGGGATGAGTGGGCGTGGCCAGCTTGTTTTCGTAAGAGACTGGGACCTGAAATGATGTATTCACAAAAGTATGGATTATTTTTAGAATAAAACTGCTGAAATTGCTTTATGTGAGTGGGATTTACTGCAAAGAACTTCGTAAACACAGCCTAGTGAACTAGACCAAATTCTTGCTTTGCAAAGAATAATACATTTATTTAGTCTGGCTTGCCAGGCTATCGTAAACATCTTTTGTTTAGACTAGGGGTGGGCAACTTCAGTCCTTGAGGGCCGGTAGCCTGCATTTTTTTTGTAGTTTCCTGATTCCAACAGTTGATTCACCTGTTCAGCAGCTCAAGCTCTTCAGAAGCTGGTTAATCACCCGCTGATTGGAATCAGGTGTGTTGAAACAGGAAAAACACTAAAACATGTAGGATAGCGGCCCTCGCCCACCCCTGGTTTCGATCAAATAACTATTGTAACAAGAAAAAAAAGATATAATGCATCTCCTTTTTAACTTATTTATTAAATGCTTTTTGGACAACTTGTAGTTGTCAGTGCCACATGAATAAGTTTCAGTGTCAGTCAGCAAACCCTAAATTTTAAATGATTTAATTTAATAATGTTAATTAATTTAATGTATCTGTAATTAAATGTTAAAACTTCCCAGATTGTTGTCTTTAAGCATTTGGTTTTAAGCATGTCTAGGTGATGCTTTTACCACTTTGCTTGGACAAACACCTTTATGGTTTTATTACTTCCTGGTTTCCAAGGGTGGGTAATCTTGGTTGTGTTGCTGAGGACTGCCAGCTCGAAATTCTCTCACTGAAAGTGATTTGGAAACATTTGAAAAATCCTAAAGTTAGGGTGTATTATTAAAACATTCTGTTATAAAAAAGTGAAAAACCTTTGATTTTCTGACTAATTTGTTTAATATTTCAAAGGAAAATATATACATTTCTAAAACCAATGAAAGGTTGGAATAGCTATTTTTATGTAGCTAATTTTGAACATTTTAACATTTTTGGACCAAGATTTCAATTTAGGCTATAAAAAAAGAGATATATTCTAATCCTAATTTTAATCTTTAAAAAAATCTGATTTCTCAACCATTTCTGTGATAAAAATAATGAGGACTTGGCAAATGTCCTCATTTTGATAGCTGCACACACACACACACACACACACACACACACGCACGCACGCACGCACGCAGGGGTGCCGTAAAACGGTGAAAGATTAGGAAGATTCTAAGGGCCCACAGCTGTCAGGGGCCCAAAAATGTTTCAATGTTGAATTAAAAAAAAGTTAAGTTTAAAAATCACAAGTACTTTACTTTGCAGTATTTTTCTCATTTAAGACATTAAACAAACAATCTTTTAGTCTTTATGAAATGTATATTTATTCAGAGGTTCCTACTTTATTTTGACTAATTAATTTGAACACCCCCCACCCCCAACGGCACAAAATGGTACAGTCCACCTGGCCAGGGGGCGCGTAGCAAGAGAGGCTAGCTCTTGCAGTTGCAGCAGACACTCAGACAGTCATTGTGTCAAGGCTGCAGTAAAAATATGTCTGCAAAAACAAAGTCTGGGCCACAGGAAAGGAAAGAAAGAAAGGAGAAAGAGGACAGGCAGAAGAGAGGGCATCATCAATTTGTCACACAGTTTTTCTCAAAGAAAGGTGGGTTTAGTTAGTGAGTGGTTAAATTCAACCTGTTTGCTAGCTCTGATATCCACAGTGAGAGGAACTATGTTTCATCTAATTATGGTAAATGGGTTGTTGTCCTTGTCCCTACCAGAATCAGCAGCTGATGATATGTCAGCAGGTGTCCCCTCACAACCCAATGAACCTCAAGAAGGTGAGCAATGTAGCATGTTAGCTAGCTGCCTCATTTAAGGGGGTCTGTGGGAATCACTTAAGGCTCTCTTCTCTATCAGTACTATTACAAAGGAATATAAAAAGGCTATTTTTGGTGATAAACACATTGTTTTTCCACATAATGATAATTATAAATATCAATCAGTAAAAATGAATAGATTGTTTTGGATGCTGGACAGGTTGAAGCATTGTTATTTAGTCTGTTAATGTAACATAAATTACTGTGAGATTATTACTGTGAAGCACCTTTTTGAAGGCACCATACAAGAAAAAAAAACCTCTTCATCTACTAAATACCTTGAAATGAAATGTTTCAAATCTGACTGAATTATGGGAGGTTTTACAAGATGTAATTTGTTTATGTAGCTTTTAGAACACAAACCAAAAATCAGTAATTTCCAAATAATTCATCAGAGAGCAAAACTGAAACAAAAGCTGTTAATAATTGTAATAAATAAACTTAATATAACTTTGAACACAATAAAATATGAAATCTAGTATTGATCGTTATTGAGCATTATTAATTATATCACTGTAAATAATAAATCTTGCTGTGTACAATCAAGGCTGAATATATTTTTAGCTGTTTTTTTGTTGTTGAGAAAAATGGGTTTCTAGAGACCTATATACGTATTAATTCAAAGTTATCCAACTTTAAAATTTTATGTAACCCTAACTGACTCCGGTTTGAACTGTGTGCTTATTTATTTTGTGTCTGTGATGAAGCCATGGAGACTTAATAAATACCGGTATGTCACCTTGTGAGCAGTGAATCTTTAATTTTTGTCAGTCATACAGAAATACTTGATTTCAAGAGGAAAGACAGCTGAAAATGTAGTTATGCAAAGCTTTGACACAACATGGAAATTTAATTAGATATCCAAATTTGAAATTTATCAAATGAAATTTTAGAATAAATAAACACATTTTAAGGGAGTAATAGGGAAAAAGAGATTAACATCTTTCAGCATGTGCATTTCCTGCTTTTTTCCAGCAGTGATATTGCTAATTCTGTTGAATGAAATTCACTGTTTAATGAGACAGCTGATTAGCCTAGTGAACTAGACCAAATTCTTGCTTTGCAAAGAATGGTCTAGGCATGCTCCATTGGAACCTCAGCAGCTCCTACCAGGACTCTGGCTAGCCAATCACAGCTCTCTAGAGAGGTTTCAAACACATAAAGAGCTGTGATTGGTCCATAATGGTAGGCCAATCATAGTGCTCTATCTGCTTAGTGAACAAATCACAGAGCTTTATCCGCTTTGTGGGCCAATCAGGGCACTCTATATGCCTGGTGGGTGGGATGATGCAACAGAGTGAAACAAGAGTATGTCACATTCATTGTCCAATAGCATGCGGAGATCATTTGAAAGACAACGGTAGAACCCGCCCCACAACCGAGAGCCGTCAATGGAGCGTGGCCAGACTAAATAATACATTTATTTAGTCTGGCTTGCCAGGCTAACAGCTGATGAAAATTATATGTAAATAAGTAAGAATGCATGTAGACCTACATAATTAAGCAAAACTGAAACACTAATATAAAGTATATATATTATATTTTATTCTCCCTTCGAATCTGGGAGGGTGGAACCCCAGCTCCAGCTATGGACGAGCCCCCAGGGGGCCCAACTTGATATTTTTTCATGGGGCCCAAAATCTCTGGCAGCCCCCCTGCACGCACGCACACACACACACGCACGCACGCACACACACACACACACGCGCGCACACACACACACACACACACACACACACACACACACACACACACACACAAACACTGCCAGCTGATTCTTGGTCCTCATGCAGAGAGGATGGCTATGTGACTGCTGTCAGGTTCACTATAGTCTGCTCCTCCCTAAAACTCCCTGTCTCACACGCACACACACACACACACACACACACACACACACACACACACACACACACACACACACACACACACACACACACACACACACACACACACACACACACACACACACACACACACACACACACACACACACACAAGTCCTGACTAGTTTTCCCGGCACACAAACTTTCCAGCTTACTTTGCATGCAGCCTTTACATATTGTTTCTGGGCCTCGTACTAGTGAGCACGGAACATTTTCCCCATGACTTGCAGTTTTGCTTCCACTCTCTAATGTTATCCTAATGAGCATCAGTCACAGCTGTAACAATGAGTTGCCCGGGCAACTACAGTCTGACTTGTATGCACCTTGCTTTTTTTAGAAATGTGTGTGTAGTCTCTGTGGGAGGAAGAAGCTGCTGTGTCAGAACTCTGAATGGTACATGGCCTTGGTGTTAACGTACTCAGCTAAGCCAGCGGCTCCTCAAATAGTCATTTAATGCTGTGCTGACGAAGGGTCGTGTTTTATCCCTCATCAGTCAGGCTACTTAAAGCTGGACACTGACTGTCCCAGGTTGTTAGTGGAGATCAGTTTGCTTTAAAACCAGTGGCTTGCTTTAATTTTCAAGATGAGCATAAATATTAGGGTCGGTCATTTGTTTGGCTACTGATTCATTATCAACAAGAGACAGGGCGTCATGTCTGACTATTTTAGTCCTCTGCTTTCTCATGACTCAGGAGCTTGTCTCTGTTTACCCAGGCCATACCAATTAGCCAACCCCTGTCATACTTGAGCTCAAAATAATCTAGCCTCATGCAGTTTTCATGTATTTATTTACTCATGAATGCACATATAGTGATTATTTAAAAGGTCTGATACAAATAACTAATAAAAAAATAAGTTTAGTTGGTGATTTTTATCCAATGAATTCTTACAGTTTTATTTAAATCACATACAAATTTTTACCTTTTGCATGTGATAATTATAAAAACAGAAATCTCTTTACATTAAAGAAAAATGCAAAGGGGCACCCTAAGATTCATCCAAACTTTAATTATTTATACTTACAATTGTAAAATGTACCCTAGGCAAATGCTGCAAAGTATGAAGCTTTTAAACAGCATAATTAGTAGCCAGGAGCCTCATTTATCAACCTTGCTTACGCACAAAACGGGGTCGGAGAACTGCGTAAGCAACTTTCCACGCAAACTTTGGGATTTATGAAGGAAAACTTAACGGAAAAATATGCGCAACTTTAAGTTGACTAAGGACCTGGCTTATGCCCACTTTGGACATGGAGAGCACCTGCAGTGCTGCTGCTGAGAAGGATAAAATCACGAAATCCTGCAGCATTATCACTTGTACTGCTTCGTTTTCACACAGAACAAGACCCCCACACGCACACACACACACACACGTGCATACACACACATGCACGCGCACACTCACATTCTCGTTAGTCTCCGATTCATGAAGCGGAGATTGCGTGCAGCTGTGTGTACTCCATGTTTGATAGATCACAAACCTGCTTGGCGTAAGTACATTTTTTTGCTGAGCTTAAGTACGGTTTTAGTAAGGATTCTACACAATGTTTGATAAATGAGACCCCTGGCCTGCCAGACTCGTCTTCTGTTTGATTCTACATAAGGAAGCATGGGGCTGGCTGGTCAGGCTACATAATTAGTACAACTGCAGAAAATGTTATGGTAATTAAAAAATAGAGGAAAAATGTATATTACATATTTAAAACCTTAACATTTTAGTCTTTTAAAGTGATCCTAGAACAAATGTAGCCCTGAACACAAATAAATCAAAGGACACAATCACGTTTAGTGATTTATGGGTAAATAATATTTTCTCATTCATCGCTAAATCGACATGGAACAGGAAGTTGGTGATGATGAATAGTTTTCTTGGCAATGCAAGTGTATTTTTGAACCTCTGTTCCAACACTGTTAGTAAACATGCATTCATGTTTTCATGGCTGCTGGTCATCAGTGTGATCAATGTCTCGAATGGAAACCAACGTCACACAGACTGTGTTGGCCTTGTGAGTGGAAGTTCACTGAGATGAAGCACATTTATGCACGTGTTCCTCTTTGGCTCAAACTCATTTAAAGCCACAGTCACTGTGGTATTCCTGAATTTGTACAGTAAATGAGGAAAAAGGTGTTTTTATGATGTAATAAACACAAATTTCAAGTTTTAACATGTTTCATTTTACAGCATCATTACAAAATGATCGTTTAAGATGAACAGAAACAAAAACGAGAAGTGTTTTTTCTTGAAATATTCTAAATCATTTATGTCTTACCTGATAGCTTCCAGAAGGGCCTATGTTCAGAGAAATAGCGCTTACGTCCAACAGGACTGATGAGCTAATGGCTAGTCCAAGAGCTGCATGACCAAAATGTGTCAATGCTGTCTCAGAACAGTTCCAACCACCTAAACTTCCGTTCATACTGAAATATAAATTTTAAAGGTGTGGGACACTTGTTTATTGCTTAGTATGAGGATTGCTGTAAAGTCATTGACACTAGTCAGTGACTCAATGCAATTTGCTGGGTTCCTTATATAGGAAACTTTTTACTGATTGGCTTAATGAACTGACCTGTATTGGAATGGTTACTGTGTGAAGTGCCTTGAGATGACTCTTGTCGTGATATGGTGCTAAATAATTAAACTTGCATTGAATTGAATTTGATCAATACATTTCCAGTAATCTCCAGTAGGCACAAATGAAAGTTGTTCTCGGGGCAAAAAAACTCAGATATGCTTGTTTCAGGAACTAGCAGAAAGCCAGATCAGAGCTGAGCTTCAGACAGCAGATTTTGGAGTCTTATTTCCTGATATTTGGATATCTCACAGCTGATTGGTTAACAGCAACCCGACTCTACCACTGACACTGTTTGCTCTGCAATGTAGATGTTTTATCTCCACAAACAACACAAGTCTGAAGGAGCTTCTGCCATGTGGTGTAATTGCTAATGCTAATGGTTAGCTTCTACTAGTCAGGATGTTCTCTGCTGTTTCCTAGACGCTAAACCAACAACAGCCATCCTCATCATGAGTCAAGATGGGTGAGTCCATGAATGCTCAGTGACAGTGTGATTAGATCTGTCAGGTGTTTCAAATCCTAGAGTTTCACTGTCCATTTTCTATCAGAAGCAAATGCAGGAGATAGGTGTAGGAGACTATGTTTTGGTCAGCCTGCATGAAAAACTAAGAGCAACCAATTCTAATCAGAAACAATCATTTAAAAATGGGTTTTCAGTGTCCCACACCTCTAATAAACTTCTACACAACTCATTGGTTGTTTACATGCGTAAATAACAGCAACAGCAGCAAAATGGAGCACTTCCGGTGAACTAACTGGTCAAGTGACACCTTAACCCATGGGTTCTCATAAAACGCTATCTTTTGCAAATAATGGTTTTATTTATAAATGAAAATGATCATAAAAAATTGTGTATCTATCTGTGTCATCTGATATATGGCAGATTAAAGGTTTATATAATAAGATTTACATGAAACGCGATGCCATTCTGTAGACTGAAGCTGTTTTAGGACGGAAACTCACCCTGGTATTAGCTGAGCTAAGGGTAAATCTCATCCGTCCTGAAGTTTGAGGGATTCTCATGGAAGCTTGCAGGTCAGATAGTTTTTCTAACCTTTACACATGCCTGGACAATCCCTTTGATCAAAGAAAAGTGCTGCTCAGAAGCAGCTATTTTTAGTTTTTGTGAGTTAAAATCATGGCTTAGCTTGAGCTTATGTTTTTGCTAACACATGCTTGACTTTTTTTCTCCACACATCTGTTTTGTATAGAACGCATTACCTGCATTATTGGTACAGTGAGGTGAAAAGTCATCCCTCTCTCGTTTGTGCAGCAGCCATTGATGGAGAGATTTTGCTCTGAATGGGGAGGATAAGTCTTTCAGCGGGCCTCGAATGGAGTGGAGCAGATTAAATAGACTGTGTGTTATCCCCGATTACGCTGCCAGTGAAATAAAAGCTCTTTTACGTGATCCTCTGCAAAGGTCCTTCACCCTTTCTGTTGTATGGTGTGGTAGAATTGCATTTTGTTGGTGGATTAAAATCAGAAGAAGTATTCATGAATGTTTTAATAGCAATGTTCATGTTCATTCGTTCATCCATTTTCATCCACTTATCTGGGGCTGGGGTCGCGGGGCAACAGCCCAAGCAGAGAGGTCCAGACTTCCCTCTCTCCCTCAGCTCTTCTGGTGGAATCCCAAGTTGTTTCCCGGTCAGCTAAAGGCATAGTCCTTCCAGCGCATCCGGGGTCTTTCTTTAGGTCTCCTCCAGTTTGGATGTGTCCAGAAAACCTCACCAATGAGGTGTCCAGGAGACATCCTAACCAGTTGCCTGAGCCACCTCAAACGGCTCCTCTCGATGTGGGGGAGCAGTCAATCTACTCCGAGCCCCTCCCAAATGACAGAGCTTCTTACCTCTTAGGGAGAGCCCAGCCACCCTGCAGAAAAAACTCATTTTGGCTGCTTCTATCTGCGATCTTGTTCTTTCGGTCACTACCCAAAGCTCATGGCCAGAGGTGAGGGAAGGACTATAGATCGACCATTGAATTGAGAGCTGAGCCGACAGACTGGTACAACGCCTGCATCACTGCAGATGCAGCACCAATCTGCACTCTGCCTTTAGCAATGTTACATTTTTTAGAAATGTAGGACTTTATTCGGCTCATTTTCAGCTGAAATAGCAGAATTTTAGAGAGCCAGTGGAGACTTGTGTGTGTGACCAGTTTTTAGGTTCCTTTATTATAAAGTGAAACAGATTGTCACATGATGTGGGAGTTCCTAAAACTGTTCAGCTTTTACTCATTTTCTTGATTTTTAAATTTCTGAAAACACGCACTTGATGTTTAATGTTCTATAGAAGTGTGCTGTGATGCTGACTTTTTGATGAACTGTAGCAGGTCAACCTTTGATGAATGTCCACACCAAGAAAAATCATTCTTCATTGCACTTGCGTGCATGTGTGCATGCGCACGTACATACAAACATACCAGGTTGTACCCAAGACGAAGACTGTGTGAAGACGCCCCAGAGGCCGACAGACAAAGCATACACAGAACCACCCTAACCAAGAGCGTACAGGGACATCTGTGTCCTGACTGGAGCCTCCAGAGCCAAAGTAGGAGGTTTCACCACAAGTGGTAGAGAGCTGAGCAAAGATATTGTGAAGCTTCCAGATACAGACTGACAATCTGTTGGCTGGTCAATTAGACACTGTGGTGTGTCTGTGAAGGTTCTCAGTCATCCAGGTCACTGTAGTCTAATGAGCTTTGAAAGAAAAGCGTCTGGACTTCCATTTTCAGATGGTTTGAAAGAGGAGTAAAGGAAGCCATTTATGTCCACTGTGAGCAACCATCTTTGAACAGAGCACTGCCACAGAACCAACTGTCTGCCATCTATAATCCAGTTTTGAGATCCCTTCCCAGATGCCTCAACGCCCACGCATATCCTGGGCCACCTGACCTCAGGAATTCACATGATAGGGTGGGGCCAGGCTTCACAATGAGCTCACCCAAAACTCTGGCTGAATAGGACCCACACCCACCCTCACACCTTGGCTCATGTGTTTATGTAGAAGATCATCAGGGGGTCTTTTGTTCCCTCTTCGGGGGGGAAACTCCCACTGGGTTTAAATATGGGACTCTCCACCATTTGACCTTAGAACTGAAGAAGCCTCTCGGATGAGAGGTGAAACGTCTTCAAGCAACTCAAAGAAGTCCAGATGCGTTTCTTTCAAAGCTCATTAGACTAGACACTGTGGTGATTGACAAACCACAGAACAAGACAGCAGTGAAGGAATGAAGGATGTACAAGTAACATCAGAAAGAAGGACCATGAGACGCTTGAGAAAAACCAAGAACTGAAATGGAGAAGTGGTGGAAAGTCAAGGTTATCAGAGTTCTGTGAATCCCAAACAGAGCGTGGTTCTAACAGAAGAGCTCGGGAACAGCTAAAATACTAGAACCCTAAAGCACGGCAGGCTTCTGGCAGAAGATCAAAGCTTTTGGGTGACAAGAGCAAACACCCATGTGGTGTGTAAATGTGAAAGGGAAGTTTTTATACAGGTGTTTCTCAGTAGAGTTCAGTGCATTTTGAATAAGATTCTCAGTGTGTGCTGCCAGGTTATTGACCTGAACGTCAAAGGAATAAATGACTAAGAACCAAATCTGATTTTTAATTAAATGCTCCAATGAAGGAATCCTTAATTAAAGGAATCAAGCTAAGATCCTCTTCTGTTGAGGAATTCATCTGCCAGGTGGGCTAAGTGTCTTGTCCAAGGACACAACAGTAGATCTGTCTGTCCGAAGCCGGGATCGAACCTGCAACCTTCTGATTACTGGACAACCCGCTCTAACTCCTCAGTCACAGCTGCCTCTTCAATATCTTCAATAGATTGTTGTATTTATGATCTAAAAAACACTGATGGACATAAGTATGAAACCGAGGCTCAGCAGAGTTTTATTGAGACTTCATAAACATTATTTATGATAAGATCTGCTGACAGTTTTGCATTTATTAAATAATTTTTTCAGAATATTCAGGAGGAACTTGCAAATATGGAAATCCTCCTATGTAATGCAGATATTAAAAATGAGGAATAAACGTTACAGTCTGCAACTTTAGATCAGATGGAGAATCTGCGATGGTGCTCGAGCAGCAGTGAATTTATTTATTTATGTATGCACCATATATTCAGAACTGAAAACTAGCACTCCATCAAAACAGCGAGAGACGCCAACAGGCCCTGGAGTTATCACAGCAGCTTATTTCCTTTTATATCGGTGCCCTGACTCTTTGTAAATCCTCTCTGTGTTCCTGGCTTAGAGATCGCTGACTAATCGGATCGCCGTGGCAACGTTGACATGCACTGGAGAAAAGGAAATGAAATGATGGGGATGCAAAGTTTGTGTGAGGGAAGTCACGTCCACCTGAACACGCCCTGCTCTCTCTTCATCTTCCTTCTCGTTTTTGCTTCTTCCTCTGCAGAAGTATTCATCCTAGAGGGTGATGTGTGGAGGCTCACGTAGTCTCAGCAAGTCAAGAGAGGTGGAGAGAAAAAAAACGAGCCCAGCAGAGTGAAGCAAAGGCATCTGTGGGCAGAGGGCTGTGGGGAATGGAGTGGCTGAAAAAGTTCATTCTAAACCGTTTGTGGGGTCATTGAGGGTGAGAACAGTAGATGACAACACACACGTCAAAGGCCGATCCTGTTCTCACACACGGTTCTGAAACACAGAATCTGACGGTTGATTTCTTTCGGACATCTTGGTTTAATTTCCACTGCTGACAGCTACGCCCACTTTGTGTAAACATTTGGTACAATTAGTCACATTTTGGCTCCTCGTAACATTAAAAAGGAGGTCCAGTGGGACATTTCTGACACTTTTTCTTCACATTTATAAATATTTTAGATCAAACATCTGAATCTAAACAATGAAAATATATATCTAAATGCTAAAATCTAAAATTAAAATAGTTTTTTTCATACTAAAATCTAGATTAACGTGCAAACGACAAAATAAAAGTGGGATGAAGAGATCCCCCATCTAACATCGCAGAGAATCATGTACCATCTCAGCTGGATAACACATTCCTCCTGACCAGCTGAACACAGGGATTGTCTCAGCACACACATGGCAACAAGGCAGCTAGGAATGAATGCCAGGAATTGGATTTCTTGTCCCGGATTTGAGAGTGAGCACATGAATTATGTGGTCCCATCTCACCAGGTTTCACATTTCTGTTTCTGACAGAAACTTAAACAACCACAGAGCTTCCTGGTTCCTGCAGAACAATATTCATGTTATATTAAATCTGAACACATACAAGTTTAATCTGGTGTCCAATGGAAGGGCTTACCAAAGGTGCCTCCTTGTGCACACCTTTCCTAATTCCTGGGGGTGAGGCAGCAGGGTGTTAGCAGGATGGTAAAGGTAACAACCAGAAGGCCTTTGGCTGGTTATAAAACCTCTTAGAAATATAATCCAGAGTCTAAATTAATTTTATACTTCCAACTCTTCTTTAATCATACCCTTCCAATTGAACTTGATTTTATTTTGGATCAGAACTCATAAGAGAAATAAAAAATAAAAGTATTTATAATATAAACACAGAAAGATGAGATCTGATTAATTCATTAGATTGATGTCTGTTTTCCAGAGACGTTGGTCATCATCACATACGGGTGAAATTACATCTCTGCATTTGACCCATCCCTGTGGGGAGCTGTGAGCTGCAGCAGTGGCTGTGCCCGGGTGCTATTTGGTGGTTTAACCCCCTATCAACCCCTTAAAGCTGAGTGTCAAGCAGGGAGGGCGTCTCATTGTTAAAGTCTTTGGTATGACCCGACCAAATATGAACCCCAATCTCTCAGGGCGGACACTTTTTCTAGTCTTTTTGCACATTTCAAGATAAAACCTACAAAAAAGCACTGCCAGAACAACAAAGCACTGATTAATAATGTCCTTCAGCAAACACTGAGATGAAAAAAGCAGTTGCTCCAGTAATAAAAGTTCAACAGTGGGATTGCTTCACCCTTATTGCAGCTTGCTCTTGAGCAAACGCGGCAAATCCAGGCTTTGGTTTCCTCGTTCTTTAACATCCCTATAAAAGCAAAAGGCTGGTTAGTTTGGGACAACTTGTGCAACGATAGGTCTGCTTCTCTACCCTTTTTTCACTCTCAGCTGACCAACCAGCTCAAACTGAGGTAAATCAAACAGGAAGTGAAACGACCATATCAGACTCTGACTGAGGAGTCCTCTCTAATATTTATCCCCAAAAAAAAAGTCATTAAAATATATTCATTTTTAATCAGTTTGTAAGCACACAAATACAAATATACATGTCAGGTGTATTGTGTAACAGGCTGAGTGTCACTGTATCCCAACTGATCATGCACCCTGGCTACTTGGCCAAGGGGATGTCCCTTTGGCTGATTGGTAAGAGCACATGGGGATTGATTCCTGCCCAGGCCCATGTTTCTCCACACGTCACTTATAGGACCAGCACAGAAAGCATGGTTTTCATCTTTTATTTTCTTGCCAATTCTTTAAGTGTTCCTGACATTTCAGTCAGGACATCACATATTCTGTGCAGTTCTTCTCACACTTTGTTCACCGCACTAATCATGTCCCTCTGTGCCTGCAGGACAGCGTCAGTTAGCACCCCTCCACTTCCAGGTGCGCCATGCGCCCGAGGTGCACTGGTGAGACAGGCTGATCCTGCAGCCACATCTTCGGCGAGTGGTGGGAGATCAGAGGTGCCACACACTCTGGCGGTGGCAAAACATCTTTATTTTTGCCTCCACCTTCAGATCGGACCATTTGTTTGATATCCGCCACAGATCTCTCTGAAGAACTCGCAGCATTGACGGCTTCAGCAACGCTGTGCCACTCCGAGCGTTTTCTCTTATTTGTTTTGCAAAAGTACTTCCTTTCATTTTTCCACCTCACCCACAAGTACCTCAACTTCTGCTTCGGTGAAATTGCGCTTCCTTGATCTGCGGTCGCCATCGTTAATGGTGAAATGCTGCAACGAGCCGGCTTCTGCATATACATGAGATCCACAAGGCACTTTGCATTGACCATTTATAGCAGAAAGTGGGTGTGTTGAGGGCGGGATGTGATCCAGAAACACCTGAGCACATTTCTAGGTAGTTTGTGATTTATAAAGCAGAGATTGCATGAAGCTGTGCGTACTCCATGTTTTATGGGTCACAAACCTACTTGGCGTAAGTACATTTTTTTTGCTGAGCTTAAGTACGGTTTTAGTAAGGATTCTACGCATTGTTTGATAAATGAGACCCCTGGACATTTCCTAGTTGGACCAGAACTATGAGGACTCTAGCAACCCTTGGGAACTGTTCCCATGTGAGACTTGGACTCAAATGGTCAAACTGAAAGAACTCAGATGCTATAAAAGCATCAAAGGTATTTTCAACAGAAATACTTTATTCTATGTATTTCTCCTTCAGCTGGTCGATATTCATGGAAACTTTGGATTATCCCCCTTTTGATATGTTGTTGTTTTAGTTATCCAATATGTATTAAAACATTTTCAATGTGAAAAAAAAATTGAAAAACCTTGAAATATAGAATTCAGAAAAATAAACAACAAAAAAATTAATCAAAACAGGGAAACATAGTTTGGTAAGAAATTTGACCAATTTCTTGTGAGGAAAAAAGTGTTGGTAAAATGTCTGCATGCTTTTATGTGTGAAATTGGTCAACATAACAGAACAATGTTTTTCCCTGGTCCTTTATGCTCATTCAATAGTGAAAGTCCTGTGTTAGCTGATAAAAGGTAGCTCACACATTAGTCAGAATTCTGTTCATTAAATTACACAGGAGAGACTGTGGAAACTAGCTTTCTACGTGTGATAATCAGATTGTGCCCAAGCCAGACGTGTTTGGAAAACCACGCCGTGTGAGCAGCGAGACGTGATTTGTGACCCAGACATGCTAGGTGACAAATCCTCAGTGTGCCAACAGCTCAGTGAATGCAAGGCCTTTACATTTTGTTTATTTTTACAGAATTACTGTAAAATACAGCAAGGAGGTCCAGTTAATGACACGTGAAATAGAAATGAAGGTAAAAAATACAACATAAGTCAGAAAACTTGAGCTGGTGAGTCACACTGCTTGTTAAAAAAGTCATTCCCCTGCTAAACATAAAGAAGTTACAAAAACACAAAGGTGGCACATCAACAGCATTCGTCACAGGTGCAAAGCACCTTTGGAGCTAAATGTGTCACCTGGTTTTTCTGTTTACCAACAACAACTCGCTGGTTCAGCTTAGATGTCTTATGCAAGCAGTGGCACAGCCCCAACTTCACCACAAACACGGATCGTACCAACACTCTCATGTTCTGTGTCCTCTTGTCTTCTGTGCCCCTTTTTGTCCCCAGCTCCCTCCTGGTTTCCCTCATGTTCTCCATTCTCCCCACCTTTTGGTTTAGTGTTTCAGTTCTCCTGTCTGCTTTAGTGTGTTTGTTTCCTTTCCCCACATAGATCATTTATTTCCTTCTTTTAGATCACCCCGTGTCTTTGTTTCTACTATATTTTTAGTTTAGTTTGGTTATTTCAGTAGCTTTGGTTTTCAGTATTAGATCTGGTTTTCTCCCCCGCTTATTTCTGCTTCTCACTTCATTGTTTTCACCTGTGCCCAATTCCCACGCACCTGCCCCTCGTCTCCTATCACCCAGCCCCTGTATATATACCCTGCCCGTGTTTCTGTGTTGTCGGTCCATTGATGTTGGTCAGTGTTGGGTTGCCCTGGTTTTGTTGTCCTGGGTTCTGCATCTTGGGTCCAACCCTCCTGATCTCAACGTGACAAGCAGAGCTGCCAAAAATTCTACTGTTTCTCCTTAAATAAAACATTTCTGTGCTTTGGTTTCGTTGTGAAGCAACATTTACAACAGCTGGTGTCTGCAGTAGGTATTTGAGGTCGTCATCATAGTTTCTCCTAAATGTTCCGAGTGGGGTGACCGGGCTTTCTCTGCAGCAGCACCTCGATCTGGACCTAGGTTTAATCACTGATCCAGGCCTTTTTAAATCCAATGTTAAAACTGTTTTCAGGTTTTTACTCTGTTTTGTGTACTTTTGAAGAACCCTTTTTATTTTCATTTTTAATAGGCTTGACTGTTTTTAAATGATTATATTAACCAGTAAACAAATCAATAGGACTGGTATGATTGCTCTCAGCTTTATTTTGATTACTTTGACAGACTGTCTCAAACTTGTACTTCCAGTAAATTTGAGTCGATAAAGCTGGTGAATTTTCCGTATCACAATGCCTGCATTGCAGAAACAAAAACACGAATCACTCTGCTTTATGTGAGGATGTGCTGTTTGAGAAACACAAAAAACTTGTACTCTACACAAAAGCTTTGAGTCTGGAGTAACTGATGATTTTGTCTCTTAGGCAACGCTATCTGAGTTCCCAGTATTACAGCAATGTTCCGTTGGTAAATGTGTCCTTCTCTGGTTCTCAGCCTACACTCCGTGTGACCTTGTTGGGATTACAGAAGTTATCTGCATGTTTCAAATTAAAAATACTAATAGCTGTAAATAACCTGAAAACCTAAAGAAGCACAACCAAAAGCCTCAGTGACCTCAAGAGTTTTAATGTCATTTTGTCTTAGCTGACCTTAAGGTCTTCCAAAACAAAACAGATAAATCAGTAAAATATTCAACAACCTTGAGCTACAGGGAAGCAAAGATCTACACTGACATTTTACCTGTTTTCTACAATGAATGTATTGTAAAGGAATCCTCAACAGCTTACTGAAGCTGAACATAACTTGAAAACACCAAAAGACTCAGATCCTAAAACCTCTGAGCCAAAATTAGGAACGTTTAAATGTAAGAGTAAAACCTGCAACCCAAACATAATAATAATAATAATAATAATAATAAGGAATGGTAGTTTTAATCATAGTAATTCTGATTTTAAGCCACATTTCTACCTAATTATATAAAAATAGACTATTTTTCTGACTGGTCTTTCTATGGTGTAAAAAGTGTGAATAGGGCCAGACGATAATTCAATAGTGCAATATATCCATCGATAGACATGTGATGCGATTGAAAAAAAACTGGGTCAATAAAACTTCGATAAAGATTCCTTTTTTCATTATGACCTATCAGGTAGCAGCATGCTAGACTCACTACTATACTCCTAACCAATCAAAACCACAGACTACGTCACCAGGCCCTCCCCTTCTCAAGCCAAAACAGAGCATGAGGCAGCAAGATGTCTCAGCGAGTAGAGGCGGAGAAAAAATAAAAATACCAAAAACAAAATGGCCAGGGCTGCACATAAAATGTGTTTTCTACAATTTTTAAAATGTTTTTCAATACTTATCTATATCGATCAACATAAAGCAATTTTTATCAATATACTTTTTTTCTACATCGTCCAGCCCTATCAGAAAATAAAATGTTTTTGTTTATTGAGCCAAAAACCAAATGTAGATTATTTTCTATTAGGCAGCACTGACAAATATCTACTTATTTTATAAAAACTTCCATTTTTATAGACAGATGCTGAAAGCCTTTAACCCCCAGAAACCCAAATTTAGAAAACAACTGCAAAATCTTTTTTTAACCTTTCACATGTTGTTCTAGGAGGCCAGATAAACGGGCCTATTTACACATTTTAACAGCCAATAGTGTTGCAGAACTGAACAATAGGACCTATTAGCAATGTAAATGTGGTTTTAAAAAGAAAAAAATGGGGAAGGTTTATTTTTGTAGACTTAAATCTGATGTTGTAATATTACAACCTTAAATAACTCGGTGTGAATCCCAGTGACTGAACCAATGCCCCATCCCCCTCACTCTCAGCACAGCGCCTCTCTTTCTCTTATCTTCTCATATTGAAGGCTGTTTCCAGCGTCTCTCTGGACGACATAGCTAATCTACAGATCTATGCTGATCTAGAACTCAGCAGCTCACATCATCTCCACACCATCATCTGAACACATCTCTCCTGTTCTCAAAGAGCTCCACTTACTTCCTGTTTGGTACCAGATTCAACATCCTCCTCCCAACCTTCAAGGCTCTCCCTAACCTAGCTCCATGAATCCCTGAGATGCTCCAACGTTACACCCAAACCTGCAGCTCTCTGTCCCTTCTGCAGACTCTTGAAAGATGTGAGAAGGACTTTCAGCTTTTCTTTTTAGCTTAGCTCATCTTCTGGCTCTCTCTTTTCTTTTGAAACTCTGTTATTGTATTTCTCAGTTAGTTCCTACTGAACAGCTCAGAATCTGACACACTTAAACCTGCTGAGTTTGTGGACATTTCAGAAACACATTTGTTTTACTTTCATGCACAGAACAGCGATTTAACCAAGTGAAGCAACATACAGTAAATTGCCTGCTGGTTTGAAAACATTTATTACTGTGGTCATGAAGCTGTTCAGGGATGATGGACCTTAGGGTAAAAAGACAAAGACAACATCTCAGGTCTCAGTGATTTATCCAGAAGTCCTTCTCAAACTTGAGATGAGTCAGCTGTGAGTGTTCAGCTGAAGTTCTGCAAACTTCTCTTACAAACGCACAAAATGATGAATAAATCACAAAAAATCCTTTCCAAAAAAATTCATTGAGTCTTTCCCAATAAAAAGGTGCATTTAGTAATTTCTCAAATCTGATTTGTTTCCCAGTAATAACACATGCACGCACGCACGCACACACGCACGCACGCATGCATGCATGCACACACCTCTTACACATCTGAGCTTCCTGTGTGTTTTTGCGAGATAAAATGGTTTCATCAGGGAGCTCTGGTGGCTTTGTTTCAACTTCCTCATTAGAAAATCGAGTTTAGTGCTGATCAGACATGTCTTTATATGTTTATGACCTAAGATCAGCTCAAGTTGTAATAGTGAACTCTAACTGGCCCATTTGCTGGCGACTAACATCTCATTAAAGGAGAAGTTCAGATCTTTTGAAGTATATTTCTGGGTAATAGTGATGAATAATTACTGTGAAAGATTTTAGAGAAATAGAGTCCTACTAGGTTGATGAGCTAATAGTCGGAGCTCAGCCAAGAGCGAAGTGTGTTGCTGCCATCTTGAAACAGCAACAATCTCCAAAACTTCAACATTATTTACACCTCCATCAGTTTTGCATCACATGATTATTCTCTTGGATGTGTATGATTATTTATGGTTACAGTCATCTCTGCAGCAGCTGCTCCTCGTCAGGAGGAGCAAGTGGGGTGATTCAACCCTGATGCCTCCTGGATGCTTTCTGAGGAAAATGCTTGAGGTGTGTTCTGCTGACCCACTGATGGAAGCAGCTGGAGAGAGGACTGTCGGGGCTTCCCAGCAAGCAAACTGGAAGAAGACAATGACATTTGCATGAATGGAAACTGGAGCTTTTTAGAAAGGCCGCATTACACTTTGGTCTTGGCTGTGTTCAGTTCATCCATTACCTGATCATTCCTGTCTGACGTAGTCTATATTTCTTCAAACAGAGGCTGTTCAGTAAGCCATCTTTACCAAACAAGATAGAAACTAATTAAATCTTTTACATTGAAAGGCACTTCAAAATGTCTGATGAGGGCCTCTTTGACTCAGATATCATAAATGAGACTGGTAGAAGAGGCTGATCACAGCTGGTAGTTTTCTGACACCAGTGTAAAAATAACAACAGAAATAAACCAGCTGTCATTGGCTGATTAACCCACACCGGAATCCAAAGAGTTCATGTTGCCTTTGACCCTGGCTAGCTGCGCATGGGAACGTTTTTACGTTAAGGGTCAAGTCTTAACTGGCCGTCTCACTCGGACCACTGCGTCCTGTTAGATCCATAATGCTGTCTAATCTGACCTAGAAAGCCTTTGCCAGGCTGAATCAATTCAGTTAAATTCTGTTTATTTATATAGTGCCGAATCACAACAATAGTCATCTGAAGGCACTCCACAACGTTTACAAAATAATCAAAACCCCACATTGATTCCTACAAATGACTCACTTTGACCAGAATGAGTCAGCGCTCACATGACAGGAAAGGACAACTGAAATCACCTCAGTTATACGGGATCTGCTCGCCCTCTAGAGGAAGAAACGCACGTGACTTTCCAAGAGAAAAAGTTGATCTTGTGATCATCAGGAAATGAGGCAACATCCTGGCAAACTTCTTGCCCTGTATCCAGGCAACAAGGCAGCAGCGGACTGGAATTCAACTCAAGTTGAGCTATCGTGCTCATTTAGAGAGAAGTTTTTCTACCACAATCCTTCAAATAAAACAACGTTTGGTTCAGCCTTTTTCCTCTTATGATCTGCAACAGTAAATGGTAAATGACCTGAATTTGTATAGCACCTTCTTCTACAACCCCCCAAGGCACTTCACAACACAACCATTCACACACACATTCACACGCTGGTGGGGATGGGCTACAATGCAGCCACAGCTGCCCTGGGGCACACTGACTGAGGCGAGGCCTTTAACTGTTAACCTGCTAACTGATGCCTGTAAAATCTGAAATGAAGCTCTGACCTCTGACCTCTGACCTTGACCTTCCTGGAACTTCCCTTCTTGGGAAGATAATCAGCCATCTTTAGTGTTTTCCACTCATGAATAATAATATTTCTCTTTTTAGAATGAATGAGGTCTGAGTTATTTGAAAAAACCTTTGACCCTTGTCAGATTTATGGGTAGCAGCAGTTGCTTCTCTGATGAAGTTTTTCAGCCTTGTGCTAACAAACACTTGTGTGCTCCAGACCTCCTAAAGAGGTGGTTACACTGAAAACACCAAATAGATACTTTCCATCATAAATCCTGGATTCTGCAGGGCGGACTTAGCTTTTCACACCCATCTTTTTTGTTTAATACATGATGGGATCTGCTAGCCTGGCAAGCCAGACTAAATAAATGTATTATTTAGTCTGGCAACGCTCCATTGACGGCTCTCGGTTGTGGGGCGGGTTCTACCAGTGTTGCCAACTTAGCGAATCTGTCACCATTTATAACGACTTTTCAGACCCCCTTAACGACTGTTTTTCAAAAAAGCGACTAGCGACAATTCTGGTGACATTTCCGACCCTCCTCAGCTACTTCGACTACAACTTTGTTGCCGAGATGCCGACTTTACCTGCAGATTAGAGATGCATTTGAAGCGACAGGACCGTGTCCTTCCTCCAGATGATCAGAAAGAAAATGATCTGCGCATGTGCATGCAGCATGATCATGCTACCCCCGTTGACCAATCAAACCATTTGTGGGTTTTCACCCTCCAACTAATAAATTTGTTTTACAGAGAAAATAAATTTAATTGTACAAAAGAAATATCCAAGTATTTAAGACCAATTTTTTCCTTTTGTTAGTCACACACTGGCCACCCACCAACAGATATCCACCTATTTTCAGACTTTGTATCAGTTCTATAGAGAATTGAACATACATTAAACAGCCTTTTTAAAGGCTACTTTACACTGTTTACTTTTGCTTAGAAAGCAATAATTTCTTTAATTCCTATATACGTTTTTTCATCTTTTAAACATTTATTTCTCCTTCCTCTTTCTAAAGTGTCCCCAGCCTTTTTTTATTGCTTACCATTTATTAATTTCTCAGTTCACCTCACATTTTCCCCAACTCAAAATTAAAAAAATTGTTTTTACTTCTTTCATCCTGTCCCACCTCCTTGTTTTCCCTTCATCATAGTGACACAGATTTCGATAAAAAACAGACATTTAACATTTTATTAGACAAATTGGCAAAGTAAATACATTACAACAATGACACAACCAAAATCCTATTTCCAAAAGTACCGCAAAGAATGGGAGTCACTACCTGAATTTAAAGGTTGGCTGAAACCACATGCAGGTAGTGACATTAGAGCTACCTGCATGTACTGCAAAACAGACCTCTATGCAAAGTTGTCAGACATTAAAAAGCATGCAGCTACCCAGAAGCACATCGAGAAGGCTAAGCCTTACAATCAGGCAAGCCAACCCAAACTGACATTCGTTGCCAAAAAAACGGACACACTGAAGCAGGCAGAGGCCACAATTGCTTTGGCTATCAGTGATCACTGCTCAATTTTGTCATGTGACCACATTGGTTTAGCATGCAAAGCAGCTTTCCCTGATTCTACTATTGCCCAAAATTTTCGGATGCACCGTACCAAATGCACTGAGATGATAAATGGTGTTTTGGCTCCATATTTCATACAGCGGTTGGTGGCTGACATTGGCAGTAACAAATACAGCCTTTTGCTTGATGAAAGCACAGATGTCAGTGTCTCCAAATATCTGGGCATTGTGGTTCGCTATTTTAGTGAGGGAAAGG
This sequence comes from Nothobranchius furzeri, assembly GCF_043380555.1. Taxonomy (NCBI): domain Eukaryota; kingdom Metazoa; phylum Chordata; class Actinopteri; order Cyprinodontiformes; family Nothobranchiidae; genus Nothobranchius; species Nothobranchius furzeri. The sequence goes on along the minus strand of NC_091741.1, from coordinate 60,701,282 downwards.
GACACGTGGTGGACACCTTCCTTGGCCTTCTTGAGCTGGAGGGAGGGGATGCGAAGAGCATCGCCAAGGCAGTTCTCTCCTTTCTCCATCAGTCTGGCCTTGAGAAGGAGAACCTGCTTGGCATTGGAACAGACAATGCATCAGTAATGACAGGGATATCCAATGGTGTTCACAAAATTCTTAAAGAAGAAATAAAACACCTTGTTCTCATCCGCTGTGTATGTCACTCCTTGCAACTGGCTGTCAGCTCTGCTTCCAAAACCACTCTTCCTCGCAGTGTTGAGTTCCTGGTCAGGGAAACCTACAATTGGTTCTCCATCTCCCCTAAAAGAAAAGAAGCATACAGGACAGTTTATGAAACCATAAACTGTGGCGAGAGGCCATTGGCCATAACAAGAGTCTGTGCCACACGCTGGCTTTCAATAGAACCTGCTGTATCAAGACTACTCAGTCAGTGGGAGGAGCTAAAGCTCCATTTTAGTCTGACCAAGACAAGCGAGCATTGCTACATGGCAGACGTTTTGCATTCAATGTATGCTGACCCACAGAACCTACTGTACTTGACCTACCTGAAATCAATCCTTGGTGAGGTGCAGGCTGCAGTGAAGGCCTTTGAGGGAGAGCAAACAGATCCTCTCAAGCTCCTGGACTGTTTAATTCTACTAATTAAATCTGTGTGCAGCAGAGTTCTTCATCCTGGGGCTACAATTGACATCCTGAAAGACCCAATAGAGAACCACATCTCACCCAGGCCGTATCTTGGCTTTGCATTTGAGTCCAAAACAGCAGAGCTTACCATCTCCCCTGAGGATGAGGACTGTGTGAGACGGAGGTGTATTAGTTACACCGTTGCCCTAGCCAATGAGCTTCGAGCAAGACTTCCGGACAGTCTGGAAATTCTTCAGCACATGTCATTGTTCAGCGTCGGAGAGACCCTGAAACAAAACAAGAACCCAGATGACATGGCAAAGCTGATGGTCTTATTAGGATATGATCCTGAAACAACTGACCGCATAATTAATCAGTGGAGAAGTGTCCATTTTCAGAGATGGGAGGAAACAGCCAACACCACTGGGTTCTGGTTTGAGGTCAAAAAGCACAGGGATGCAGCAGGCCTTAACCCATTTGAAGAGTTGGCGTCTGCAGCAGTTGCAGTTCTTTCGCTGCCTCACTCAAATGCTGCAGTAGAAAGACTCTTCAGCCAAATGGGTGTCATTAAAAACAAATTAAGAAGCCGCATGTCCCTCCAAACTCTCACCTCCATCCTCCACATAAGATATGGCTTAAGACTAGCTGGGAACACGTGTTATGAGCACAAGTTGCCAGATAAGGTGCTAAATCTCTTTGCCACGTCTGCTGCCTACTCTTTTAAAGCAGACAGTTGTCCAGGTCCAAGCATGCAGTCATCCAGCACTGCTTCTCAGAGGGAAAGCACTGATAGTGCTTGTATAGAGGACATGGAGTTCTGCCTCAGGGCCCTCGATGATCTAGAGTAAGCAGATTAAAAAAAAAACATTAAAATTAGTTAACTTTGTAAATATTTGTCAATAGTTTATGTGATATGTTAATAAAAAAAAATAAATTGGAACTCCAATTAAAAAAAACTCTGTTAATATTGTAAATAAGTCAATAGTTCATGTGATTGGCCTTTAAATCAAGCTGTATAATAGCTAATTTATTGTAAGTAAAAAATATCAACTGGAACTACAATAAAAAATCCTTTTTGTTAATACTGTAAATATGTCAATAGTTCATGTGGTTGGCCTTTAAATAAATGTTAAATAGTTAATCTATTGTTAATAAAACATCTGAACTGAAACTAATAGATAAAACTGTTTCATTGTTGTTAATAGTGTAAATATTGAAATAGTTACAGCTTTGCAGGGTGATGATAAGTTTTCTTACCTTTTGAGTTTGTGCTCATCTTCGCTGGGGCGAGGTAGTCGTCGTGAGTAGCTTTGTTAGCTTTGTTGTTAGCTTTAGCCATTTTCTTCTTCCTTTGTTGACTCACACACACTTTACGTTTTGCTGAAACTCCTTCGTCTGGTTGTGAAGGGTGATATAATATGACCAGTGAGTTTTTTTCTCTCGCATGCAAATAGTTTATTAACAAGTTCATTATTTAAGATAGCCACCGGAGCTAGATAAAGGGCAACCACTCCTTCCGCCATCCTGCCGCATTTCGGCAGCTGAGCTCAGTTGGCACTGGTAGGCTGACCGCAGGGCAGCGTCGCTATCGCACATGGCTGCTGGCTTCTCACACCCATGTCGATGCTCGCACCACTTGTGGTGCGATCAAGGAACATTGGAACTCTATGATGAGTTCATAAACATTGCACATTTTAAACTTTTATAAAAAGGTGCTGTTTTGCATTCTATGGGTTTTTCATTTTAATAAAATATTAAAAAATAAATTAAATACATTTTTTATAAAATCACGTGGGTTTTATTTGATTGGTTTACTCTACAAGACCGATTACGTCACGACGCAGACGTGGTGACGTCATCACGTCTTATGCAAATGAGCACGTGACGTCATCTGGTGACATCTAACGTCTTTCGGGGGGAACTTCAGCTACTTTCAGTCAAAAACAGTTGGCAACACTGGGTTCTACCGTTGTCTTTCAAATGATCTCCGCATTCCACTGGACAAAGAATGTGACATACTCTTGTTTCACTCTGTTGCATCATCCCACCCACCAGGCATATAGAGTGCCCTGAATGGGCCACAAAGCAGATAAAGCTCTGTGATTTGTTCACTAAGCAGATAGAGCACTATGATTGGCCCACCATTATGGACCAATCACAGCTCTTTATGTGTTTGAAACCCCTCTAGAGAGCTGTGATTGGCCAGCCAGAGTCCTGGTAGGAGCTGCGGAGGTTCCAATGGAGCATTCCTAGACCAAACTTTGCAAAGCAAGAATTTGGTCTAGTTCACTAGGCTAGGGATCTGCTGCATTTGTGTAAAACTCAGAACCTGAGAGATGTGTTTTTATTTTTTGTAAAATATGTAAAATTTACTTCAGTAATGGCTGAATTGTGATAATGAGGAAGAGAGAGGATGTAATGAACTCTGACCTCCTTTTAAAAAGCACATTTACAGCAACAATGCCCCCTGCTGGACACTATTGCTTTGCTCATATACAATTTCCTCATGTAAACTTTAATTATTTAACTAATGATTACATATATTTATTTATTCAGTGAGATAAAAAAATGGTGCCTTCACCAGCCAAGTGACAGGATTTTAGAAAATATAAGCAATAATTAAAAATGAAAATTAGAACACACTCAAAGACGAATAAGACGTAAAGAGCTTCTGCCTACCACTATATTGATGCTTAGGGCTATCTTACTGTTTATTTTTAAAAACAGGTTCAGACATTGTTAACCACTGGACATTTTAACAGCTTGACGTGTGGATGGAGTGCACACATTTAGTTACTGTACTCTTCACAGTTTGTTATAAACAACAGATGTTCCAGTTATCAGTTACTTTGAAACTCGGACCCATAAGTGCTTGTTTTCTATTGGTTAAACAGAAGTGAAGCCATTGACCACCACCAACAGACAAGGCAGGTTAAGTGTCTTGCCCAAGGACACAACAGCTGTGACAGACAGCGGTCAAACCAGCAGCCTTGCAGGTTACGCCACTAGTCGGTCTCTGGCTGGTCTGTGCAGTCCATGACACAAATATCAGGGGAATCAAATATGCGGCCCGCGGGCCGGATCCGGCCCGCAAACGGGTTAAATCCGGCCCGCAAGATGGTTGTGTAAACTTTATTTTCATACTTTACAATGTAGAGTGAAAATAAACTTATCTTTGTGAGCAAGTTTCCTCTGTAATGAGTATAAATAAAACAAAGCTGCGCTCAAGGCTCACACAAGAACTTGAATCACATTCTGAAGTTGGCTGCCACTCAGGATGTGACTTCTGATATTGATGTGCTGGTGAAAGCTAAAAGATGTAAAGTAAAATGAGTCAAATATACTTTAAGTGCTGCATGAAACTGGTCTAGCCATGTGACCTGTAAGCTCTTTGAATCACTAGGGAATTTTTATTTATTGATTGATTTTTTATTTATTTCAAATTTTCAAGTACACTTCAGGTGTTGTACTTGTACTATTTTGGATACACTGTCCTCAGGCTCCAGCCTTGTTTTATATTGATTGTATTAAAACAAACTCCTCCTTGAACCGTCACCTTATCGTGGTGGAGGAGTTTGAGTGCCCTAATGATCCTAGGAGCTATGTTGTCTGGGGCACTTAGTGCCCCTGGTAGGGTCTCCCATGACAAATTGGTCTTAGGTGAAGGGTGAGACAAAGAACGGTTCGAAGGATCTTTCATGGCGGTTAAAACGAAGAGTCGGAGTACCCGGCCCGGAGGGTTACCGGGGTCCCACCCTGGAGCCAGGCCTGGGGTTGGGGCCCGTGAGCAAGCGCCTGGTGGCCGGGCTTTCGCCCATGGGGCCCGGCCGGGCCCAGCCCGAACCGGATACATGGGCTCGTCCAACTGTGGACCCACCACCCGCAGGAGGAACATGAAGGGTCCGGTGCAATGCGAATCGGGTGGCAGACCAAGGCGGGAGCCTTGGCGGTCCAATCCCCGGACAATAAAACTAGTTTTTGGGACATGGAACGTCACCTCGCTGGCGGGGAAGGAGCCGGAGCTTGTGGCAGAGGTTGAGCGGTACCGGCTAGATATAGTCGGACTCACCTCGACACATTGCATTGGCTCTGGAACCCGAGACCTGGAGAGGGGTTGGACACTCTACTTTGCTGGAGTTGCTCCGGGTGAGAGGCGGAGGGCTGGGGTTGGCTTTTTGTTAGCCCCGAGACTCTCTGCCTGTGTGTTGGGGTTTACCCCGGGGGACAAGAGGGTAGCTTCCTTGCGCCTTCGGGTCGGGGAACGGGTCCTGACTGTTGTTTGTGCTTATGGGCCAAATATCAGTTCAGAGTACCCACCCTTTTTGGAGTCCCTGGGACGAGTGCTAGATAGTGCTCCATCAGGGGACTCCATTGTCCTGCTGGGGGACTTCAATGCTCACGTGGGCAATGACAGCTTGACCTGGAGGGGTGTGATTGGGAGGAACGGCCCACCTAATCTGAACTCGAGCGGTGTTTTGTTATTGGACTTCTGTGCAAGCCGCAGTTTGGCCATAACGAACACCATGTTCGAACATAAGGATGCCCACCGGTACACTTGGTACCAGGGCAGCCTAGGTCACAGGTCGATGATAGATTTTGTAGTCGTATCATCTGACCTGCGGCCGTATCTTTTGGACACCCGAGTGAAGAGAGGGGCGGAGCTGTCAACTGATCACCACCTGGTGGTGAGTTGGATCAGATGGCAAGGGAACATGCCGCGTAGACCTGGCAGACCCAAACGCATAGTGAGGGTCTGCTGGGAACGCCTGGCAGAAGAACCTGTCAAGACGGTCTTCAACTCCCACCTCCGGCAGAGCTTTGACCACGTCCCGAGAGCAGTGGGGGACATTGAGTCCGAGTGGGCCTTGTTCCACTCTGCGATTGTCGAGGCGGCTGTTGCTAGCTGTGGTCGTAAGGTGGCCGGTGCCAGTCGTGGTGGCAACCCCCGTACCCGCTGGTGGACACCAGAGGTTCGGGGAGCCGTCAGGCTGAAGAAGGAGGCCTACAGGGCGTGGCTGGTCTGTGGGTCTCCGGAGGCAGCAGACAGGTACCGGATAGCCAAGCGGGGTGCAGCAGTGGCAGTTGCCGAGGCAAAATCTCGGGCGTGGGAGGAGTTTGGTGAGGCCATGGAGAAAGACTATCGATCGGCTCCAAAGAGGTTCTGGCAAACTGTCCGGCGCCTCAGGAGAGGAAGGCAGCAACTCGCTCACACTGTTTACAGTGGGGATGGGGAGCTGCTGACGTCAACTGAGGCTATAGTCGGACGGTGGAAGGAATACTTTGAGGAGCTCCTCAATCCCACCAATGCGCATTCCGAGGAGGAACCAGAGCTGGGAGGCCTGGGGATGGACTGTCCGATCTCGGGGGCAGAAGTTGCTGAGGTAGTCAAACAACTACACAGCGGCGGAGCCCCGGGGGCGGATGAGGTTCGTCCTGGGTATCTCAAGGCTATGGATGTTGTAGGGCTGTCATGGTTGACACGTCTCTACAACATTGCGTGGTCATCGGGGGCAGTTCCTAGGGAGTGGCAGACCGGGGTGGTGGTCCCCATCTTTAAGAAGGGTGACCTGAGGGTGTGTTCCAACTATAGGGGGATCACACTCCTCAGCCTCCCTGGAAAGGTCTACGCCAAGGTACTGGAGAGGAGGGTCCGATCGATACTTGAATCTCAGATAGAGGAGGAGCAATGTGGTTTTCGTCCTGGCCGTGGAACTGTGGACCAGTTCTATACCCTTGCAAGGGTGATGGAGGGGGCATGGGAGTTTGCCCAACCAATCCACATGTGCTTTGTGGATTTGGAGAAGGCTTATGACCGTGTCCCCAGGGGCACCCTGTGGGGGACGCTCCAGGAGTATGGGGTGGGTGGCTTTCTGTTAAGGGCCATTCAGTCCCTTTACCAGAGGAGCGTGAGTTTGGTCCGCATAGCCGGTAGTAAGTCGGACCTGTTCCCAGTGAGGGTTGGACTCCGCCAGGGCTGCCCTTTGTCACCGGTTCTGTTCATCACTTTTATGGACAGAATTTCTAGACGCAGCCGTGGTGTGGAGTGTGTCGAGTTTGGTGGCAGGAGAATCTCGTCTCTGCTTTTTGCGGATGATGTGGTCCTCCTAGCTTCATCCAGCTCTGACCTTCAGCTCTTGCTGGGTAGGTTCGCGGCCGAATGTGAAGCGGCTGGGATGAGGATCAGCACCTCCAAATCTGAGACCATGGTTCTCGACCGGAAAAGGGTGGCTTGCCACCTCCGGGTCGGGGGAGAGGTCCTACCTCAAGTGGAGGAGTTTAAGTATCTCGGGGTCTTGTTCACGAGTGAGGGTAGGAGGGATCGGGAGATCGACAGGCGGATTGGTTCGGCATCTGCAGTGATGCGGACGCTGAGCCGATCTGTCGTGGGGAAGAGGGAGCTGAGCCAGAAAGCCAGGCTCTCGATTTACCGGTCGATCTACGTCCCAATCCTCACCTATGGTCATGAGCTTTGGGTAATGACCGAAAGAACGAGATCGCGGATACAAGCAGCCGAAATGAGTTTCCTCCGTAGGGTGGCCGGGCTCAGCCTTAGAGATAGGGTGAGGAGCTCGGACATTCGGGAGGGACTCGGAGTAGAACCGCTGCTCCTCCGGATCGAAAGGAGCCAGTTGAGGTGGTTTGGGCATCTGGTCAGGATGCCTCCTGGACGCCTCCCCGGGGAGGTGTTTCGGGCATGTCCTGCCGGCAGAAGGCCCCCGGGTCGACCCAGGACACGTTGGAGAGGTTACATCTCCAATCTGGTCCGGGAACGCCTTGGGGTCCTGCCGGAGGAGCTGGTGGACAAGGCCGGGGAGAGGACGGCCTGGAGCTCCCTAATTGGGATGCTGCCCCCTCGACCCGGACCCGGATAAGCGGAGGAAGACGACGAGACGACGACGACGTATTAAAACAAAGAAAACAATCTGAAGTTGTTTTTAATTTACCGGTCCGGCCCACTTGGGACTAGATTTTTCGCAATGTGGCCCCTGAGCTAAAATGAGTTTGACACCCCTGACAAATATTAAACAAACTAAAAATTTGTAGAATATAAAATAAATTGTAGTTGGTGCTTCGGCATGATCTTGGGATGATTTAGATTTGGGCTTTTCTTTGAGTCAAGCAGAGGAAAGTCCTTTATTTAGTAAAAGTATGTATTTGCATCCTCTTCGACAGTGTATGGCGAATCGCCCCATAGCGGTGAGTACATCATCTTGTTTGTTATCAGTGTGGAGACAGTTTTAAAGACGACCGTAGATCCTTCCCCACAACTGTGTCAATGGGTCGTGGCCATGGCTTGCCAGACTAGAAGCCTTTAGGTATGCTCCTCCTCAGCTCCAGAGCCCAGAATCTGTCTGCCAGAAATATATAAAGCACCACATTACAAAAGAATCTCAAGGAAAAATAAAACATTCCAATTAAGTTCAGTTCATTATGCCAATTAGCTAAAGGTTTCCTATAAAAGGAACCCAGCCACCGGAACCACTGAGACAGGTGGTGGAGACAGGTGGCAGACTTGCGGAGCTCACCAGTCTGTTTAAAGAGGCTAAACCTAGTGGGTCACCAGAAGATATTTTACCCCCGCATTTGCTTAAGGAAGTTTTTAAAACAGTTGCACCACTGATTTTGCATATAATCAATAACAGTTTGGCTTCTGGTTTTGTACCGACGGATTTTAAAAAAAGTTATTCACCCACTTTTAAAAAAACCTGGTATGGATGCTTCCTTACCAGTGAATTATAGGCCAATCTCCAAGCTCCCTTTTTTGGGTAAGATGCTGGAAAAATGTCTACACTCAACTCATGGACTTCTTTAAGGACTTTGATATTTTAGAGACCCTCCAATCAGGTTTTAAAATGTTGCATGGTACGGAGACTGTCCTTATCAAGGTCTTTATTGACATTCTTCTAGCAACAGATGCTGGCAGTCCAGTGCTGCTGGTCCTATAGGATCTTACAGCAGCTTTCGATACCGTAGACCACGAAGTGTTGCTCCATCGCCTTGAACATTATGTGGGAATTTCTGGGCAAGCCCTAAACTGGTTCAGATCTTATTTACCTGACAGGATGGTTTGTGTGAGGATGGGTGGCTTCTCATTGGGCTTCTCACATCTGCCATGGGGGATACCACAGGGTTCAATACTGGGACCCTTGCTGTTTTCAATTTATATTCTCCCATTGGGTAACATTTTACAAAAGTTTGGAAATGGATTCCATCTCTATGCCGACGACTGCCAATTGTACTTGCTTCTAGATGGCGCCGGTGATCACACGATAAAAAGTTTTTTGGATTGTCTGGCAGAAATTAAGATATGGTTGGCAGAAAACTTCCTGTGTCTCAATGGGAAAAAAATAGAGGCACTGCTGTTTGGTCTGAGTGGACATGTTGATTTTTCAAACGTAGACTGCGGTGAATTGAACTCATATTTGGGTGTTTCAGCAGTCAACCTTGGAGTGAAGTTGAACAGTGCATTCTGCATGGATGCTCATGTGGGTACTGTAGTATCCTCTTCATTTTATAATTTAAGACGTTTGGCTAAAGTAAAGCCGTTTCTATCTAGACATGACCTTGAGACTGTTGTTCATGCTTTTATTACCTTGCGACTGGACTATTGCAATTCCGTTTTATTTGGTGTAAGTAAGGGTACTGTAAACCGGCTGCAGCTTGTCCAGAATGCTGCAGCCAGATTCTTGTACAACAAAAGGAAGCATGAACACGTGACACCAATTTTGGCTGCTCTCCACTGGTTGCCTGTTGATTTTAGAATTCGTTTTAAACTTATTTTAATGGTGTTTAAGGCGCTGAATGGTGTGGCTCCAGCCCATTTGGCAGAGTTGCTGCAGCCATACGTTCCGGCCCGGTCACTCCTCTCTGAGAACCAATTGCTACTTGTGGCTCCTAAGGCCAGATTTAAGTTAAGAGGGGACAGGGCTTTCTCTGTTGCGGGTCCAAAACTGGAACGCACTGCCCCTAACCATTAGGGGCTCTCCATAGGTGGCGGTTTTTAAAATGAGGCTGAAAAACTACTTGTACGATCTGGCTTTTAATTCTGTGGGTTAGCAATTGCTAATGTTTTATATTTTGTAATTCTTATTTGTGGTTTTAATTATGTCTGTGGCGCTATATGTTTTATTGTTTTATTCTTCTGTTGTACAGCACCTTGGTGGCTTGCTCATGCCTGTAAGGTGCTTTATAAATAAAGGCTGATTGATTGAGGTGGTGAGTCTAGGATTGCAGCACAGATATTAGAGACTTTCTCCACAAAGTAATGAAGGAAGTGTTCACAATTTCCAGCTGACGAAGACAGTTCACTGTCACAGTGTAGGAGGTGGAGACGGCGGACCATGTGTGGCTCAGAAAACTCCATCACTGAATTCAACACGTTAAAAAGTGTGACCTTTGACCTTTAACACCCAGTTTCTTCTGGAAAACCCTCCCTTATGTATCTGAATTCTGAACAATTCTGTGAAGCAGACTGGGTAAAGTAAAGTAAAACAGAGTTCACTTCAAACCACTTCCTGGACTACATGAGGGTAAAAACCACCGGCCCTAGAGCCCTCCGGCCATTCTGGGATTCCCCAGAACTCACAGATGACTAGTCCGCTCCTGTTGTTGACTTTTTTTAGCTACTGTTTACCCAAAGGTACAGGTAAAAGATTTCTTTTATCAACAAGTACTTTTCTGAGAGAAGCAAGAGTCAGGTCAGCTACTGGAGATACATCAGATCACACTGGGATTCTGGGCCAGACAGAGATCTCAGTGGAAATGTGAAACATGTAAGCAAATATTCAACCCTCTTAAGGGATTTTAACGTTAGAAGAAAAGAAGGTGTTGTTTTCACGGTTTGGTTTTTGTGTTGAAGAAAAACAGAAGACATGGCTTCTCAGTCTGTGAGCTCCAGCTGTGCTGAAAGGTGGATTTTGTTACATAAACAAACCAGCAGACTCTTGAGGTGGACTACATTTAGTCTGAGTTACTGGGATAATAATGATGCCACATGCAAGGAGATGTGGAGGACCACCAAAACACGATTTTATACTTTACAGTGACGTCTGAAATAACATAAACATAGCAAATATTAATTAATTTTATGTTGAATTTAATGTTTTTATGCCAATAACATGAAAACAAAACTAAATCCAATTGTAAATGGCATCAACTGTTTATCAAATGAGCCTAATAATTGGGGTTGGAAATCCTTTTTCTTCACCAAAATGACCTAAATAAAACATGCAGATCCTGCAGAGTCACTGCAAACAAAAATGAAATGGAGTTGGGATTTCAGGATCTAATGCCGCAGAGTCTAATTTTCTATCTTCTTTAGATGCTCTTAAGATACTATACTATATATCAGATATTCTCTACACAAATCAGATTTGACAGTTTTTTCAAACACAGTTCGAAGCTAAATAAACAAGTGTGTTATGAAATGACTTTAAACCTTTTGCCTTAAAAAGTTACATTTTTGTTTTAGGAAATTATTTTATAAATTATTTGATTTGTAGAGATTCTGCCAAGACCCTCAGACTCGGGGTTAAACCAAAGTTATTGAGACAACAATGGTGGCAGGAGAGTAGTCTCCACAAGATGGCGCTATCATACAGACCTGACCAGCATAACTCACCCGGTTACATCCAACGTTTATGTAAATGTTGGATGTGTTATCCGTCTCTGTCTCAGGCTGCACATTAGAAAAAGCATGCATTAGTGACATTGTGATGTCAGATAATTAAACTCAAAATTTTCACCATTAAAGCATTTTTCTTCAGTTTTTTTTTAGGTTTTAGTCATGATCCAAACTGTGGAGCGGGTAAGTCAGATTGGTCAAATATAGGAATGCCTCAGGAACATAACAACCTATCACTTATTCCAGGCTCCGAAGTCCTTTAGAACATTGATTTTGCACCTATTGATAACGTGACAACTGTAAGTTTCAGTTTAAGTCAATTTTATTTATATAGCACTCATCACAGACAGAGAATCACAAAGTGCTTCACAAAGATCAAAAATAAAACAAATCACAAAGTCATAAAATCATAATGATCTTAAAACAGAAAAAAAAATCAGAAAAACAGAAACAAATGAAAGATGATTACAAATTCGAGTTAGAAATGAGAAAATAAAATATTTACGTGCAAGTAGCTTTAAATAAAAGGGCCATCAGCTGTTTCTTTAAGTGTCCAGACTGTCAATCCTACGTAAGGATAAAGGAAGATCATTTTTAAAGTCGGGATGCAACAGTCTGGAAGGTGCGATTTCCTCGACTTTCATATCTGGTCTTTGGAACATCTAGAAGGTTCTGGTGTGTGAACCTGAGGGCTCGGGTTGGAGCATAAGGATTTGACAGTTAATTAATTTAGGGAGGAGCTTGACCATGTAGAGCCCTGAAAATTATAGTCAGGATTCTAAAATGAACCCTAAAGTTAATGGGTAACCAGTGCAGAGACATTAAAATAGGAGTGACATGTGCTCTTCTGTTTGCTCCAGTTAGGAGCCTCGCTGCAGAGTTCTGGACCAGCTGAAGGTGGTAAAGGGCTTTTTTGTTAAAACATGTGAAAAGTGTGTTACAGTAATCTAGACGGATGAGATAAAAGCATGGATAACTATTTCAAGCTCATGTTTTGATACTTTGTGTTTCTTACATGATAAAAACAGTTTTGGACCAACTCTTTTGAGTGACCTGGAACATCGATTGGTTAAAAACAACAACCAAATTCCTCAAGTTTGTCTTGATGGCAGAAAATAAAGGACCACGATTTAGACTAATCAGGGGAACCATGCTCTCAGGGACAATGATCAGACATTCAGTCTTTTCAGAGTTTAACTGAAGGAAGTTATCTTCTAGCCAGCTGGTGATAGCTGATAGAGACTCTAGTAATTCAGACAGTTTATAGAGCTCAGAATCCTTAAAGGAGCAGTACAGCTGAATCCGCATATTCGATTCCGGGTCTGTATCCAGCACAATTTAGTTTTAACTCTGTTTCAACACACAGCAGGTGATTAGCAGGCTTCTACAGAGCCTGATGAGCTGCTGCACAGGTGAATCAAGTGTGCTGAATCAGAGAAACCATTAAAACGTGCTGGATACCGAACCTCCGGGCCCAGAATTTAATACCCCTGATACAGGTGATAGGAGACATTATGAAGATAATCAATTATCTGTCTAAGAGGGTGTATGTACAGTAGAAACAAGAGTGGACCCAAAACAGAGCCTTGGGGTACCCCACAGAACAGATCAGTAGAATCTGACATGATTTGGTCAGACACTGTAACTTCTGTTTGAAAGGTATGAGCTAAACCAGTGTAGAACAGTTCCAGAGATCCCCACCGAGTCACGAAGTCTGTTAACTAAGGTGAAGTGATCAAAGTGTCAAAAGCAGCAGAAAGATCTAACAACACTAACACTGTAAACTCCCCGTTGTCTGCAGCCATCATGATGTCACTGGAAACTTAGAGCAAAGCGGTTTCGGTTTTGTACAAAAACCAAATTGGAATTCATCAAAACTGTTGTATAGTTCCAGAAAAGTAATCAGTTGATCTGCCACAACCCTTTCCAATATTTTAGAGATAAAAGGTAATTTAGAAATGGGTCTGTAATTTTTAGGCTGAGTCTAGACTGGGGTTTTTCAAGGATAGGTTCAATAACTGCATGTTTGAAAACAGATGGTACAAAGAGTACGGTTTAATTTATCCTGTTCCGTTAGTTGGTTCTTAGTTACACCTAGCTCATACCAGGTTGGACCCACTTCTGTCTTCAGAACCACTTAATTCTTGATATCTCAGACTCAATAAGAAGATGGAAACATCCCTCAGAGGTTCTGGGCCATTCTGACTTGACAGCATCACACATTTCCATTCATGATTAGTCGCTGCTCCACCACATCCTAAATATTCTGGACTGAACTGAAATCTGGTGACTGTGGAGGTTGTTGAAGTCTAGTGAACACATCATAATGGTATTGAAACCAGTTAAAGATGATCTGAGGTTTGTGACATGTTGCTTTATCCTGCTGGAAGTAGCCATCAGAAAATGGGTCTACGTGGTCATAAAGGGTTGGACATGGTCAGGTGGGCTGTGGAGTTTAAACCAGGCTCAGGTGGTACTAAAGAGTTTAAAATCCCACACACTATGACACCCCCAGCAGCAGCCTGAAGCTTTGGTTTAAGGCAGGATGGATCCTCATGTTTTCTGACCCGACCATCTGAATATTGCTGCAGAAGTCCAGACATTTAAGACCACGACATATTTTCCAGTCTCTCCTGGTCCAGTTCTGGTGATCCTGCTAACAAGTCATTTTCATCCACACATCTGCTGCTCACTGGACATTTTCTCCTTTTCAAATCATTTTCTTTAAACCTGAGATTGTCATGGGTTCAAATCCCAGTAGATCTGCATGTCTGGTATCAAAGACCAGGCCATGTTTAAATTCTCTTAATGTTCTTTTGAAGTTCAGTTTGAACTTTATCAAGTCTAAAACACATGTGGCTTTGTGATTGGCTGATTTGTTATCTGTAAACTTTTCCTGAAGGTTTCTGCTTCATATCGTCACCCATCTTTGCACGGTATCTAATTTGTTTAGAAAACTGCTGAAACTGAAGTTAAAATTAAAGAGTTGGACAACAACAAACAAACCAAAAAAAAAAAAAAAAAAACAAGTGTCCCAGAGGTCCAAAGTCCACCTTGGTCCCAGGGAAATCATTTTAAAATTGTCTGCAGGGAAAATGGGTTCATGTCTACCCCTCAATCAAGTGAAATGAGGTAGTACAACCCCCCCCCCCCCCCCCCCCCCGCACCACAGTTTCTGAATCTCAGTTGTGAAATGTTTGTCTCACAAAGGTGGGTGAAGATGTGAATCTGACATTTTCAGAAAGCATCTGTTTGCTGAAGCAATAAAATTTCCAACACATATAAAAGAGGTTTTGAACAATTTAACATTAAAATCTGGCTACTTTCCCCCATCAGATATGTTTTGTGACTATTTTGTGGAAATTGCCATGTTTTGCATTCAAGGTTCCCTTTTTATTTAAAAAGTTGATCAAAGTGATCATAATGTCTAAGCGAACTACAACAAGTCCCAGAAGCATACCTTTTCCTCATGCACGGCTGTAAATGAGGAGCAAGTGTCATAATTAGCTCATGTCGCTGACAGATGTATTGCTTTTGGCTTGGACTCAGCAGCTTCCTACTATGCTTCCCTTTGGTAGCAAGTGCTCAGAAATACTTGAACATCTTCCAGTGGAAATAGCTTAAGGACAATCTCACAGACTTCTCTTCACACCAGTGTCGAGGGCAGGAAGCCGAACCAATTTGGGAAAAATCTAACATTATCTGTTGGTTTCATTAGTTCTTTCTGTGCAAAATGAACTATAAAAAGATGTTTTCCATAACAGGACCTTCAGGAGCAGTAAATAACCCAAATCTTAAATAGCAACAAACTCTCAGCTGTGAGCCGGGACAAATTATATATATATATATATATAAATAAAAAGATAACCATAAATGGGGAAACAGATCTCAGGAACTGACGGGTTATGCTTTTATTGGATAGGTTGAGAGATTGTCCTTATGTGAAATGGCAAACAGTAATGTAAACTGGTGGGAAAATAAAGGTTGTGTGTGTTATATCTGAAAATATGAGACTGGCACGATGGTGGAAAAGTTACAAAACACATGCTGGTTTTGCTGTGTGATTGACAGCAGACTAGTAATGGCTATAAAGCTTATATCACATTTAAATTAATGTATTCAACAATATGAGATTGTTACTTTTTTAATAAAAGATAAATTTATTACTTACTATGAGAAGATATTTGAGATTTTGCTTTGGTTTTCCAAAGGTTTGCATTAGAGCTGCTTGATCATTTTTTTAAACACTTTTTTGCTTTATCAGAGACAGAGGAAACACTATGTCAACCTTTTCACACCCTTCTAAACTCTCACTGGCCAAGCTGTGGTAGTGGGATGGGGTGGAGGGGTGCATGCTTTGATTGCACTAATTGGCTGCCACTGTGAGTGCAGGCTAAAGGCCTGTTGGTGAGGCTTGACCCCTCATTCACACCAAGTACAGAACAATGCAGACCAGAATCTGTGCTACTTCCACATTTACTGACATTTACGCCGACTGCGGATGGACGTCCAGAAAAAATAGAAACCATGCAAAAGGACTCCTGCATTGCAGCCAGTGAAAGCTCTGATTGGACTAAATTATTTTCAATCTTTGCAGAAGCTGCATGGATTCTGACTTGGCTGCCTGGGCTACAGGAGAGTCCAGCCATGTTCTCGAGATCCCAATCAACTGCTCCAACACACCTGGGTCTATGACTGGTATACCAATTTAGTGAGCCATCAAGCTCTGCAGAATCCTGTCAATCATCACTGATTAAGATCAGGTGAGTTAAAGTAGAGAAACTAACACGTGCTGAACAGGTTGGACCTGGGGCCTCAGTATCAAACATTGTGTAGAATCCTTACTAAAACCGTACTTAAGCTCAGCAAAAAAAAAGTACTTATGTCAAGTAGGTTTGTGATCTATCAAACATGGTGTACGCACAGCTGCACACAATCTCCGCTTCATGAATCAGAAACTATCTAGAAATGTTCTCAGCTGCTTTTTAGTCACATCCCACCCTCACCACGCCCACTTACTGCCATAAATAGTCAATGCAAAGTGCCTTGTGGACCTCATGCATACATAAGCCAGCTTGTTGCAGCATTTCGATCATGACCGCAGATCAAGGAAGCGCTATTTCACAAGCAGAAATTCAGGTACTTGTGGGTGAGGTGGAGAAATGAAAGGAAGTACTTTTGCAAAACAAATAAGAGAAAATCCACGGAGTGGCACAACGTTGCTGAAGCCGTCAATGCTGAGTTCTTCAGAGAGATCTTTGGCGGATATAAAAAATAATTATCCGATCAGGATTCAATCCCCAGACTCCCAGGTGAAAGTCACACGCGCTAACCAGTCAACCGAACGGAGATCTCCCTTGTAGTACTAGTAGCAGCTAGGACACATGATCATTCGGGTCACAGTGACAGGACACACACTGTCACAGATGCATGACATTCTGTCTCAATCTGTCCCCCTGCTGATTTTCTGCATTCCGTATTCTGCACTTCAGGCTGTGTGTGTGTGTGTGCGCGCGTGTGTGTGAGTGTGCGCTCATGTGTGTGTGCACGCGCACGTGTGGGGGGTCTTGTTCTGTGTGAAAACGAAGCAGTACAAGTGATAATGCTGCAGGATTTCATTATTTTATCCTTCTCAGCAGCAGCACTGCAGGTGCTCTCCATGTCCAAAATGTGTGTAAGCCAGGTCCTTAGTCAACTTAAAGTTGTGCACATGTTTCCGCTAAGTTATCTTTCATAAATCCCAAAGTTTGCATGGAAAGTTGCTTACACAGTTTTCCGACCCCGTTTTGTGCGTAAGCAAGCTTGACAAATAAGGCCCCTGGTGAGATAAAGTAGAGAAACTCTAACAAGTGCTGAACAGGCCGGACCTGGGGCCTCATTTATCAAGCTTGCTTACGCACATGTTGGACACGGAGAGCACCTGCAGTGCTGCTGCTGAGAAGGATAAAATTATGAATTCCAGCAGCATAATCACTTGTACCGCTTTGTGCGCACACAGAACAAGCAAGCCGCACGCATGCACGTACGCACGCACGCACGCACGCACGCACGCACACGCACACACACACACACACACACACACACACACACACACACACACACACACACAGCGCCTGAAGCGCAGAATACGGAATGCTGAATATCAGCAGGGGGACAGATTGAGACAGGTCATGTCACTGTGACCCGATTGATCATGTGCCCTGGCTGCTTGAACAAAGGAGATGGCTGTTTGACTGACGGGTCAGCATGCAATACTCTCACCCGGGAGTCTGGGGATCAAATCTCAATTGGACAAACTTTTTTATATCTGCCACAGATCTCTCTGAAGAACTCACAGCATTGACGGGCTTCAGCAACACTGTGCCACTCCGTGGATTTTCTCTTATTTGTTTTGCAAAAGCATTTCCTTTCATATCTCCGCCTCACCCACAGGTACCTCAATTTCTGCTTCGGTGAAATTGAGCTTCCTTGATCTGCCTTGATCTACGGTCGCCATGTCATTGGCGGAGTGCTGCAACAGCCGGCTTATGTATATGCATGAGATCCACAAGACACTTTGCATTGACTATTTATGGCAGTAAGTGGGCATGGTGAGGGCGGGATGTGACTAAAAAGCAGCTGAGAACCTTTCTCGTTAGTCTCTGATTTATGAAGAGGAGATTGCGTGCAGCTGTGTGTACTCCATGTTTGATAGATCACAAACCTACTTGACGTAAGTACATTTTTTTGCTGAGCTTAAGTACGGTTTTAGTGAGGATTCTACGCAATGTTTGATAAATGAGACCCCTGGTGATTGATGCTGCATGATCTGCGGGCTCGTGGCTGTGAGGTTTGTTTTGTTTGGGTTGCTGCCCATGTGGGAGTGGTGGGCAATGAGCGAGTGGACTCTGTGGCCAAGGCAGCGCTGAGGAGTGCTGTTTTGGACCTGGAGGTTGTCATGGGCTCCCCTGAGTATTGTTCTGCAATAGGCAGGGAGGCCATGAGATTGTGGCAGGCATCGTGGGATGGTGGGGTGGTGGGGTGGTGGGTAGGGGCTTTCATGGGTTGCATTGTTTGGTGGGTGGCAATGGGTCGGTCCTCGATCTTCGGAGGAGAGACTCGGTGGTCCTCACTCAGTTGAGGTTGGGGCATTGTGGTCTTCGGGGCGGGTTGTTTTTGGTGGGGAAACACATGGACGGGAGGTGTGATTGTGGGGAACTTGAGTCTGTGTGTCATATTCTGTTGCACTGTGGACGGTATGGTCATGAGAGGGAGGCCTATTTTCGGAGGTTGAGGGCTACGGGTCTGTCTGTGTTTTCCCTGTGGACCTTGTTGGGTGTGGAGGACAGGCGTAGGGTGTGGGCCCTGATGTGGTTTCTGCGTGAGACAGGGGTTTATGAGAGGCTGTGACGCTCTCTGGCAGTGTGTTTGGGCGGCTGTGGCACCAATACGCCTCGTGGGCGTCTAGCCTGCCTGACTCTATGAAGAAGAAGTCGTGCTGAACAGGGGCCCTCTATGACCAGGGTTACACACCACTGGGCTGCAGCATCAAACGAGTTTCAGGATTTTGATCTACCTGATTTCACTTTAACAATTACTCAGTCAGGTGTGATTCACCCATTTAATCAATACACTTGCAGTGGCTTCTAGTAGGAATGAATGCCTTGTAAGCTGTGGTGGTGGGGACTCAGATGCACTTTCAGGAAGTCAGCTGGAGAAGAAAGAAGCTTCAGACGACAGAATTTGGAGTCTTATTTCCTGATATTTGGACATTTTGCCTCTGACTGGATAACAGCAACATGGCTCTACTACTGACTCTGTTTGCTGTTTATTGTTGATGTTTTGTCTCCACATATAACACAAGCCTGAAGAAGTTCTGCTGTGTGGTGGAGTTTGTAATGCTAACTGTTAGCTTTAACTATAGTCGAGGCGTTCTCATGGACTCTAACACAACAACAGCCTTCCAAGTTGCAAGTCAAGATGGGTGAGTCCATGAGTGTTAAGTCATTGTATAAAGCAAATCTGTCAGGATTTTCAAATCCAAGCATTTCATTATATATTTTCTATCAGAAGCTAATGCAGGAGATCGGTGTAGGAGATCGTTTTCATGTTCAGCCTGCATGAAAACCTCAGCGATTATAACCAGAAATATAAAAAAAAGTTTTTTCAGTGAAGTTGAACTTTAATGTTTATGGATTTCTCTCTGAATGTGGCCTTTTGTATCTTGACAATTACTATGCATGGTAGGTAAAACTACAGCCTTAGAATCACTGACTAGATACACAAGAATGTCACAATGTGAGCATGGTCACTTTACTGATGTACATTATTTTAATAAATACACAGCTATGAACATCGGCAAATGTATTTGTGTAATAATCAAATGTGAAGTGTGTAACAAAACTTTTAAAAGCAGCTTATTTAGCAGTTTGAGAGAAGAGGAATTTGTTAATGTCTTGAGCTCAGTGTGACTACTATTGTTTATAAGTTTCATGGATTTATCTATAAATGTATCACTGTAATGTGGAAATCCCCGCTGAACAAAGACAGCCTTTCTGTCCTTTTCAATGTTTTCCTTCTTCCAAAGGATTCCATTGTAACAGTTACTACACCTAAAAGCATTTGCAGCCTCCTGCCATAAATAAATGACTTATTTATCAGCCGATTTAACCACCAAACCTCAATCTGCCTTGCAACCAATCTTTGAAACGGGAAGAGGGACAATCATTGTTATGTAACCAGTCCTCTATGAATAGCTTCATCAACAGGAACTATAAAAATTTCCTGCTAAAAGTATAATACTGAAGAAAAAAAATCGCCACAACTTGTGGAGCAAGTGTTTTATGTAATAGAGTCTTTGTTTTGAAGCGCTAAGGGCATTGTTTCTCATGCTGCTGTCACACTCTTCCTTATCTTTCCATGTAGACTGCCACATCCACATATGTCTAAAACGTGGGTCAAAACATGATCAAATAAAGCAAACGTTAGATTTAGACACATTCCTGTGATTTAGATTTGCATTTTCAAGGAAGTTTGGGACAATTATAGCACATTGTGGTACAAGCGCGACGTAACGGCATTGTTGATGACGTTTGGTTCTCATATGGATTTTTGCAGCTGTGCATTCATTTTTTCGTTCTTCTGGGGACCCATGGTCCGGAAGTAGATGGGCGTGACTTAAGCCTGGTTTATGCTTCTCCGTCAGCTCCGCAAGGGACAGACACGCACGGATTGACGGAAGCGTTTTGCTCTCATACTTCTCCGTCTCCTGGAGAGTGTGGCAAAGCAATTGCCCGGCAGGACCACAGAGGGTGTAGCGCTGTTCTGTGGTATCATGTCATGTATCTGGTCCAAGATAGTGTGTTTATATTGTGTTTTTTGTGCATATAAGATACTTTTAACACGGACATATTTGTCTCTCATTCTCCCACCTCTTCATGCGCTCCCCACCTCTAAATGCACGTTTCCTGTCATTTCCGTCCACAAATAAAACGCTTGCTGTGCATTTTTTCACTCCTCCAGTCACGGGGAAACTAAACGTTCATATTTTTAGAGTTTTTTCGCGAGGTATTCTTCAAGCTTCTCTGTGTCTGCCGCTAGTTATCCTCGGCTTTCTTTGCAATGGCGGTGCTGTAAACAACAGCGGTGTCCTGACCAATCACAAGCTTGCGTAATCCGTCTCGTTCGACGGATGTTTAAAAAAGTGGGCTAGACTCCGTACGTACTTGCGTGCCTGCCGGAGCCCTACGTAAGGACGGATAATGGCGTTGCGTGTCTCCGCACTGACGCAGACGGAGAAGCATAAATCAGGCTTTAGCAGGCGCACAGTGGTAAACAAACGTGTCTGCCGAACTTTTACTCCGGATGTAAACTTTAATTCTTGCAGTGAAAAATACGGCATGGAAGAAGGATCTTAAAATGCGTCAGCATGGTGGAATTACTACGAGTCTTACAGAACAAACTCCAAGCGGTGTAAGGGGAATTTTGGTCGCTGCAGAAGTAAAAACACACAGAGCCTCAACTGTGAAATGCAGCCGCTCACCAACACTGGTCTGTGTGAGTGTGACCATACGTAGGAAGGCTGAGCAATAACCTGATAAATAATCATGCTAGACCAGCCTGGTGGGTGACACCGGGTTCTGGCCACTAGGAGCCATTACGGATAATAAATAAATAACTATACTAATAAAAATATCACACAACAGGCAATGTTGTGTGATTATTTTTCTTTTTTGAACTATTTAGTCTGTTGAGAGTTTAAACGTTCTGTTAGATTGTCACTGACAGCAGCTACATTTAAGTTTCAGTTTCCCTTCTGACTGAATCGCAGCTGCAGCATGTAGGTGTAGACTCTCAGTCATCCTGGACATGATCATCCTGAGAGTTTGAACCTAACAGCTGGACTTTTCTGGTTATGCTGAAGACACTTTGCCTCTCATCCGAGAGGCTTCTTCAGTTCCTGTACTTTGGTTGTGAGTTGTGTCAGAAACAAACACACTGATTGTTTTGCAAGTCTTTTTCTTTCTTTTTAGAAAGCATGTTTTTGTCTAAATGAAGGTGATGCTATTGTACATAGAAGCAAAATTCATGTTGCAGTTCAGATTGTTTCACCAAGTAAGACCTGTGGTTAGCTGGCTCACTAAAAACACATCACGTTTTTTGGATCCTGCCACTTGATAGACTCAGGAATCAATAGGAACCCAAATCTAAATGAAAAACTGGAATTGGAATTTTTCTAATTCAAACGATGCTCAACCCTACCCTTAGCCGGCCAGAAGGAAACATGGCGTCTCCCAAAGACGCTAGACCCACACCACTTTAGACCCAATTCTTATGGTTATATGTTACGAAGCTGCCAACATTTTTCAAAAACTGAACATCGTTTTAATCTGTTTTCAACGTTTTGATGGGTTTTTTCTGAGTTTAACGGTAAAGACTACAGAACGTTTCTTTAAAGACAAAAGTTACAGGATATTGAAGGTTCTGTCATAGTTTTATACATCTGTCTGATTGTATTCTGTACCAACACGGAAGGAACTTAACTCATAGAAAGAAACAAGATTCGTCCGATGAAAGACAAGTGAATAAAGAATAGTGTTTAGAACAATAAAACACGGTTAAGTACAAGTGGCAGTAATAAGTCTTTATACAGCCCACATGAAGATGATTATAATTAGAGTTTTACTAGAAGCTTATTTTAAAACAAATGTACTTCATTCTTTATTTTTAGAAACTAACATGTCCACATGATGAGTTTTTGCACTGTACTATGACAGTTCCTACTCCCATGTTGTTCTTATTGTAGGAAACTAGCGACCAAATGACCCAGACGCTTAACCATAATGCTATAAAAGCTTCCGCCAACACACACGCTTATGGATTTTGCTGTGATGCGCTAATCACTTTCTGAATGAACATTTGCAGTTCAGCGGATGTAACAGACCTTTAAGCCAAACATCTGATTTTACACAGAGCTAATGTTAAAGCACTTCATCTCCTATCGTGACGTTCATGACGGGGGCTTCCCGGTAGTGATGTAGGTGGATTAAGGGCCTGCTCTGCCACTCCTCTACTGGATTATGACCTCCAGATTATTTTCATGTTTTGACTGTGGTTGAACAACATGACTTGACTTCGAATCCCATCTGTGATCTGAAAAGGCAAACGGCCTGTTCAGACAGCTGAGTAAAGGGCTTTTCCTTTTGTCTTTTAAACCTGAAGCCTCTAGTTATGCTCACACCTTTACAGTAATGTCTGAAGTTATCAGAGGGAAGGAAAGCGACTGACAGACTATTTAAAAAAAAACTTAGATGGTCAAGAGTTTAAAGAAGAAGAAGAAGAAATGATATTAGCACTTCTCAAGATAAAAATCACAAGGCGCTTCACAAGAACAAAAATTCAAAAAAGAAAAAAGATTAAAAAAATGGTTAAAAATATCAGAAAATGAGAAACGATGTGAGGAAAGGGAAAGAGAAAAGGAGTAAGAAAGAGGTGGATTCCAGGAAAGGCAGAATTGGTAGTGTTGTTCTTCTCTAAGTTTGCTTCTTCTGTGTTCTTAGATCTTTGTGTCTGAGGTTTCTATAATAACTGAAGTATAATAACAGACTTTATATTCAAAGAGGCAAAATTTGCCGGGTTGGTCCTTTTTCATGACCCACCTGACGTGGTGTCGGTCAACTTCCGGTTCAAATCCTGACTGATGGCTGCCTATGATTCATGATTAATGCTGACATTTGTTAAAACTTTCAGGATTTTGACTATTTGCCTCATTAAGATTGACCACAAGGTCTGAATGGAATGAAGGTCAAGGCGATTTCCTGGACACGGACCCAAACCTTTGATGTTCTCTGAGCCACTTGTTCAGCATTTGCTCCATTTGTTACAAGTGTTTTATATTTGAATGTAAAGGCTGTGATCAGTGGAAAATGTATTTCTTGGATGTATTTCAGATGTATATTCATCATGACTTCAAGTCAAAAGGAAGAACATAAATAGTTTTTGATTTTCAATTTTGATCATCTAACAACCTGACTCAAAAGACTATAGGTTGAATTGACCATTTTTGTTGTAATACTGATGTTTTAGAGATTCCGATAGACTTGGATCACGACGCAAGGAACTGAATCCTGGATAAAATTTACAAGAGATTTTCCTTTGGGCCTACCCTTGAGGGTAGGTGAGGTACTCCTGGGAGGAATTTGGTGGAGCTGCTACTCTTCTGTATCTTAAAGGAGCCAGCTGGTTCAGGTCTCTTTCTTCTGGAGGTTTTTGGGAACATCCAAATGAGAGTAGACTCCAGGACAGACCCAAAACTGACTGGAAGGATTACATATCCTCTCTGGTCTAAGAATGTCTGGGAATCCCCAGGAAGAAAAACAGGGAAAGATGGGCTTCCCACCAGGATAAGTTACTTCTGGGACCTTATTTATCAACTGTTCTTATGCACAGATCTGTGCGGGTGGCATGCGTTGGAACTAATTTACGCATTGTGTGGTATTCATCATTTTTTACTTGCACGTGACAAAGTTCCTACATACAGGTGCTGGCCAGTAAATTAGAATATCATCAAAAGGTTGAAAATATTTCAGTAATTCCATTCAAAACGTGAAACTTGTACATTATATTCATGCAATGCACACAGACCAATGTATTTCCGATGTTTATTACGTTTAATTTTGATATTTATAGGTGACAACCAATGAAAACATCAAATCTGGTATCTCAGAAAATTAGAATATTCTAAAGGCCAATGAAAAAATGTTTGTTTCTCTAATGTTGGCCAACTGAAAAGAATGAACATGAAAAGAATGTGCATGTATAGCACTCAATACTTAGTCGGGGCTCCTTTTGCCTCAATAACTGCAGTAATGCGGCGTGGCATGGACTCGATCAGTCTGTGGCACTGCTCAGGTGTTATGAGAGCCCAGGTTGCTCTGATAGTCGTCTTCAGCTCCTCTGCATTGTTGGGTCTAGCGTATTGCATCCTCCGCTTCACAATACCCCATAGATTTTCTATGGGGTTAAGGTCAGGCGAGTTTGCTGGCCAATCAAGGACAGGGATACCATGGTCCTTGAACCAGGTGCTGGTGGTTTTGGCACTGTGTGCAGGTGCCAAGTCCTGTTGAAAGGTGAAGTCTGCATCCCCATAAAGTTGGTCAGCAGCAGGAAGCATGAAGTGCTCTAAAACTTCCTGGTAGACGGCTGCATTGACCCTGGACCTCAGGAAACAGAGTGGGCCAACACCGGCAGATGACATGGCACCCCACACCATCACTGACGGTGGAAACTTTACACTGGACCTCATGCAACGTGGATTCTGTGCTTCTCCGCTCTTCCTCCAGACTCTGGGTCCTTGATTTCCAAAGGAAATGCAGAACTTGCTTTCATCAGAAAACATAACTTTGGACCACTCAGCATCAGTCCAGTCCTTTTTGTCCTTGGCCCAGGCGAGACGCTTCTTGCGCTGTTTCATGTTCAAGAGTGGCTTGACACACGGAATGCGACACCTGAATCCCATGTCTTTCATGAGTCTCCTCGTGGTGGTTCTTGAAGCGCTGACTCCAGCTGCAGTCCACTCTTTGTGGATCTCCCCCACATTTTTGAATGGGTTTGTCGTCACAATTCTCTGCAGGGTGCGGTTATCCCTAGAGCTTGTACACTTTTTTCTACCACATTTTTTCCGTCCCTTCGCCTGTCTGTTAATGTGCTTGGACACAGAGCTCTGCGAACAGCCAGCTTCTTTAGCAATCACCTTTTGTGTCTTGCCCTCCTTGTGCAAGGTGTCAATGATTGTCTTTTGGACAGCTGTTAAGTCAGAAGTCTTCCCCATGATTGTGGTGCCTTCAAAACAAGACTGAGGGACCTTTTAAAGGCCTTTGCAGGTGTTTTGAGTAAATCAGCTGATTAGAGTGGCAGCAGGTGTCTTCTATATTCAGCCTTTTCAGAATATTCTAATTTTTTGAGATACCAAATTTGGAGTTTTCATTAGTTGTCACTTATGAATATCAAATTTAAATGTAATGAACATTGGAAATACATTGGTCTGTGTGCATTGCATGAATATAATGTACAAGTTTCACGTTTTGAATGGAATTACTGAAATATTTTCAACCTTTTGATGATATTCTAATTTACTGGCCAGCACCTGTATAAGACAATCTTAGACCATGTGTAAAAACTGCATCTAGTGGTAGAACCAGGGAACTGCAGTACTGAAGGTCTCAGTCATCCACACGTTCCTCATCCACAAATTATTTTACCCTATAAATAATTTTTTTCAGTGGAAAAACAGCTGTGTCACATAATTAGAGCTAAACCTGGAAAATACTCGTGACCGACGGGAATCTTACATTGTAGCATGACTGATTTGTGCTATTGGAAGATTTGGCAGAGCATGCGCTCTGGGGGAATGTGTCCTCCATTAGCGCACTGATCTGATTCCTGAAGGAGATCCTTATGAAGCTATGCTGTGATTTGAGACTCTTTGTGGAACAGCAGACGAACCTTACAAATCACATTCCAGTCCGTATTCTATTTTACAACTGCGAGAACCGGCGATGGGTATCGAATTCGGTACTTTTTAAGGTACCGACCGAATTCCATAGTACCGACCGAGCACCGATTCACCTCATTTCAAACGGTGCCTCGTTTCGGTGCCCGTCCTTCATAACGAGAACTTGCCAAGACAGCTGCGCATGCGCAAGAGCGTTATGTCGTCGTTCGCTGCGAGCCAGTTGTAAACAGAGCAGCATGCAAAGAATGCACGCTAAAGCTTGGGTCCAGTTCACTAAATGTGATGCGTAACTGGGTGATGATGAAACCAGCGACAACGATCTAAGTGAGACATCCTCATCTTAATCTGCTCCGGTAGGTAAATAAAATGTTTAAGATAACGTTAGCTTGATTTGTTAGCTTCCGTTTCGCTAATGGTGCGTTTGCTTTCTCCTCGGAAATCCGAATTTCCGACTAGAAGAACATGAACGCGCTCTAAAGTTTGGCTTCACTTTACAACAATCTAAGTGTGAGGGATCATTGTTTTAATCTGTTCCAGCAGTTAAATGAACTGTTTAAGATAACGTTAGCTTGATATGTTAGCTTCCATTGCCACCGTTGTTATCAGCTAATGGTGCGTTCGCTTTCTCCTCGGAAATTCTAACTTCCCAGTAGGAAAAATCAAATGAAAAAAGACGGCAAAAGGAATGAAGATACACAGTAAATTTAGTTCACAGTAAAGATGTTTGCTTCAGTTTAATTATCAGCTTATAAAACTACAAGGACGATGTTAAAATACAAACAGTTGAATGTTATTTATTGTGATATTTATCAAATATTGTTATATATTGAGAAAAATATATATTTAATTATAAAAGAGAATTAAAATAATAAACACTCAAAAGTATCGAAAATTGGTACCGGTATCGATTCCTAGGTACCGGGAATTAGTACCGGATCGATTCAAATGTCAAAGGTACCCATCCCTAGAGAACCCTCAGAACCACCTTTGATCCCTGATCGTGATACATATTGCCAACGTAACCAGACTGAATGACACCTCAGAAGAGGTTGCAGTGTCAGACTTTCCAAATAAAACTAGCTCCAAACAGCATGACTCCTTCAATGTAAAATCTGAATGACAACCTGTTCAATTTTCTGTGGAATCATTTTATTTAATCCTGACAGAGACCTCTGAACTGTCCCGGCCGCATTTATAACCTCTGCAACTTGTTTGGCTCTCGATCTCGCTGTCAATAAAGTGAGCACCTGGGTACTCACAGGTGGGATTTATCATCAGACGATTACGGAGGAACATGTGGACGAGAGGCCACCACATGTTTCATAAATCCTGATTTAGAACGTTCGTACACACATTCTAAATTTTATTCATGAGAAGGAATATAAGAATCTCTATGAACGTTTGATGAATGAGGTCCCTGAAGCTCAACGCTGGATAAATGGTGGACGATGTGTATTTCAGAGTTGAGGTGAACTGATCTTTACTGTTGGTAGCTAAATAATTTCATAACAAATCACAAAAAGTCTTACTTCGAAAGAAAACCTACGCTTGAAACTACTTCAGTGTGAATAAGTGATTTGTCTGGTTAGACACAACACATCTTCTTATCATCAGGGCCAAACATCCAAAAGATTTGTTAAAGGGCTTTTAAGTGGATTTATGTGTGGTTAGTCAGTGGACAATCTGATGACTCAAGAAGCATTTTTCATTGCAAGTGTAATGTAAATGGTCTCTTGGTGTGATATGGCCTGAAGACAGTGCATTGGCCCACATGTTCTCATGAGAACTGCTTGTTACTGCGATTATGTAACACTTGCTCTATAATTTTAAGTCAAACCCACCACAGGCTGTGAAAGGATCTCACTAGGTTCATGTGGTGTGAACATGGGATGAAAAACATTTTTGTGTTTGTGCTGAATGAGCTTTGTAAATGGTGTTTTGCCTGTGTGCAAAACCAACACTCCTCACGAGGTTCATTGATTGTCAACAATGGCTTCATTGTAGGAGGACAGTACACTTGTCTGCTGCTTCCATTCATCTGTGACTTCTTCATTGATGCTCTAACACACCATAAACTGCTTTTAAATTATTGTTATAGAATAAAATCAGTTATTTGGGTGGGTAAATGTTTAGTTATTAAATGTAAACTCTGACAGAGTTTGTTACATTGATAAAATAAGCATTTGTAATCATTTTAAAGCTAAGTAAAGGTCAAGAACAGGCACAGAGACGTGTGGGCAAAAAGCTTTAAATCAATAAATTAACTCTGCTGCTGCATAGATGTGAGTTTACTAGAAGCTACATTTCACAAAGATCTCTGGGTAGTGTTTGAGAGTCTTTTAAGGTCTTGACTGCTAATTAAGTATGATTTTTGGATTTGTTCCTTAATAAAATGTCTTTTCGTACTCCTAGTTTACTGGATCTAGAAGATGCTCTTTCCTGTAAACAAATCATTAAACATGGGGATTTTATTCTATTATTTTAGATGCCTTGTTTATTTACAAAAGATTGGAATGAGAATATAGAATGATACATACAAGAGACTCAGAGGTACAGTAACAGCAAAAATGGTTCCAGGTGTTTTAACAATTTACATTTGTCGTAGGATGCCCTATGGGTAATTTCAAACTGTGATTACAACCTGACTTACTAATGTAAACGTGAATCATAATTATTTCAAGAATTATCTGGCTATAAAGTTACCATACCATACCAAGTTTATTTGTAGAGCACATTTAAACACGGCGTGAGAGCCGACCAAGGTGCTGAACAAAAACACATAATAAAAAACAATTAAACTTAATATAAACTAAATCCATTAAACTCGAGTGATTCAGATACAAAAGAACAGGAAAAAGAGAATAAATTAGGCTGAATTAAAAGCCATAGATTAAAAGTGAGTTTTTAAATGAGACTTAAAAAGGGAAAGAGAGGAGGGTCTGATCGGGAGGGGCAAGTTGTTCCCGAGCTTCGGTGCACAAACTGAAAAAGCGTGCTCCCCGCGGGACTTACAGTGGGAGCTAGGGACAAGGAGGAGGTGCTGGTCAGATGATTGGAGGGATTGCGTAGGGACATAAGGGTGAATGAGCTCGGACAAGTAGCCAGGTGCTAAGTTATTGAGGGATTTGAACATAAAAACCAGGATCTTAAACTCTATCCGGAGAAAGATGGGGAGCCAATGGAGATTTGTCAACACCGGTGTGATGTGTTCTCGCTGCCTGGTGCCAGTCAGGAATGAGCAACAATATCCACCATGGAAAAGAAGGTTACTCTGCACAGATGTTTCTGTACACAATGCCAGCCACTTGGTTGTGGCATTCCATGGATGCTTTCTGCAGTTATGTGCATTTATGTGGTGGATTGTCTCAGGGGCTTCTTTGCATAGCCTACACACCTTGGGTCTTGTCTGGTGTAGGAGATCTTGGCCTCTGTTGCTCTGGTGTTCAGGGCCTGTTCCTGTGCAGCCATGATGAGTTCCTCTGTGCTGTCCTTCAGACCAGCTCTTTCTAGCCTGATTTCTTGATATCCACCACTTCAGTTATCTATTGGTGGTACCTCCCCTGCAGGATTTATCTTCCCACGATGGTATTTCCAGGGTCTCCTCTATTTGCCATTGTCTGAGACATTCACTGAGCACGTCATCTGTTGGGACCTTATCCATATATGTATTAATGGATCTTGGATATTTCATCCTGGATGGTATCACACTCATTAGTCCTCTGCCTCTTTCCTTACGGCTATTATGAAGTCTCAGGGTGCTGGATTTGGGAAGGAACCCTCCATGCATGGTTTGGAGCTTCCGTATCTTAACATCTGTGGTCTGTATTTCTTCCTTTGGCCAGCTTATTATTCCTGCAGGATATCTGGTTACATGCATAGCTGTTTATTGTCCAGATCTTGTTCTTGCCATTGAGCCGACTTCTTAGGACTTGCTTTCTTATTGTAGGTATTTGGCTGTGACTCTTTTTCTTGCAGCTTCATCGAGGCTGTCATTTGCTTGTGAAATACCAAGTTACATGTAGCTGTCCTCAATGTCTGCTTCTGTTCCTTCTGGGAGTGAGACCCTTTATGTGTGGACTACTTCTGTTTCTTTGTCACCATCTGACCACACTTCTCAAGTCCGATTGACATTGCGATGTCAGTGCTGTAGATCTTGGTGGTGTGGATCAGTGAGTCAATGTCTCGCTTCCTCTTGGTGCACAGCTTTATGCCATCCATGTAGAGGAGGTGGCTGACTGTGGTTCAATTCTTGAATCAGTATCTATAGCTCGTCTTGTTGATTATTTGGCCGAGGGGGTTCAGACCTATGCAGAACAGCAGAGGGGATTATATGCCACATTTGTGCAAATGGCCTCAAGGGTAGTTTTCCAAAGCCCCATTGAGTTTGCAACAAAGGCTGTCAGACTTCTGTTGATGTTGTACAGCTCCAAGCTTTCAATGATCCATGAGTGTTGCACTGAGTTAAAGGCTTTCTTACAATCAATCAAAGCCGTGCACAGGTTGGTGTGTTGGGCTTTGCAGTCTTGGGCAGCTGGTGTTTGGCTCCTCAAGTATCTCTACCAATGCCCTTCTGTACTGTGCTCATGCATTTATCCTTGTGCCCACTTATCTTAGTCGCTATGATGCCTATCATGAGCTTTCATGTTGTGGGGATAGCACAGATAGTTGTTTATTTTATTTATTTAGTTAACCTTTATTTAACCAGATGAGTTGATTGAGAAATCATTCTCATTCATAACAATAATCTGGCCAAGAGGCAGCAGCAGATAGATAAGATAAAAACAAACAAGATAAAAACAGATATAAAGACAAAGGACTGTTCTCATATATAATATGTACGAGCAATCAAAACAGACTTAAAACAGTCTTTAAGTGCTCAGAAGCACATTGATCAGGAAGAGCTGATTGCAATGAATTATTGAAGGTAGATAATGGAATGTAGGTAGTGAGCTGTAATGATTTTTGCAGCTCATTCCAGTCATTGGAAGCAGCAAACTGGAATGAGGAGTGGCCAAAGGAGGTGCGAGCTTTGGGAATAACCATAGAGATTAAGTTACTGGAACATAAATTGCGCTGGTTGTTGGAAGTGATGAGTAATGAGCGAAGATTTGACGAGGTTCTACCGATGATTGTTTTGTATTAGAACTGATACAGATGTAACATCCTGTGGGAATGGAGTGATGGCCAGTTAACAAGTGTGTACAGATCACAATGATGAGTAGTGAATGGAGCACCAGTGACTAAATGAATTCCTGAGTGATAAATGACATTGAGTTTCTGAACTTTTTGGAAGCAGTCCTGTAAATGATGTCACCGTAATCTAAGATGGGAAAGATTGTCATTTTGCCCAAGTTTGTTTTGCAGAATGAGTAAAGGATGAGGTGTTGTGGTATAGAAACCAGATTCTTGAATTGACTTTAGAAAGTAATCTATTAATGTTAAATGTCATACGAAAGTGTGCTGCCAAGCCAGATACCCTAATACTTGTAGGAACTGACAAGCTATTTAACAAACAAAATAAAAGTGGTTTCTAATAATGTGGCAAGTTAAAATATTACATTTCAAGTTGTGATCGTATTAAAAATGTGTAACTTGTAAAGCCATTGCCTTTAAAATTCTCAACCAATGTATCATTGAAGAGTTATATTTTTCCAGCCTAACTAACCCAAAGTATTTATCCACACATTATGTGTTAAGGATAGGTTAGGCAGTTGCATGCAGGACAGGTAAATGTATGCATTTTTATTTCTCTATAGCAATGCATTTGCCTGAACCTTAGATCACCTCTGGCAGTGAGAAGGTCTTCAGAACAGTACGTTTCTCTATACATCTGCATGAAAGGGATTCTCTATTAAACTTCTTGTTACATAATAGGGACTGGATTGGCTAGGGGCTCAAAAAGTAAATTCTTTGGCTTCTTTTATTTCATAGCTTTCAGAACAATGAGATCATTGGTATCAGCCATTTCAAACAAACTAACTTTGACACAGGACACAAGCTTTACAACAACCTCAAAGAACAGTTAATTTCTTTGAATTTGAAGAACATTGTGTTTAGTCTTAAAGCAATTTGTTTGTATAACAGTGCTGTTTCCGTCCTCATGGAGTTCTCTCTCTCTCTCTCTATATATATATATATATTTTAGAAGAACATGAAGAGATTATCTCGAAATTAACTTTTTTCCAAATCCCAACATTTGAAGGACTTCACAATAGGGTGACTAGATCCCAACTTGCCAAATGTGGGACAGAGACTACTCAATGTGGGACAAGGTGAAGTTCCAATGTAATGAGAAAAAAAATAAAATAAATAAAACGTACATTCTGCCTTTTCGCCCTAACATCACTGTAACATATACATAAAATGATTATTTTTATTATCATCATATATTTCTTGTATATATTTTATTTGAATTCTACATGAACAAGCATACAGCAAAGCTTGACTATTTCACAGTTTCTCTCAAGTTACCACAACATAACTCAGTCTCTTTGGGCCTTCTGTAGTGGCTCTGATGATTTTAATAACATAGATAGGCCCACAATAATAAAACCATGCAGGTTTAAGCAGCTTTTCAGAGTTTTCCTTGAATGTTTTCCACAACAGAATGACAGTAAAATTACCAGTAATATTTTTAAGATCTATTTATGTTTGTTTTTAATTAATTTTCCACAAAAATCAGCATCTCATTGAAAAAAATATCCATACCTTTTTGCTATTTTTTCATTATTCAGAAACAAAACATTTTTTTTAAACATGACAACAAATCTCTTCTAATTTTAGGTGAGAGAATAAACATCAGATTCTAATCTCTAAAAAAATCAGATCTAATCTAATAATAGTTTCTTAGAGTTATTTTGCCTCAAATGTCTAAGCATAAGTGATCAAAGCTTTCATTGATTCTCTCATTATTTCTTCACTGTGCTTCAAGGGGCTCAGCATGTAGGTATCTGAAACTGCAGCGCCTTGTCTGTTAGAACCTTCATTGTGTTTATCATGGATCTGTCTAATTACTGGAAAACCTCCTTTTGACCTCTTCATATCAGACTCTGCACCGAGACATGAAAGAATGACCCAGAAACAACAAAAACCGTCGAGTATCTCTGAACACGTTTAATTCACAAGTTTACAGCATTTTCTCCTCCGTGCTCACTCACGCTTGTTTTGGTGGTTCGAGAACGCTCTACACACGCTCCGGATCTGTGTTAAAGTCCCACCTCCGTTTGATTGACAGCAACAAACAGGCAGATTTCTCCACAGTTTCTTCTATAAGATTGAAACTTGAAATGGGAAACTGTCAATAATGCGGGACATGAGTCTCAATTTGCGGGAAACATGAAAAGTACTGAAAATGCGGGACTGTCCCGCACAAAGCGGGGCATCTGGTCACCCTACTTCACAATATACCTAAACAAATAGTCATTGTTTCCTCTGGCTTACCATGACAAGAAATAATCTTCAACTAATCAGCAGATGCTAGTAGCAACACTAGCAGATGGTACAGAAATTTGATTGCCCAAAGCAGGTCAAATCTTCAAAGTTGCTGGGATTTTACACTGAAACACCACGTTAAGGCTGGTAATGTTTTCAGAAGCATCACAATAAGTACAGGTGTCCCACAGGGATGCATCCTCAGTCCTATGATCTTCACTTCACTATCCTATGACTGCATGCCAGAGTACAGCATCAATCAATCAATCAATCAATCAATCAATCAATCAATCAATCAATCAATCAATCAATCAATCAATCAATCAATCAAATTTTATTTCTAAAGTGCTTTTCAAACAAAGTGTTATTCAAAGTGCTTTACAAAATGACCCCAGATTCCCATAACAGGTTAAAAACATTAACAAACATATGCAATCACACGCACACACACAGACTCACACACACACACACACGAGTAAAAATTATATTAGGCTGAGTCCAGATGAGCCAAGTATGGTAACGCAAGGAAACGCCATCAGAGGAGCCATCTGTCCCGGCAGCATCAGGTCTTCCACACTAACTCAGGGCTCTCAGTGGAGGGGGAGCATAGACCCCCCACCTATAGAGCGCCCAGGAAGCTACAGTCGACCACCGCTCCCGGGGCAGAGGGCCCCCACAGAGGAAACACTGGATTAAAATGAGTAAAAATGTAATAAAAGAGCTAATATAAATGACAACAATTAGAAAATAAGTAATAAATAAAATCATATAGACAGTAAAATAATAATTTAAATAATAAAACTGTGCTAAAATATAATCATATAGAACATGCAAAGCAAGTAATAAAATATAATCATGTAAAAAGAGAAATAAAACTGTAGTAAATATTTAGATAAAAGCTAACCTAAAAAGATGGGTCTTGAGTCTTGACTTAAAAACATGAACGTTCTCTGAGGCCCTGAGGTCCTCTGGCAGCTCGTTCCAGAGGCGAGGGCCATAATACTGGAAGGACGCCTCGCCGTGAGTTTGTGTCCTGACTTTAGGGATGACCAGGAGACGGCTGCCAGAGGAGCGCAGAGTCCGCGAGGGTTCATATTGTAAAAGCAGTTCTGATAGATAAGAAGGCCCAAGACCGTTAAGACACTTAAAAACCATTAGAAGAACCTTAAAATTGATCCTGAAACATACGGGGAGCCAATGCAATGATTCTAAAACTGGTGTCATGTGCTCCCGCCTCCTGGTCTTCATCAGGACACGTGCTGCCAAATTTTGTAAAATTTGTAAGCCTGAGATGCTCTTTTTGGGAAGACCAGAAAGCAGGGCATTGCAGTAGTCTATCCTACTGGTGATAAAAGCATGCATCAACGTCTCCGTATTGGCCCGAGAGAGAATGGGGCGGACTCTGGCGATGTTCTTTAGATGATAAAAACCTATTTTTGTGATATTTTTAATGTGTGGGATAAAAGTCAGCTCAGAGTCAAAAATCACACCCAGGTTCTTCACTTGTTCAGATGGATTTAAAGACAGAGATTGTAATTTCGGTAAAAGCTTCTCTCTCTGGGCCTCAGGACCAATGACTAAAACTTCAGTTTTGTCCTGGTTGAGCTGGAGAAAGTTCTCTGCCATCCAGGATTCGATGTCTAAAATACAGTTAAAAAGTGCATCCATTGACCGAGAGTCATCCGGAGTCACGGAGATGTACAACTGTGTATCATCAGCATAACTGTGAAAGTTGACCCCGTGTCTCCTGATGACTCCGCCAAGAGGGAGCATATAAAGATTAAAAAGCACTGGGCCTAAAATTGAACCCTGGGGCACACCACATGTAGATCAACCTCTTTGGGAAGTTTGCAGAAAACACGTCTATGGTTGATACCAACACCAAACATGAGTCAAAGTACAGGATGGCAGCCAACAATCTGATCACATAGCACAGTGACAATAATCAACATACAAACAAAATTATTTCTAACCTCTGACAAACAAATAATCAACCCATTCATTCACCAGTGTTTCTGTTGCAGAAAGGGTGAGGAACATTAAGCTCTTCTAAACCACCAACACCCAATCACTGGCAAGGAAGAGCCCAACTCGTACCGGCAAGGTAATCCTGACCAGCTCCACTATCTGTGTGGTTCAGAAACTATCACATCTGACAAGTAAACACTGGAGCCCACCAGAATCTTTAGGCCACCCCTTTGTGTAGATTCACAATGATTTCTTAGCCTGAAGGGAGCTGGCATTGTGGGGGACAGAACAGCTAGACTGAAGATCAGCTTCCTCCAGCAGGTTATTCGGAAGTTCAAGTTTTTCCGTGTAAAACATCTAATGTTTCCATGAAGACTGGACTTTGACTTAACCTTGGGCTCACAACCCCCAAATCATTATGGTTGATTTCAATAGGTGTGTCTCCATTAATATAACTCCAGGGTAGTTCCTGGGATGGGGGAATTGACCAAGATGTGAGGGCCCGGGCGGGATTTGATCCCCAGACTCCCGGGTGAGAGTCACACACGCTAACCAGTCAGCCAAGTAGCCAGGACGCATGATCAATCGGGACACTGTGACAGGACGCTCCCACTCTCAAAAAGTAGCTACGGTAACATTAATAATATTAAAAAAATTTATTCTATCAAAACATATCATACGTTAATATATTCAGAGGACGAGAGCAGCTTTGTGACGTAAAATGTGGTCTTCAATTACCAGAAAAAGGGCCATTTTTGCACTGCGCTCTGTGAGACAAGTCCGGATAATTTAGACTGTGGTGGAATTTCCCCATTTTTTCCAGTATCAGGAGTTTAGTAACTGCTGTGGGGAATTTCCACCTTGTTTTCCAGTATCTGGAGTTAGATTTAAAATGCGATCTGTGCTTTTCTTTTGCTTACAATCTGCCTCACCAGCAACTCTTCTATTTTTACTAATGCCGGTTGTTTTAGACAACGTATGCTGAAGTAATTTCCTACTGAGTTACAACCAATCAGCATGAGAAGGTTCCGCTTAGGTACTCCACCTGGCTGTTCGGTTGACCTACCCGGTACCAGGTACTCGGGAGGTTTCTGAAAACGGCCCGGAAAACGGCCATTCGGCGGACCCGGTCAAGTGGAGACACGCATGTCAAGAGTCCTTTAAATCTACCCTAAAGTTCCGATAGTGGAAAAAAGCTATTGATTGTGGCAGATTGAAAAAAGTTTTGGGCTTAGTGTAACTGATGTCATTACAATCCTCAAAAATACTTTTTGTGTAATTTGATAAATTCCAGAGGTGTGACCAGGTCACTGCTTTATAAGTCACAAGTAAGTCACAAGTCTTTCCAGTCATATCTTGAGTCAAGTCGAAGTCAAAGACAACCAAGTCCAAGTTGAGTCCAAAGTCAATGATCTGGAAGTCCAAGTCCTTAACTTTGAATTTTCAGGTCATAATCAAGTCATCTGTCCAACTTCAATTTAATGACAACAATAATAAATTAAAGCTGCAAGCAGCGTCGTTCGGCCCTCGCAGCTCCGCGCCGCTCCGGTCTGGACGGCAGCCCGGGGCACCAGTGCACGTCTGACAGAACAGAAACGTCAACCACCCCGACACCAGAAACCGCGAATGGCCTCCTAGTCTGCACCTCACCCTGACTCAGCATCCCCTCTGAGCTCACCATTAAATTGAATATTAAGATTACGGCGTTACGCCAGAATTCGCCATGGCATCAAAGCCCCTCCCTTTCTGGAAAGCTATCAGATCTGAATGGTCATTACAGCATCATGAAGACAGTGCATGACCTTAGGGTCATGTTGACTAAATTAGAGGGGACAAATATGGGCATTTCAGCATAAAAAATAAATTCCTGTAGTCAGGGGGCGGGGCTTAGGTGATGTCAGCTGTCCACATTGTCATTGTTTACAGATATGGTCAATGATCACACAGACAAAGTTCGAAAAAGATCTGATCATGCACATGGGAGTTATTAAGTCAAGTAAAGTAATGGCGAAAGGTCAACGTTTGAGGCTTAGCCACGCCCACACCTTTCAACTTTTGAAAAATCCGACGGTTGAATTTTTTCCCCTATGTCTTAAGAGTGTATTGCAGAAGTTTGAAGGTGATTGGTGAAAAGGGCGACGGAGCATCACTCTCCAAACAATGTGTGCGAAAACCACTAAATCACGTACTTGCACCAAAATGGCCGACTTCCTGTGCGACTTTACGCTTGGCTCCAAGAGACTTTTTTGTAGGTCCTGAGACCCCACATTAGTGTACCAAATTTCGTAATCCTCAGTCAAAGCATGGCTTGGGGCTGAAAGTTTTAATGGCTCTAGGGGGCGCTATTTAAGAATATAGGCCACGCCCACAAACTTCAGCTGTCTATTTCTCTTGGAGCTCAGACTAGGATCACTCACCAGAAGTTTCGTAGCAATATCACGATAACTGAAGAAATGAGACAAACGTATTTCCATGGCGTGATGGCGATTTTCGCCATGGTCCCAAAGCCCCGCCTTTTTTCAAAACCTGCCAGTACTGGAGACCAAGTAACCTCAACTTGTCTACTGCTGTTTGCCACAGAATCCTGGTGATTGGGTAAAAGGAGTCCAGTAGGGAGCTGTGAAAAAAAGAGTAGCGTGGCGACAGGTCAAAGTTTGAGGCTTAGCCACGCCCACACCTTTCAACTTTTGAAAAATCCGACGGTTAAATTTTTTCCCCTATGTCTTAAGGGTATATAGCAGAAGTTTGAAGGAGATTGGTGAAAAGGGCGACGGAGCATCACTCTCCAAACAACGTGTGCGAAAACCACTAAATCGCGTACTTGATCCAAAATGGCCGACTTCCTGTGCGACTTTGAACTTGACTCCAAGAGACTTTTTTGTAGGTCCTGAGACACCACATTAGTGTACCAAATTTCGTAATCCTCAGTCAAAGCATGGCTTGGGGCTAATAGTTTAAATGGTCCTAGGGGGCGCTATTTCAAAACATAGGCCACGCCCACAAAATTCAGCTGTCTATTTCTCTTGGAGCTCAGACTAGGATCACTCACCAGAAGTTTCGTAGCAATATCACGATAACTGAAGAAATGAGAGACAAACGTATTTCCATGGCGTGATGGCGATTTTCGCCATGGTCCCAAAGCCCCGCCTTTTTTCAAAACCTGCCAGTACTGGAGACCAAGTAACCTCAACTTGTCTACTGCTGTTTGCCACAGAATCCTGGTGATTGGGTAAAAGGAGTCCAGTAGGGAGCTGTGAAAAAAAGAGTAGCGTGGCGACAGGTCAAAGTTTGAGGCTTAGCCACGCCCACACCTTTCAACTTTTGAAAAATCCGACGGTTGAATTTTTTCCCCTATGTCTTAAGGGTATATAGCAGAAGTTTGAAGGAGATTGGTGAAAAGGGCGACGGAGCATCACTCTCCAAACAACGTGTGCGAAAACCACTAAATCGCGTACTTGATCCAAAATGGCCGACTTCCTGTGCGACTTTGAACTTGACTCCAAGAGACTTTTTTGTAGGTCCTGAGACACCACATTAGTGTACCAAATTTCGTAATCCTCAGTCAAAGCATGGCTTGGGGCTAATAGTTTTAATGGTCCTAGGGGGCGCTATTTCAGAAAATAGGCCACGCCCACCAGATGTTCACATCAGATCTTTTGGGGGGCCGGACTAGGATCACTCACAAGAAGTTTCGTGACGATATCTTTGGAAATGACGAAATGGGAGGCAAACGTAAGGCCAAGGCGGTACGCCTGAATTCGCCGCGCCACCACAGCCCCGCCCTCTGCCGAAAACTCCCATAAAGTGACGCCAAGCAACCCCCACTTGTCTTGAGTTACCAGCTACAAATTTGTGGTGATTAAGTGAAATGGGGCAATTTGGGACCTTTCACAGTAAAACTTGATCTTTTTGGTCCTGAGGGGGCGGGGCTTGTGTGATGTCATCATCCGACCTTTCAATTTACTTTGTGGGTGGATGACGAATGACCACAGAAAGTTTGGTAACTCTATTCCATTCAGTTATGAAGTTATAGCAATTTAAATATTTTTGGCGAGTAGTCAAACTTCGAGGCCTGGCTCCGCCCCTTCAACATATACGAAAACTCAGAATCCTTATCTCATTTTGTTCGCCCATCCCTTCTGAGCAATTTTACACAATTTTTGAGACGATCGTGCGAAAAATGATCGAGCAATCCAATCAGAAACGGACCCTAAAAACGGCAAAAACGGCAAAAAATCGCCATTTCAACCCAAAATGGCCGACTTCCTGTTTGATATTGACCATGGTTGCAAGAGACTTTTCTGTGCGGACTGTTGAGTACTACAAGTGTACCAAATTTCATAACTGTACGATAAACTAAGCTTTATGGAGAGGGTTTTTTTTCACTTTGTAGGGGGCGCTGTTCAGCCATTTTCTTTGCGATTTTTTTGGGACCTTTAAAATATCAAATTTTTCACCAGGCCTGACAAGTGTGCAAAATATTGTGAGTTTTGGGGTATGTTAAGGTCCCCAAAAAGCTGTTCAAAGGGGGCACGGAATAACAAAAAATAATAATAATTAAAGCTGCAAGCAGCGTCGTTCGGCCCTCGCAGCTCTGCGCCGCTCCGGCCTGGCCAGCAGCCCGGGGCACCAGGGCACGTCTGGCAGAACAGAATCGTCAACCACCCCGACGCCAGAATCCGCAAATGGCCTCCTAGTCCGCACCTCACCCTGACTCAGCATCCCCTCTGAGCTCACCATTAAATTGAATTGTAAGGTTACGGCGTTACGCCAGAATTCGCCATGGCATAAAAGCCCCTCCCTTTCTGGAAAGCTATCAGATCTGAATGGTCATTACAACATCATGAAGACAGTGTATGACCTTAGTGTCATGTTCACTAAATTAGAGGGGACAAATATGGGTATTTCAGCATAAAAAATAGACTTCCTGTAGTCAGGGGGCGGGGCTTAGGTGATGTCAGCTGTCCACATTGTCATTGTTTACAGATATGGTCAATGATCACACAGACAAAGTTCGAAAAAGATCTGATCATGCACATGGGAGTTATTAAGTCAAGTAAAGTAATGGCGAAAGGTCAACGTTTGAGGCTTAGCCACGCCCACACCTTTCAACTTTTGAAAAATCCGACGGTTGAATTTTTTCCCCTATGTCTTAAGAGTGTATTGCAGAAGTTTGAAGGTGATTGGTGAAAAGGGCG
Source organism: Nothobranchius furzeri (assembly GCF_043380555.1). Lineage (NCBI taxonomy): Eukaryota > Metazoa > Chordata > Actinopteri > Cyprinodontiformes > Nothobranchiidae > Nothobranchius > Nothobranchius furzeri. The sequence goes on along the minus strand of NC_091741.1, from coordinate 60,660,421 downwards.
ACGGAGCATCACTCTCCAAACAATGTGTGCGAAAACCACTAAATCACGTACTTGCACCAAAATGGCCGACTTCCTGTGCGACTTTACGCTTGGCTCCAAGAGACTTTTTTGTAGGTCCTGAGACCCCACATTAGTGTACCAAATTTCGTAATCCTCAGTCAAAGCATGGCTTGGGGCTGAAAGTTTTAATGGCTCTAGGGGGCGCTATTTAAGAATATAGGCCACGCCCACAAACTTCAGCTGTCTATTTCTCTTGGAGCTCAGACTAGGATCACTCACCAGAAGTTTCGTAGCAATATCACGATAACTGAAGAAATGAGACAAACGTATTTCCATGGCGTGATGGCGATTTTCGCCATGGTCCCAAAGCCCCGCCTTTTTTCAAAACCTGCCAGTACTGGAGACCAAGTAACCTCAACTTGTCTACTGCTGTTTGCCACAGAATCCTGGTGATTGGGTAAAAGGAGTCCAGTAGGGAGCTGTGAAAAAAAGAGTAGCGTGGCGACAGGTCAAAGTTTGAGGCTTAGCCACGCCCACACCTTTCAACTTTTGAAAAATCCGACGGTTAAATTTTTTCCCCTATGTCTTAAGGGTATATAGCAGAAGTTTGAAGGAGATTGGTGAAAAGGGCGACGGAGCATCACTCTCCAAACAACGTGTGCGAAAACCACTAAATCGCGTACTTGATCCAAAATGGCCGACTTCCTGTGCGACTTTGAACTTGACTCCAAGAGACTTTTTTGTAGGTCCTGAGACACCACATTAGTGTACCAAATTTCGTAATCCTCAGTCAAAGCATGGCTTGGGGCTAATAGTTTAAATGGTCCTAGGGGGCGCTATTTCAAAACATAGGCCACGCCCACAAAATTCAGCTGTCTATTTCTCTTGGAGCTCAGACTAGGATCACTCACCAGAAGTTTCGTAGCAATATCACGATAACTGAAGAAATGAGAGACAAACGTATTTCCATGGCGTGATGGCGATTTTCGCCATGGTCCCAAAGCCCCGCCTTTTTTCAAAACCTGCCAGTACTGGAGACCAAGTAACCTCAACTTGTCTACTGCTGTTTGCCACAGAATCCTGGTGATTGGGTAAAAGGAGTCCAGTAGGGAGCTGTGAAAAAAAGAGTAGCGTGGCGACAGGTCAAAGTTTGAGGCTTAGCCACGCCCACACCTTTCAACTTTTGAAAAATCCGACGGTTGAATTTTTTCCCCTATGTCTTAAGGGTATATAGCAGAAGTTTGAAGGAGATTGGTGAAAAGGGCGACGGAGCATCACTCTCCAAACAACGTGTGCGAAAACCACTAAATCGCGTACTTGATCCAAAATGGCCGACTTCCTGTGCGACTTTGAACTTGACTCCAAGAGACTTTTTTGTAGGTCCTGAGACACCACATTAGTGTACCAAATTTCGTAATCCTCAGTCAAAGCATGGCTTGGGGCTAATAGTTTTAATGGTCCTAGGGGGCGCTATTTCAGAAAATAGGCCACGCCCACCAGATGTTCACATCAGATCTTTTGGGGGGCCGGACTAGGATCACTCACAAGAAGTTTCGTGACGATATCTTTGGAAATGACGAAATGGGAGGCAAACGTAAGGCCAAGGCGGTACGCCTGAATTCGCCGCGCCACCACAGCCCCGCCCTCTGCCGAAAACTCCCATAAAGTGACGCCAAGCAACCCCCACTTGTCTTGAGTTACCAGCTACAAATTTGTGGTGATTAAGTGAAATGGGGATATTTGGGACCTTTCACAGTAAAACTTGATCTTTTTGGTCCTGAGGGGGCGGGGCTTGTGTGATGTCATCATCCGACCTTTCAATTTACTTTGTGGGTGGATGACGAATGACCACAGAAAGTTTGGTAACTCTATTCCATTCAGTTATGAAGTTATAGCAATTTAAATATTTTTGGCGAGTAGTCAAACTTTGAGGCCTGGCTCCGCCCCTTCAACATATACGAAAACTCAGAATCCTTATCTCATTTTGTTCGCCCATCCCTTCTGAGCAATTTTACACAATTTTTGAGACGATCGTGCGAAAAATGATCGAGCAATCCAATCAGAGACGGACCCTAAAAACGGCAAAAACGGCAAAAAATCGCCATTTCAACCCAAAATGGCCGACTTCCTGTTTGATATTGACCATGGTTGCAAGAGACTTTTCTGTGCGGACTGTTGAGTACTACAAGTGTACCAAATTTCATAACTGTACGATAAACTAAGCTTTATGGAGAGGGTTTTTTTTCACTTTGTAGGGGGCGCTGTTCAGCCATTTTCTTTGCGATTTTTTTGGGACCTTTAAAATATCAAATTTTTCACCAGGCCTGACAAGTGTGCAAAATATTGTGAGTTTTGGGGTATGTTAAGGTCCCCAAAAAGCTGTTCAAAGGGGGCACGGAATAACAAAAAATAATAATAATCAGAGCAAAAACAAGAGGCCTTCGCAGCGCTTTCGCTGCTCGGGCCTAATTAAAGCTGCAAGCAGCGTCGTTCGGCCCTCGCAGCTCCGCGCCGCTCCGGCCTGGCCGGCAGCCCGGGGCACCAGGGCACGTCCGCAGAACACAAACGTCGACCACCCCAACACCAGAAACTGCTAACGGCCACCTTGTCCGCAACTCACCCTGACTCAGCATCCCCTTTGAGCCCACCATTATATTTTATGTCTCACCACTAGGGAATCCTCTATCTTTACCACACTGGTGGTGTGATGACAGTGACCAACTTTAATGCTATTCTGACCATGTTTTTTAAAGTTATCGAAGGATAACGTTATCTAGGTGGCGCTGTGACCAACTACAGAAAAGTCCCATTGAGGTCAGCTTTGGTGACATTATATAACATTCACCAACCGTTTGTGCCTCATTGGCTAAAGGGCATGATTGTTCATTGCCATATTCAGTTTCGGGCAAATCGGAGGCCGTTTGTGGAAGTTACAGTCAAATGTAAGGTCATGGCGTCACGCCAGCATTCACCATGGCATCAAAGCCCCTCCCTTTCTGGAAAGCTATCAGATCTGAATGGTCTTTAAAACATCATGAAGACACTGTATGACCTGAGTGTCATTTTCATTAAATTAGAGGGGACAAATATAGGCATTTCACCATAAAACAATAGACTTCCTGTTGTCAGGGGGCGGGGCTTAGGTGATGTCAGCTGTCCACATTGTCGTTATCTTGAGATGTGGTCAGTGATCACACAGACAAAGTTTGAATTAGATCTGATCATGCACATGGGAGTTATTAAGTCAAGTAATGTCATGGCGAAAGGTCAAAGTTTGAGGCTTAGCCACGCCCACACCTTTATACTTATTTAAAATCCGACGGTTGAATTTTTTCCCCTTTGACTTAAAAGTACATAGCATAAGTTTGAAGGTGATCGGTGTAAAGGGCAACGGGCCATCAATGTCCAAACAACGTGTGCGAAAACCACTAAATCGAGTACTTGGACCAAAATGGCCGACCTCCTGTGCGAAATTGCGCTTGGCTCCAAGAGACTTTTTTGTAGGGCCAGAGACCCTACATGAGTGTACCAATTTTCGTAATCCTCAGTCAAACCTTGTCTTGGGGCTGACAGTTTTAATGGTCCTAGGGGGCGCTATTTCAGAATATAGGCCACGCCCACAAATCTCAGATGCCCATTTCTATTGGGGGTTAGACTAGGATCACTCACCAGACATTTTGTGGCGATGTCAAGATAATTGAAGAAATGAGAGGCAAACGTATTGCCATGACGTGATGGCGAATTTCGCCATGCTCCCAAAGCCTCGCCTTTTTTCAAAACCTGCCAGTACTGTAGACCAAGTGACCTCAACTTGTCAGCTGCTATTTACCAGAGATTCCAGGTGATTGGGTAAAAGGAGTCCAATAGGGAGCTGTGAAAAAAAGAGTGGCGTGGCGAAAGGTCAAAGTTTGAGGCTTAGCCACACCCACACCTTTATACTTATTTAAAATCCGACGGTTGAATTTTTTCCTTTATGTCTTAAGAGTATATAGCAGAAGCTCGAAGGCGATTGGTGAAAAGGGCGACGGAGCATCACTCTCCAAACAACGTGTGTGAAAACCACTAAATCGCGCACTTGGACCAAAATGGCCGACTTCCTGTGCGACTTTGCACTTGGCTCCAAGAGACTTTTTTGTAGGTCCTGAGACACCACATTATTGTACCAAATTTCGTAATCCTCAGTCAAAGCATGGCTTGGGGCTGACAGTTTTAATGGTCCTAGGGGGCGCTAATACAGAAAATAGGCCACGCCCACAAACTTAAGCTGACCTTTTCTATTGGGGGTCAGACTAGGATCACTCACAACAATGGTCGAGGTGATATCACGATAAATGAAGAAATGAGAGGCAAACGTATATCCATGGCGTGATGGCGAATTTCGCCATGCTCCCAAAGCCCCGCCTTTTTTCAAAACCTTCCAGTACTGGAGACCAAGTGACCTCAACTTGCCTGCTGCTATTTACCAGAGATTCCTGGTGATTGGGTAAAAGGAGTCCAATAAGGAGCTGTGAAAAAAAGAGTGGCGTGGCGAAAGGTCAAAGTTTGAGGCTTAGCCACGCCCACACCTTTATACTTATTTAAAATCCGACGGTTGAATTTTTTCCTCTATGTCTTAAGACTATATAGCAGAAGTTTGAAAGTGATTGGTGAAAAGGGCGACGGAGTATCACTCTCCAAACAACGTGTGTGAAAACCACTAAATCGCGCACTTGGACCAAAATGGCCGACTTCCTGTGCGACTTTGCACTTGGCTCCAAGAGACTTTTTTGTAGGTCCTGAGACACCACATTAGTGTACCAAATTTCGTAAACCTCAGTCAAAGCATGGCTTGGGGCTGACAGTTTTAATGGTCCTAGGGGGCGCTATTTCAGAAAATTGGCCACGCCCACCGGATGTTCACGTCAGATTTTTTGGGGGGCCAGACTAGGATCACTCACAAGAAGTTTCGTGACGACATCTTTAGAAATAAAGAAATGGGAGGCAAACGTAAGGCCACGGCGGTACGCCTTACTTCGCCGCGCCGCCACAGCCCCGCCCTCTGCCGAAAACTCCCATAAAGTGACGCCAAGCAACCCCCACTTGCCTTGAATTACCAGCTCCAAATTTGTGGTGATTAAGTGAAATGGGGCAATTTGGGATCTTTCACAGTAAAACTTGACCTTTTTGGTCCTGAGGGGGCGGGGCTTGTGTGATGCCATCAACCGACCATTCAATTTACTTTGTGGGTCGATGACAAATGACCACAGAAAGTTTGGTAACTCTATTCCATTCAATTATGAAGTTATAGCAATTTAAATTTTTTTGGCGAGTAGTCAAACTTTGAGGCCTGGCTCCGCCCCTTCAACATATACGAAAACTCAGAATCCTTATCTCGTTTTGTTCGCCCATCCCTTCTGAGCAATTTTACACAATTTTTGAGACGATCGTGCGAAAAATGATCGAGCAATCCAATCAGAGACAGACCCTAAAAACGGCAAAAACGGCAAAAAATTGCCATTTCAACCCAAAATGGCCGACTTCCTGTTTGATATTGACCATGGTTGCAAGAGACTTTTCTGTGCGGACTGTTGAGTACTACAAGTGTACCAAATTTCATAACTGTACGATAAACTAAGCTTTATGGAGAGGGTTTTTTTTCACTTTGTAGGGGGCGCTGTTCAGCCATTTTGTTTGCGATTTTTTTGGGACCTTTAAAATATCAAATTTTTCACCAGGCCTGACAAGTGTGCAAAATATTGTGAGTTTTGGGGTATGTTAAGGTCCCCAAAAAGCTGTTCAAAAGGGGCACGGAATAACAAAAAATAATAATAATCAGAGCAAAAACAAGAGGCCTTTGCAGCGCTTTCGCTGCTCGGGCCTAATTAAAGCTGCAAGCAGCGTCGTTCGGCCCTCGCAGCTCCGCGCCGCTCCGGCCTGGCCGGCAGCCCGGGGCACCAGGGCATGTGTGGCAGAACAGAAACGTCAATCATCCCGTCACCGGAAACAGCAAATGGCCTCCTAGTCCGCACCTCACCCTGACTAAGCATCCCCTCTGAGCTCACCATTAAATTGAATTGTAAGGTTACGGCGTTACGCCAGAATTCGCCATGGCATCAAAGCCCCTCCCTTTCTGGAAAGCTATCAGATTTGAATGGCCATTACAGCATCATGAAGACAGTGCATGACCTAGGTGTCATGTTGACTAAATTAGAGGGGACAAATATGGGCATTTCAGCATAAAATAATAACTTCCTTTAGTCAGGGGGCGGGGCTTAGATGATGTCAGCTGTCCACATTGTCATTGTTTACAGATATGGTCAATGATCACACAGACAAAGTTCGAAAAAGATCTGATCATGCACATGGGAGTTATTAAGTCAAGTAATGGCGAAAGGTCAAAGTTTGAGGCTTAGCCACGCCCACACCTTTCAACTTTACAAAAATCCGACGGTTGACTTTTTTCCCCTATGCCTTAAGAGTATATAGCAGAAGTTTGAAGGCGATTGGTGAAAAGGGCGAAGGAGCATCACTCTTCAAACAACGTGTGCGAAAACCACTAAATCGCGTACTTGGACCAAAATGGCCGACTTCCTGTGCAATTTTGTGCTTGGCTCCAAGAGACTTTTTTGTAGGTCCTGGGACACCACATTAGTGTACCAAATTTCGTAATCCTCAGTGAAAGCATGGCTTGGGGCTAATAGTTTAAATGGTCCTAGGGGGCGCTATTTCAGAAATTAGGCCACGCCCACATATTTCAGCTGTCTATGTCTCTTTGGGGTCAGACTAGGATCACTCACCAGAAGTTTCGTAACAATATCACGATAAATGAAGAAATGAGAGGCAAACGTATTTCCATGGCGTGCTGGCGATTTTCGCCATGCTCCCAAAGCCCCGCCTTTTTTTGAAACCTTCCAGTACTGGATACCAAGTGACCTCAAGTTGTCTACTGCTATTTGCCAGAGACTCCTGCTGATTGGGTAAAAGGAGTCCAGTAGGGAGCTGTGAAAAAAAGAGTGGCGCGGCGACAGGTCAAAGTTTGAGGCTTAGCCACGCCCACACCTTTCAACTTTTGAAAAATCCGACGGTTGAATTTTTTCCCCTATGCCTTAAGAGTATATAGCAGAAGTTTGAAGGCGATTGGTGAAAAGGGCGACGGAGCATCACTCTCCAAACAACGTGTGCGAAAACCACTAAATCGCGTACTTGGACCAAAATGGCCGACTTCCTGTGCAATTTTGTGATTGGCTCCAAGAGACTTTTTTGTAGGTCCTGGGACACCACATTAGTGTACCAAATTTCGTAATCCTCAGTCAAAGCATGGCTTGGGGCTATTAGTTTAAATGGTCCTAGGGGGCGCTATTTCAGAAATTAGGCCACGCCCACATATTTCAGCTGTCTATGTCTCTTTGTGGTCAGACTAGGATCACTCACCAGAAGTTTCGTAACGATATCACGATAAATGAAGAAATGAGAGGCAAACGTATTTCCATGGCGTGATGGCGATTTTCGCCATGCTCCCAAAGCCCTGCCTTTTTTTGAAACCTTCCAGTACTGGATACCAAGTGACCTCAAGTTGTCTACTGCTATTTGCCAGAGACTCCTGCTGATTGGGTAAAAGGAGTCCAGTAGGGAGCTGTGAAAAAAAGAGTGGTGCGGCGACAGGTCAAAGTTTGAGGCTTAGCCACGCCCACACCTTTCAACTTTTGAAAAATCCGACGGTTGAATTTTTTCCTCTATGTCTTAAGAGCAGATGGCAGAAGTTTGAAGGAGATTGGTGAAAATGGCGACGGAGCATCACTCTCCAAACAACGTGTGCGAAAACCACTAAATTGCGTACTTGGACCAAAATGGCCGACTTCCTGTGCAACTTTGCACTTGGCTCCAAGAGACTTTTTTGTAGGTCCTGAGACACCACATTAGTGTACCAAATTTCGTACTCCTCAGTCAAAGCATGGCTTGGGGCTGACAGTTTTAATGGTCCTAGGGGGCGCTATTTCAGAAAATAGGCCACGCCCACCGGATGTTCACATCAGATCTTTTGAGGGGCCGGACTAGGATCACTCACAACAAGTTTCGTGACGATATCTTTAGAAATGACGAAATGGAAGGCAAACGTAAGGCCATGGCGGTACGCCTGACTTCGCCGCGCCGCCACAGCCCCGCCTTCTGCCGAAAACTCCCATAAAGTGACGCCAAGCAACCTCCACTTGTCTTGAGTTACCAGCTACAAGTTTGTGGTGATTAAGTGAAATGGGGCAATTTGGGACCTTTCACAGTAAAACTTGACCTTTTTGGTCCTGAGGGGGCGGGGCTTGTGTGATGTCATCATCCGACCATTCAATTTACTTTGTGGCTGGATGACGAATGACCACAGAAAGTTTGGTAATTCTATTCCTTTCAGTTATTAAGTTATAGCAATTTAAAAATTTTTGGCGAGTAGTCAAACTTCGAGGCCTGGCCCCGCCCCTTCAGTAATTACGAAAAGTCAATTTTATTGTCTCAATTTGTTCCTCCATCTCTTCTGAGCAATTTTACACAATTTTTGAGACGATCGTGCGAAAAATGATCGAGCAATCCAATCAGAAACGGACCCTAAAAATGGCCAAAACGGCAAAAAATCGCCATTTCAACCCAAAATGGCCGACTTCCTGTTTGATATTGACCATGCTTGCAAGAGACTTTTCTGTGCGGACTGTTGAGTACTACAAGTGTACCAAATTTCATAACTGTACGATAAACTAAGCTTTATGGAGAGGGTTTTTTTTCACTTTCTAGGGGGCGCTGTTCAGCCATTTTCTTTGCGATTTTTTTGGGACCTTTAAAATATCAAATTTTTCACCAGGCCTGACATGTGTGCAAAATATTGTGAGTTTTGGGGTATGTTAAGGTCCCCAAAAAGCCGTTCAAAGCGGGCTAAGAATAATAAATAAAAAAGAATAAACAGAGCAAAAACAAGAGGCCTTCGCAGCGCTTTCGCTGCTCGGGCCTAATAATCAGAGCAAAAACAAGAGGCCTTCGCAGCGCTTTCGCTGCTCGGGCCTAATTAAAGCTGCAAGCAGCGTCGTTCGGCCCTCGCAGCTCCGCGCCGCTCCGGCCTGGCCGACAGCCCGGGGCACCAGGGCACGTCTGGCAGAACAGAAACGTCAACCGCCCCGACACTAGAAACCGCAAATGGCCTCCTAGTCCGCACCTCACCCTTACTCAGCATCCCCTCTGAGCTCACCATTAAATTGAATTGTAAGGGTGCGGCGTTACGCCAGAATTCGCCATGGCATCAAAGCCCTTCCCTTTCTGGAAAGCTATCAGATCTGAATGGTCAATACAGCATCATGAAGACAGTGCATGACCTTGGTGTCTTGTTGACTAAATTAGAGGGGACAAATATGGGCATTTCAGCATAAAAAAATAGACTTCCTGTGGTCAGGGGGCGGGGCTTAGGTGATGTCAGCTGTCCACATTGTCATTTTTTACAGATATGGTCAATGATCACACAGACAAAGTTTGAAAAAGATCTGATCTTGCACATGGGAGTTATTAAGTCAAGTAAAGTAATGGCGAAAGGTCAAAGTTTGAGACTTAGCCACGCCCACACCTTTCAACTTTTGAAAAATGCGACGGTTGAATTTTTTCCCCTACGTCTTAAGAGTATATAGTAGAAGTTTGAAAGTGATTGGTGAAAAGGGCGACGGAGCATCACTCTCCAAACAACGTGTGCGAAAACCACTAAATCGCGTACTTGGACCAAAATGGCTGACTTCCTGTGCGACTTTACGCTTGGCTCCAAGAGACTTTTTTGTAGGTCCTGAGACCCCACATTAGTGTACCAAATTTCGTAATCTTCAGTCAAAGCATGGCTTGGGGCTATTAGTTTAAATGGTCCTAGGGGGCGCTATTTAAGAAAATAGGCCACGCCCACAAATTTCAGCTATGTTTGTCTCTTGGGGGTCAGACAAGGATCACTTACAAGAAGTTTCGTAGCGCTATCACAATAACTGAAGAAATGAGAGGCAAACGTATTTCCATGGCGTGATGGTGATTTTCGCCATGCTGCCAAAGCCCCGCCTTTACTCGAAACCTGCCAGTACTGGATACCAAGTGACCTCAAGTTGTCTACTGCTATTTGCCAGAGATTATTGGTGATTGGGTAAAAGGAGTCCAATAGGAAGCTGTGAAAAAAAGAGTGGCGTGGCGAAAGGTCAAAGTTTGAGGCTTAGCCACGCCCACACCTTTCAACTTTTGAAAAATCCGACGGTTGAATTTTTTCCCCGATGACTTAAGAGCATATGGCAGAAGTTTGAAGGAGATTGGTGAAAAGGACGACGGAGCATCACTCTCCAAACAACGTGTGCGAAAACCACTAAATCGCGTACTTGGACCAAAATGGCCGACTTCCTGTACGACTTTGCACTTGGGTCCAAGAGACTTTTTTGTAGGTCCTGAGACACCACATTAGTGTACCAAATTTCGTAATCCTCAGTCAAAGCATGGCTTGGGGCTGACAGTTTTAATGGTCCTAGGGGGCGCTATTTCAGAAAATAGGCCACGCCCACCGGATGTTCACATCAGTTCTTTTGAGGGGCCGGACTAGGATCACTCACAAGAAGTTTCGTGACGATATTTTTAGAAATGACGAAATGGGAGGCAAACGTAAGGCCACGGCGGTACGCCTGACTTCGCCGCGCCGCCACAGCCCCGCCCTCTGTCGAAAACTCCCATAAAGTGACGCCAAGCAACCCCCACTTGTCTTGAGTTAACAGTTACAAATTTGTGGGGATTGAGTGAAATGGGGCCATTTGGGACCTTTCATAGTAAAACTTGACCTTTTTGGTCCTGAGGGGGCGGGGCTTGTGTGATGTCATCATCCGACCATTCATTTTACTTTGTGGGAGGATGACAAATGACCACAGAAAGTTTGGTAACTCTATTCCATTCAATTATGAAGTTATAGCAGTTATAATTTTTTTGGCGAGTAGTCAAACTTCGAGGCCTGGCCCCGCCCCTTCAGCATATACGAAAACTCAGAATCCTTGTCTCATTTTGTTCGGCCATTTCTTCTGAGCAATTTTATACCATTTTTGAGACGATCGTGCGAAAATTGATCGAGCAATCCAATCAGAGACTGACCCTAAAAACGGCAAAAATGGCCAAAAATCGCCATTTCATCCCAAAATGGCCGACTTCCTGTTTGATATTGACCATGCTTGCAAGAGACTTTTCTGTGCGGACTGTTGAGTACTACAAGTGTACCAAATTTCATAACTGTACGATAAACTAAGCTTTATGGAGAGGGTTTTTTTTCACTTTGTAGGGGGCGCTGTTCAGCCATTTTCTTTGCGATTTTTTTGGGACCTTTAAAATATCAAATTTTTCACCAGGCCTGACAATTGTGCAAAATATTGTGAGTTTTGGGGTATGTTAAGGTCCCCAAAAAGCCATTCATTTCGCGCACGGAATAATAAATAATAATAATAATTAAAGCTGCAAGCAGCGTCGTTCGGCCCTCGCAGCTCCGCGCCGCTCCGGCCTGGCCGGCAGCCCGGGGCACCAGGGCATGTCTGGCAGAACAGAAACGTCAATCATCCCGTCACCGGAAACAGCAAATGGCCTCCTAGTCCGCACCTCACCCTGACTAAGCATCCCCTCTGAGCTCACCATTAAATTGAATTGTAAGGTTACGGCGTTACGCCAGAATTCGCCATGGCATCAAAGCCCCTCCCTTTCTCGAAAGCTATCAGATTTGAATGGCCATTACAGCATCATGAAGACAGTGCATGACCTAGGTGTCATGTTGACTAAATTAGAGGGGACAAATATGGGCATTTCAGCATAAAATAATAACTTCCTTTAGTCAGGGGGCGGGGCTTAGATGATGTCAGCTGTCCACATTGTCATTGTTTACAGATATGGTCAATGATCACACAGACAAAGTTCGAAAAAGATCTGATCATGCACATGGGAGTTATTAAGTCAAGTAATGGCGAAAGGTCAAAGTTTGAGGCTTAGCCACGCCTACACCTTTCAACTTTTGAAAAATCAGACGGTTGACTTTTTTCCCCTATGCCTTAAGAGTATATAGCAGAAGTTTGAAGGCGATTGGTGAAAAGGGCGAAGGAGCATCACTCTCCAAACAACGTGTGCGAAAACCACTAAATCGCGTACTTGGACCAAAATGGCCGACTTCCTGTGCAATTTTGTGCTTGGCTCCAAGAGACTTTTTTGTAGGTCCTGGGACACCACATTAGTGTACCAAATTTCGTAATCCTCAGTGAAAGCATGGCTTGGGGCTAATAGTTTAAATGGTCCTAGGGGGCGCTATTTCAGAAATTAGGCCACGCCCACATATTTCAGGTGTCTATGTCTCTTTGGGGTCAGACTAGGATCACTCACCAGAAGTTTCGTAACAATATCACGATAAATGAAGAAATGAGAGGCAAACGTATTTCCATGGCGTGATGGCGATTTTCGACATGCTCCCAAAGCCCCGCCTTTTTTTGAAACCTTCCAGTACTGGATACCAAGTGACCTCAAGTTGTCTACTGCTATTTGCCAGAGACTCCTGCCGATTGGGTAAAAGGAGTCCAGTAGGGAGCTGTGAAAAAAAGAGTGGCGCGGCGACAGGTCAAAGTTTGAGGCTTAGCCACGCCCACACCTTTCAACTTTTGAAAAATCCGACGGTTGAATTTTTTCCCCTATGCCTTAAGAATATATAGCAGAAGTTTGAAGGCGATTGGTGAAAAGGGCGACGGAGCATCACTCTCCAAACAACGTGTGCGAAAACCACTAAATCGCGTACTTGGACCAAAATGGCCGACTTCCTGTGCAATTTTGTGATTGGCTCCAAGAGACTTTTTTGTAGGTCCTGGGACACCACATTAGTGTACCAAATTTCGTAATCCTCAGTCAAAGCATGGCTTGGGGCTATTAGTTTAAATGGTCCTAGGGGGCGCTATTTCAGAAAATAGGCCACGCCCACCGGATGTTCACATCAGATCTTTTGAGGGGCCGGACTAGGATCACTCACAACAAGTTTCGTGACGATATCTTTAGAAATGACGAAATGGAAGGCAAACGTAAGGCCATGGCGGTACGCCTGACTTCGCCGCGCCGCCACAGCCCCGCCTTCTGCCGAAAACTCCCATAAAGTGACGCCAAGCAACCTCCACTTGTCTTGAGTTACCAGCTACAAGTTTGTGGTGATTAAGTGAAATGGGGCAATTTGGGACCTTTCACAGTAAAACTTGACCTTTTTGGTCCTGAGGGGGCGGGGCTTGTGTGATGTCATCATCCGACCATTCAATTTACTTTGTGGCTGGATGACGAATGACCACAGAAAGTTTGGTAATTCTATTCCTTTCAGTTATTAAGTTATAGCAATTTTAAATTTTTTGGCGAGTAGTCAAACTTCGAGGCCTGGCCCCGCCCCTTCAACATATACGAAAACTCAGAATCCTTGTCTCATTTTGTTCGCCCATTCCTTCTGAGCAATTTTACACAAGTTTTGAGACGATCGTGCGAAAAATGATCGAGCAATCCAATCAGAAACGGACCCTAAAAACGGCAAAAACGGCTAAAAATCGCCATTTCAACCCAAAATGGCCGACTTCCTGTTTGATATTGACCATGCTTGCAAGAGACTTTTCTGTGCGGACTGTTGAGTTCTACAAGTGTACCAAATTTCATAACTGTACGATAAACTAAGCTTTATGGAGAGGGTTTTTTTTCACTTTGTAGGGGGCGCTGTTCAGCCATTTTCTTTGCGATTTTTTTGGGACCTTTAAAATATCAAATTTTTCACCAGGCCTGAGAAGTTTGCAAAATATTGTGAGTTTTGGGGTATGTTAAGGTCCCCAAAAAGCCGTTCAAAGGGGGCACGGAATAACAAAAAATAATTAAAGCTGCAAGCAGCGTCGTTCGGCCCTCGCAGCTCCGCGCCGCTCCGGTCTGGACGGCAGCCCGGGGCACCAGTGCACGTCTGACAGAACAGAAACGTCAACCACCCCGACACCAGAAACCGCGAATGGCCTCCTAGTCTGCACCTCACCCTGACTCAGCATCCCCTCTGAGCTCACCATTAAATTGAATATTAAGATTACGGCGTTACGCCAGAATTCGCCATGGCATCAAAGCCCCTCCCTTTCTGGAAAGCTATCAGATCTGAATGGTCATTACAGCATCATGAAGACAGTGCATGACCTTAGGGTCATGTTGACTAAATTAGAGGGGACAAATATGGGCATTTCAGCATAAAAAATAAATTCCTGTAGTCAGGGGGCGGGGCTTAGGTGATGTCAGCTGTCCACATTGTCATTGTTTACAGATATGGTCAATGATCACACAGACAAAGTTCGAAAAAGATCTGATCATGCACATGGGAGTTATTAAGTCAAGTAAAGTAATGGCGAAAGGTCAACGTTTGAGGCTTAGCCACGCCCACACCTTTCAACTTTTGAAAAATCCGACGGTTGAATTTTTTCCCCTATGTCTTAAGAGTGTATTGCAGAAGTTTGAAGGTGATTGGTGAAAAGGGCGACGGAGCATCACTCTCCAAACAATGTGTGCGAAAACCACTAAATCACGTACTTGCACCAAAATGGCCGACTTCCTGTGCGACTTTACGCTTGGCTCCAAGAGACTTTTTTGTAGGTCCTGAGACCCCACATTAGTGTACCAAATTTCGTAATCCTCAGTCAAAGCATGGCTTGGGGCTGAAAGTTTTAATGGCTCTAGGGGGCGCTATTTAAGAATATAGGCCACGCCCACAAACTTCAGCTGTCTATTTCTCTTGGAGCTCAGACTAGGATCACTCACCAGAAGTTTCGTAGCAATATCACGATAACTGAAGAAATGAGACAAACGTATTTCCATGGCGTGATGGCGATTTTCGCCATGGTCCCAAAGCCCCGCCTTTTTTCAAAACCTGCCAGTACTGGAGACCAAGTAACCTCAACTTGTCTACTGCTGTTTGCCACAGAATCCTGGTGATTGGGTAAAAGGAGTCCAGTAGGGAGCTGTGAAAAAAAGAGTAGCGTGGCGACAGGTCAAAGTTTGAGGCTTAGCCACGCCCACACCTTTCAACTTTTGAAAAATCCGACGGTTAAATTTTTTCCCCTATGTCTTAAGGGTATATAGCAGAAGTTTGAAGGAGATTGGTGAAAAGGGCGACGGAGCATCACTCTCCAAACAACGTGTGCGAAAACCACTAAATCGCGTACTTGATCCAAAATGGCCGACTTCCTGTGCGACTTTGAACTTGACTCCAAGAGACTTTTTTGTAGGTCCTGAGACACCACATTAGTGTACCAAATTTCGTAATCCTCAGTCAAAGCATGGCTTGGGGCTAATAGTTTAAATGGTCCTAGGGGGCGCTATTTCAAAACATAGGCCACGCCCACAAAATTCAGCTGTCTATTTCTCTTGGAGCTCAGACTAGGATCACTCACCAGAAGTTTCGTAGCAATATCACGATAACTGAAGAAATGAGAGACAAACGTATTTCCATGGCGTGATGGCGATTTTCGCCATGGTCCCAAAGCCCCGCCTTTTTTCAAAACCTGCCAGTACTGGAGACCAAGTAACCTCAACTTGTCTACTGCTGTTTGCCACAGAATCCTGGTGATTGGGTAAAAGGAGTCCAGTAGGGAGCTGTGAAAAAAAGAGTAGCGTGGCGACAGGTCAAAGTTTGAGGCTTAGCCACGCCCACACCTTTCAACTTTTGAAAAATCCGACGGTTGAATTTTTTCCCCTATGTCTTAAGGGTATATAGCAGAAGTTTGAAGGAGATTGGTGAAAAGGGCGACGGAGCATCACTCTCCAAACAACGTGTGCGAAAACCACTAAATCGCGTACTTGATCCAAAATGGCCGACTTCCTGTGCGACTTTGAACTTGACTCCAAGAGACTTTTTTGTAGGTCCTGAGACACCACATTAGTGTACCAAATTTCGTAATCCTCAGTCAAAGCATGGCTTGGGGCTAATAGTTTTAATGGTCCTAGGGGGCGCTATTTCAGAAAATAGGCCACGCCCACCAGATGTTCACATCAGATCTTTTGGGGGGCCGGACTAGGATCACTCACAAGAAGTTTCGTGACGATATCTTTGGAAATGACGAAATGGGAGGCAAACGTAAGGCCAAGGCGGTACGCCTGAATTCGCCGCGCCACCACAGCCCCGCCCTCTGCCGAAAACTCCCATAAAGTGACGCCAAGCAACCCCCACTTGTCTTGAGTTACCAGCTACAAATTTGTGGTGATTAAGTGAAATGGGGCAATTTGGGACCTTTCACAGTAAAACTTGATCTTTTTGGTCCTGAGGGGGCGGGGCTTGTGTGATGTCATCATCCGACCTTTCAATTTACTTTGTGGGTGGATGACGAATGACCACAGAAAGTTTGGTAACTCTATTCCATTCAGTTATGAAGTTATAGCAATTTAAATATTTTTGGCGAGTAGTCAAACTTCGAGGCCTGGCTCCGCCCCTTCAACATATACGAAAACTCAGAATCCTTATCTCATTTTGTTCGCCCATCCCTTCTGAGCAATTTTACACAATTTTTGAGACGATCGTGCGAAAAATGATCGAGCAATCCAATCAGAAACGGACCCTAAAAACGGCAAAAACGGCAAAAAATCGCCATTTCAACCCAAAATGGCCGACTTCCTGTTTGATATTGACCATGGTTGCAAGAGACTTTTCTGTGCGGACTGTTGAGTACTACAAGTGTACCAAATTTCATAACTGTACGATAAACTAAGCTTTATGGAGAGGGGTTTTTTTCACTTTGTAGGGGGCGCTGTTCAGCCATTTTCTTTGCGATTTTTTTGGGACCTTTAAAATATCAAATTTTTCACCAGGCCTGACAAGTGTGCAAAATATTGTGAGTTTTGGGGTATGTTAAGGTCCCCAAAAAGCTGTTCAAAGGGGGCACGGAATAACAAAAAATAATAATAATCAGAGCAAAAACAAGAGGCCTTCGCAGCGCTTTCGCTGCTCGGGCCTAATAATAATCAGAGCAAAAACAAGAGGCCTTCGCAGCGCTTTCGCTGCTCGGGCCTAATTAAAGCTGCAAGCAGCGTCGTTCGGCCCTCGCAGCTCCGCGCCGCTCCGGCCTGGCCGGCAGCCCGGGGCACTAGGGCACGTCCACGGAACAGAAACGTCGACCACCCCGACACCAGAAACCGCAAACGATCACCTCGTCCGCACCTCACCCTGACTCAGCATCCCCTCTGAGGACACCATTATATTACACGTCTCACAACTAGGGCATACTCTACCTTTACGACTCTCGTGGATCTGATGACACAGACCAACTGTAATGCTTTTCTGACCACGTTGTTTGAAGTTATTGTAGGTTAAACTTATCTAGGGCCGCTGGAAAGCTTTCAGATCATGACAAATATGGGCATTTCACCATAAAACAATAGACTTCCTGTAGTAGAGGGCGGGACTTAGGGGATGTCAGCTGTCCACATTGGCATTGTCTTCAGATGTGGTCAGTGATCACACAGACAAAGTTTGATATAGATTAGATCATGCACATGGGAGTTATTAAGCCAAGAAATGTAATGGCGAAAGGTCAAAGTTTGAGGGTTAGCCACGCCCACACCTTTCAACTTTTGAAAAATCCGACGGTTGAATTTTTTCCCCTATGTCTTAAGAGGATATAGCAGGAGTTTGAAGGCAATTGGTGAAAAGGACGATGGGGCATAATACTCCAAACAATGTCTGCGAAAACCACTAAATTGAGTACTTGGACCAAAATGGCCGACTTCCTGTACGATTTTGCACTTGGCTCCAAGAGACTTTTTTTCCTGAGACAACACATTAGTGTACCAAATTTCATAATCCTCAGTCAAAGCATGGCTTGGGGCTATTAGTTTAAAAGGTCCTAGGGGGCGCTATTTAAGGAAATAGGCCACGCCCACAAACTTCAGCTGTCTATTTCTCTTGGGGTCAGACTAGGATCACTCACCAGAAGTTTCGTAGTGATATCACGATAACTGAAGAAATGAGAGGCAAACGTATTTCCATGGCGTGATGGCGATTTTCGCCATGCTCCCAAAGCCCCGCCTTTTTTTGAAACCTGCCAGTACTGGAGACCAAGTGACCTCACGTTGTCTACTGCTATTTGCCAGAGATTCCTGCTGATTGGGTAAAAGGAGTCCAGTAGGGAGCTGTGAAAAAAAGAGTGGCGTGGCGACAGGTCAAAGTTTGAGGCTTAGCCACGCCCACACCTTTCAACTTTTGAAAAATCCGACGGTTGAATTTTTTCCCCTACGTCTTAAGAGTATATAGCAGAAGTGTGAAAGCGATTGGTGAAAAAAGCAACGGAGCATCACTCTCCAAACGTGTACCAAAACAACTAAATCGCGTACTTGTACCAAAATGGCCGACTTCCTGTGCGACTTTGGACTTGGCTCCAAGAGACTTTTTTGTAGGTCCTGAGACTCCACATTAGTTTACCAAATTTCGTAATCCTCAGTCAAAGCATGGCTAGGGGCTGGCAGTTTTAATGGTCCTAGAGGGCGCTATTTCAGAAAATTGGCCACGCCCACAAATTTTAGCTGTCCATTTCTATTGGGGGTCAGACGAGGATCACTCACAACAAATTTCGAGGTGATATCTCGATAACTTAAGGAATGAGAGGCAAACGTATTTCCATGGCGTGATGGTGATTTTCGCCATGCTCCCAAAGCCCCGCCTTTTTTCAAAACCTGCCAGTACTGGAGACCAAGTAACCTCAAGTTGTCTACTGCTGTTTGCCACAGAATCCTGGTGTTTGGGTAAAAGGAGTCCAGTAGGGAGCTGTGAAAAAAAGAGTGGCGTGGCGACAGTTCAAAGTTTGAGGCTTAGCCACGCCCACACCTTTCAACTTTTGAAAAATCCGACGGTTGAATTTTTTCCCCTATGTCTTAAGAGTATATAGCAGAAGTTTGAAGGAGATTGGTGAAAAGGGCGACGGAGCATCACTCTCCAAACAACGTGTGCGAAAACAACTAAATCGCGCACTTGGACCAAAATGGCCGACTTCCTGTGCGACTTTGCACTTGGCTCCAAGAGACTTTTTTGTAGGTCCTGAGACACCACATTAGTGTACCAAATTTCGTAATCCTCAGTCAAAGCATGGCTTGGGGCTGACAGTTTTAATGGTCCTAGGGGGCGCTATTTCAGAAAATTGGCCACGCCCACCGGATGTTCACGTCAGATTTTTTGGGGGGCCAGACTAGGATCACTCACAAGAAGTTTCGTGACGACATCTTTAGAAATAAAGAAATGGGAGGCAAACGTAAGGCCACGGCGGTACGCCTTACTTCGCCGCGCCGTCACAGCCCCGCCCTCTGCCGAAAACTCCCATAAAGTGACGCCAAGCAACCCCCACTTGCCTTGAGTTACCAGCTCCAAATTTGTGGTGATTAAGTGAAATGGGGCAATTTGGGACCTTTCACAGTAAAACTTGACCTTTTTGGTCCTGAGGGGGCGGGGCTTGTGTGATGTCATCAACCGACCATTCAATTTACTTTGTGGGTCGATGACAAATGACCACAGAAAGTTTGGTAACTCTATTCCATTCAATTATGAAGTTATAGCAATTTAAATTTTTTTGGCGAGTAGTCAAACTTTGAGGCCTGCCTCCGCCCCTTCAACATATACGAAAACTCAGAATCCTTATCTCATTTTGTTCGCCCATCCCTTCTGAGCAATTTTACACAATTTTTGAGACGATCGTGCGAAAAATGATCGAGCAATCCAATCAGAGACGGACCCTAAAAACGGCAAAAACGGCAAAAAATCGCCATTTCAACCCAAAATGGCCGACTTCCTGTTTGATATTGACCATGGTTGCAAGAGACTTTTCTGTGCGGACTGTTGAGTACTACAAGTGTACCAAATTTCATAACTGTACGATAAACTAAGCTTTATGGAGAGGGTTTTTTTTCACTTTGTAGGGGGCGCTGTTCAGCCATTTTCTTTGCGATTTTTTTGGGACCTTTAAAATATCAAATTTTTCACCAGGCCTGACAAGTGTGCAAAATATTGTGAGTTTTGGGGTATGTTAAGGTCCCCAAAAAGCTGTTCAAAGGGGGCACGGAATAACAAAAAATAATAATAATTAAAGCTGCAAGCAGCGTCGTTCGGCCCTCGCAGCTCTGCGCCGCTCCGGCCTGGCCAGCAGCCCGGGGCACCAGGGCACGTCTGGCAGAACAGAATCGTCAACCACCCCGACGCCAGAATCTGCAAATGGCTTCCAAGTCCGCACCTCACCCTGACTCAGCATCCCCTCTGAGCTCACCATTAAATTGAATTGTAAGGTTACGGCGTTACGCCAGAATTCGCCATGGCATAAAAGCCCCTCCCTTTCTGGAAAGCAATCAGATCTGAATGGTCATTACAACATCATGAAGACAGTGTATGACCTTAGTGTCATGTTCACTAAATTAGAGGGGACAAATATGGGTATTTCAGAATAAAAAATAGACTTCCTGTAGTCAGGGGGCGGGGCTTAGGTGATGTCAGCTGTCCACATTGTCATTTTTTACAGATATGGTCAATGATCACACAGACAAAGTTTGAAAAAGATCTGATCATGCACATGGGAGTTATTAAGTCAAGTAAAGTAATGGCGAAAGGTCAAAGTTTGAGGCTTAGCCACGCCCACACCTTTCAACTTTTGAAAAATCCGACGGTTGAATTTTTTCCCCTACGTCGTATGAGTATACAGCAGAAGTTTGAAAGTGATTGGTGAAAAGGGCGACAGAGCATCACTCTCCAAACAACGTGTGCGAAAACCACTAAATCGCGTACTTGGACCAAAATGGCCGACTTCCTGTGCGACTTTGTCCTGGCTCCAAGAGACTTTTTTGTAGGTCCTGAGACACCACATTAGTGTACCAAATTTCGTAATCCTCAGTCAAAGCATGGCTTGGGGCTATTAGTTTAAATGGTCCTAGGGGGCGCTATTTAAGAGAATAGGCCACGCCCACAAACTTCAGCTGTCTATTTCTCTTGGGGGTCAGACTAGGATCACTCACCAGAAGTTTCGTAGCGATATCACGATAACTGAAGAAATGAGAGGCAAACGTATTTCCATGGCGTGATGGCGATTTTCGCCATGCTCCCAAAGCCCCGCCTTTTTTCAAAACCTGCCAGTACTGGAGACTAAGTAACCTCAAGTTGTCTACTGCTGTTTCCCACAGAATCCTGGTGATTGGGTAAAAGGAGTCCAGTAGGGAGCTGTGAAAAAAAGAGTGGCGTGGCGACAGGTCAAAGTTTGAGGCTTAGCCACGCCCACACCTTTCAACTTTTGAAAAATCCGACGGTTGAATTTTTTCCCCTATGTCTTAAGAGTATATAGCAGAAGTTTGAAGGAGATTGGTGAAAAGGGCGACGGAGCATCACTCTCCAAACAACGTGTGCGAAAACCACTAAATCGCGTACTTGGACCAAAATGGCCGACTTCCTGTGCGACTTTGCACTTGGCTCCAAGAGACTTTTTTGTAGGTCCTGAGACACCACATTAGTGTACCAAATTTCGCAATCCTCAGTCAAAGCTTGGCTTGGGGCTATTAGTTTAAATGGACCTAGGGGGCGCTATTTAAGAGAATAGGCCACGCCCACAAACTTCAGCTGTCTACTTCTCTTGGGGGTCAGACTAGGATCACTCACCAGAAGTGTCGGAGCGATATCACGATAACTGAAGAAATGAGAGGCAAACGTATTTCCATGGCGTGATGGCGATTTTCGCCATGCTCCCAAAGCCCCGCCTTTTTTCAAAACCTGCCAGTACTGGAGACCAAGTAACCTCAAGTTGTCTACTGCTGTTTCCCACAGAATCCTGGTGATTGGGTAAAAGGAGTCCAGTAGGGAGCTGTGAAAAAAAGAGTGGCGTGGCGGCAGGTCAAAGTTTGAGGCTTAGCCACGCCCACACCTTTCAACTTTTGAAAAATCCGACGGTTGAATTTTTTTCCCTATGTCTTACGAGTACATAGCAGAAGTTTGAAGGAGAATGGTGAAAAGGGCGACGGAGCATCACTCTCCAAACAACGTGTGCGAAAACCACTAAATCGCGTACTTGGACCAAAATGGCCGACTTCCTGTGCGACTTTGCACTTGGCTCCAAGAGACTTTTTTGTAGGTCCTGAGACAGCACATTAGTGTACCATATTTCGTAATCCTCAGTCAAAGCATGGCTTGGGGCTGACAGTTTTAATGGTCCTAGGGGGCGCTATTTCAGAAAATAGGCCACGCCCACCGGATGTTCACATCAGATCTTTTGATGGGCCGGACTAGGATCACTCACAAGAAGTTTCGTGACGATATCTTTGGAAATGACGAAATGGGAGGCAAACGTAAGGCCAAGGCGGTACGCCTGAATTCGCCGCGCCGCCACAGCCCCGCCCTCTGCCGAAAACTCCCATAAAGTGACGCCAAGCAACCCCCACTTGTCTTGAGTTACCAGCTACAAATTTGTGGTGATTAAGTGAAATGGGGCAATTTGGGACCTTTCACAGTAAAACTTGATCTTTTTGGTCCTGAGGGGGCGGGGCTTGTGTGATGTCATCATCCGACCATTCAATTTACTTTGTGGGTGGATGACGAATGACCACAGAAAGTTTGGTAACTCTATTCCATTCAGTTATGAAGTTATAGCAATTTAAATATTTTTGGCGAGTAGTCAAACTTCGAGGCCTGGCTCCGCCCCTTCAACATATACGAAAACTCAGAATCCTTATCTCATTTTGTTCGCCCATCCCTTCTGAGCAATTTTACACAATTTTTGAGACGATCGTGCGAAAAATGATCGAGCAATCCAATCAGAAACGGACCCTAAAAACGGCAAAAACGGCAAAAAATCGCCATTTCAACCCAAAATGGCCGACTTCCTGTTTGATATTGACCATGGTTGCAAGAGACTTTTCTGTGCGGACTGTTGAGTACTACAAGTGTACCAAATTTCATAACTGTACGATAAACTAAGCTTTATGGAGAGGGGTTTTTTTCACTTTGTAGGGGGCGCTGTTCAGCCATTTTCTTTGCGATTTTTTCGGGACCTTTAAAATATCAAATTTTTCACCAGGCCTGACAAGTGTGCAAAATATTGTGAGTTTTGGGGTATGTTAAGGTCCCCAAAAAGCTGTTCAAAGGGGGCACGGAATAACAAAAAATAATAATAATCAGAGCAAAAACAAGAGGCCTTCGCAGCGCTTTCGCTGCTCGGGCCTAATCAGAGCAAAAACAAGAGGCCTTCGCAGCGCTTTCGCTGCTCGGGCCTAATTAAAGCTGCAAGCAGCGTCGTTCGGCCCTCGCAGCGAAGCTGCTCGCCCTCCTTCCGCACCCCCTCCGCTCCATCCCCGACGCTCTCCAAACCCAGCTCCGCGCTTGTCCATCCTGGCCGGCAGCCGGGGGCACCAGGGCACGTCTGGCCGAACAGAAAGTCAACCACCCCGACACCAGAAACCGTGAACGGCCTCCTCGTCCACACCTCACCCTGATTCAGCATCCCCTCTGAGCCCAGCATTACACGTCTCACCACTAGGAGATACTCTATCTTTACCACACTGGTGATGTGATGTTCAGTCTCTGGCAAATCGGAGGCTGTTTGTGGAAGTTACAGTCAAACGTAAGGTCACAGCGTCACGCCAGAAATCGCCATGGCATCAAAGCTCCTCCCTTTCTGAAAAGCTATCAGATCTGAATAGTCATTACAACATCATGAAGACAGTGCATGACCTTAGTGTCATGTTGACTAAGTTAGAGGGGACAAATATGGGCATTTCACCATAAAACAGAAGACTTCCTGTAGTCAGGGGGCGGGGCTTAGGTGATGCCAGCTGTCCACATTGTCACTGTCTTCAGATGTGGTCAGTGATCACACGGACAAAGTTTGAAATTGATCTGATCATGCACAAGGGAGTTATTGAGTCAAGTAACGTAATGGCGACTGGTCAAAGTTTGAGGCTTAGCCACGCCCACACCTTTATACTTATTTAAAATCCGACGGTTGAATCTTTTCCTCTATGTCTTAAGAGTATATAGCAAGAGTTTGAAGGTGATCGGTGGAAAGGGCGACGAGACATCATTCTCCTAATAACGTGTGCGAAAACCACTAAATCGAGTACTTGGACCAAAATGGCCGACCTCCTGTGCGACATTGCGCTTGGCTCCAAGAGACTTTTTTGTAGGTCCTGAGACACTACATTAGAGTGCCAAATTTCGTGATCCTCAGTCAAAGCACGGCTTGGGGCTGACAGTTTTAATGGTCCTAGGGGGCGCTATTTCAGAAAATAGGCCACGCCCACAAACTTCAGCTGTCCAATTCTATTAGGGGTCAGAGTAGGATCACTCATCAGAAATTGTGTGGCGATGTCACAATGATTGAAGAAATGAGAGACAAACGTATTTCCATGGCGTGATGGCGAATTTCGCCATGCTCCCAAAGCCCCGCCTTTATTCGAAACCTGCCAGTACTATAGACCAAGTGACCTCAACTTGTCTGCTGCTATTTGCCAGTGATTGCTGGTGATTGGTTAAAAGGAGTCCAATAGGGAGCTGTGAAAAAAAGAGTGGCGTGGCGACAGGTCAAAGTTTGAGGCTTAGCCACGCCCACACCTTTATACTTATTTAAAATCCGTAGGTTGAATTTTTTCCCCTTTGTCTTAAGAGTCTATAGCAGAAGTTTGAAGGTGATTGGTGAAAAGGGCAATGGTGTAACACTCTCCAAACAACGTGTGCGAAAACCACTAAATCGACTACTTGGACCAAAATGGCCGACTTCCTGTGCGACTTTGCACTTGGCTCCGAGAGACTTTTTTGTAGGACCGGAGACACCACATTAGTGTACCAGATTTCGTACTCCTCAGTCAAAGCATGGCTAGGGGCTGACAGTTTTAATGGTCCTAGAGGGCGCCATTTCAGAAAATAGGCCACGCCCACAAACTACAGCTGTCCAAATCTATTGGGGGTCAGACTAGGAACACTCACCAGACATTTTGTGGTGATGGCACGATAATTGAAGAAATGAGAGGCAAACGTATTGCCATGGCGTGATGGTGAATTTTGCCATGCTCCCAAAGCCCCGCCTTTTTTCAAAACCTGCCAGTACTGGAGACTAAGTGACCTCAACTTGTCAGCTGCTATTCGCCAGAGATTGCTGGCGATTGGGTAAAAGGAGTCCAATAGGTAGCTGTGAAAAAAAGAGTGGCGTGGTGACAGGTCAAAGTTTGAGGCTTAGCCACGCCCACACCTTTATACTTATTTAAAATCCGACGGTTGAATTTTTTCCTTTATGTCTTAAGAGTCTATAGCAGAAGTTTGAAGGCGATTGGTGAAAAGGGCGATGGAGCATCACTCTCCAAACAACGTGTGCGAAAACCACTAAATCGAGTACTTGGACCAAAATGGCCGACTTCCTGTGCGACTTTGCACTTGGCTCCAAGAGACTTTTTTGTAGGTCCTGAGACACCACATTAGTGTGCCAAATTTCATAATGCTCAGTCAAAGCATGACTTGGGGCTGACAGTTTTAATGGTCCTAGGGGGCGCTATTTAAGAAAATAGGCCACGCCCACCGGATGTTCACATCACATTTTGTGGGGGGCTGAACTAGGATCACTCCCAAGAGGTTTTGTGGCGATATCTCTAGAAATGACGAAATGGGAGGCAAACGTAAGGCCTAAGCGGTACGCCTGACTTCGCCGCGCCGCCACAGCCCCGCCTTCTGGAGAAAACTCCCATAAAGTGACGCCAAGCAACCCCAACTTGTCTTCAGTTACCCGCTACAAATTTGGGGTGATTATTGGAAAGGGCGAATTTTGGAAAATTTCCCAGTAAATCTTGACCTTTTAAGTCCTGAGGGGGCGGGGCTTATGTGACATCATCAATCGACCATTCATTTGTCTTCGGAGGGCGACGACGATTGTCCTTAGAACATTTCTTTAACTGTAATTCTTTCATTTATGAATCTATAGCAATTTGAATTTTTTTGGCGAGTGCTCGAACTTTGAGGCCTGGTTCCGCCCCTTCAGTATTTACGAAAAGTCAATTTTATTGTCTCATTTTAATCGTCCATCGCTTCTGTTCGATCGCACACTATTTTTGAGACGATCGTGCGAAAAATGACCAAACTGTTAAACCAAATATAGACCCTAGAAATGGCCAAAACGGGGTCAAAATGGCCACTTTAGTCCAAAATGGCCGACTTCCTGTTTGATATTGACCATGGGTGCAAGAGGCTTTTCTGTGCGTATTGTTGAGTTCTACAAGTGTACCAAATTTCATCACTCTACTATGAAAAAAGGTCAAAGCGGAGGGGTATTTTTAATTTTCCAGGGGGCGCTGTTGACACATTTTTTTACCAACTTTCACATTGCCAGCGAAATACGTAAATTTCACGCGCTTTCTATATTGGGCCAGAATTTGGTGAGTTTTTGGATATGCTAAGACCCCCTAAAGGCCATCCAAAGACGCGGAAGAAAAAAAAAGAAAAAAAAAGAAAAAAAAAAATAAACGGAGCAGATACAATAGGCCTTCGCAGCTTCACTGCTCGGGCCTAATTAAAGCTGCAAGCAGCGTCATTCGGCCCTCGCAGCTCCGCGCCGCTCCGGCCTGGCCGGCAGCCCGGGGCAATAGGGCACGTCCACGGAACAGAAACGTCGACCACCCCGACACCAGAAACCGCAAACGATCACCTCGTCCGCACCTCACCCTGACTCAGCATCCCCTCTGAGGACACCATTATATTACACGTCTCACAACTAGGGCATACTCTACCTTTACGACTCTCGTGGATCTGATGACACAGACCAACTGTAATGCTTTTCTGACCACGTTGTTTGAAGTTATTGTAGGTTAAACTTATCTAGGGCCGCTGGAAAGCTTTCAGATCATGACAAATATGGGCATTTCACCATAAAACAATAGACTTCCTGTAGTAGAGGGCGGGACTTAGGGGATGTCAGCTGTCCACATTGGCATTGTCTTCAGATGTGGTCAGTGATCACACAGACAAAGTTTGATATAGATTAGATCATGCACATGGGAGTTATTAAGCCAAGAAATGTAATGGCGAAAGGTCAAAGTTTGAGGGTTAGCCACGCCCACACCTTTCAACTTTTGAAAAATCCGACGGTTGAATTTTTTCCCCTATGTCTTAAGAGGATATAGCAGGAGTTTGAAGGCAATTGGTGAAAAGGACGATGGGGCATAATACTCCAAACAATGTCTGCGAAAACCACTAAATTGAGTACTTGGACCAAAATGGCCGACTTCCTGTACGATTTTGCACTTGGCTCCAAGAGACTTTTTTTCCTGAGACAACACATTAGTGTACCAAATTTCGTAATCCTCAGTCAAAGCATGGCTTGGGGCTATTAGTTTAAAAGGTCCTAGGGGGCGCTATTTAAGGAAATAGGCCACGCCCACAAACTTCAGCTGTCTATTTCTCTTGGGGTCAGACTAGGATCACTCACCAGAAGTTTCGTAGTGATATCACGATAACTGAAGAAATGAGAGGCAAACGTATTTCCATGGCGTGATGGCGATTTTCGCCATGCTCCCAAAGCCCCGCCTTTTTTTGAAACCTGCCAGTACTGGAGACCAAGTGACCTCACGTTGTCTACTGCTATTTGCCAGAGATTCCTGCTGATTGGGTAAAAGGAGTCCAGTAGGGAGCTGTGAAAAAAGAGTGGCGTGGCGACAGGTCAAAGTTTGAGGCTTAGCCACGCCCACACCTTTCAACTTTTGAAAAATCCGACGGTTGAATTTTTTCCCCTACGTCTTAAGAGTATATAGCAGAAGTGTGAAAGCGATTGGTGAAAAAAGCAACGGAGCATCACTCTCCAAACAACGTGTACCAAAACAACTAAATCGCGTACTTGTACCAAAATGGCCGACTTCCTGTGCGACTTTGGACTTGGCTCCAAGAGACTTTTTTGTAGGTCCTGAGACTCCACATTAGTTTACCAAATTTCGTAATCCTCAGTCAAAGCATGGCTAGGGGCTGGCAGTTTTAATGGTCCTAGAGGGCGCTATTTCAGAAAATTGGCCACGCCCACAAATTTTAGCTGTCCATTTCTATTGGGGGTCAGACTAGGATCACTCACAACAAATTTCGAGGTGATATCTCGATAACTTAAGGAATGAGAGGCAAACGTATTTCCATGGCGTGATGGTGATTTTCGCCATGCTCCCAAAGCCCCGCCTTTTTTCAAAACCTGCCAGTACTGGAGACCAAGTAACCTCAAGTTGTCTACTGCTGTTTGCCACAGAATCCTGGTGTTTGGGTAAAAGGAGTCCAGTAGGGAGCTGTGAAAAAAAGAGTGGCGTGGCGACAGTTCAAAGTTTGAGGCTTAGCCACGCCCACACCTTTCAACTTTTGAAAAATCCGACGGTTGAATTTTTTCCCCTATGTCTTAAGAGTATATAGCAGAAGTTTGAAGGAGATTGGTGAAAAGGGCGACGGAGCATCACTCTCCAAACAACGTGTGCGAAAACAACTAAATCGCGCACTTGGACCAAAATGGCCGACTTCCTGTGCGACTTTGCACTTGGCTCCAAGAGACTTTTTTGTAGGTCCTGAGACACCACATTAGTGTACCAAATTTCGTAATCCTCAGTCAAAGCATGGCTTGGGGCTGACAGTTTTAATGGTCCTAGGGGGCGCTATTTCAGAAAATTGGCCACGCCCACCGGATTTTCACGTCAGATTTTTTGGGGGGCCAGACTAGGATCACTCACAAGAAGTTTCGTGACGACATCTTTAGAAATAAAGAAATGGGAGGCAAACGTAAGGCCACGGCGGTACGCCTTACTTCGCCGCGCCGCCACAGCCCCGCCCTCTGCCGAAAACTCCCATAAAGTGACGCCAAGCAACCCCCACTTGCCTTGAGTTACCAGCTCCAAATTTGTGGTGATTAAGTGAAATGGGGCAATTTGGGACCTTTCACAGTAAAACTTGACCTTTTTGGTCCTGAGGGGGCGGGGCTTGTGTGATGTCATCAACCGACCATTCAATTTACTTTGTGGGTCGATGACAAATGACCACAGAAAGTTTGGTAACGCTATTCCATTCAATTATGAAGTTATAGCAATTTAAATTTTTTTGGCGAGTAGTCAAACTTTGAGGCCTGGCTCCGCCCCTTCAACATATACGAAAACTCAGAATCCTTATCTCATTTTGTTCGCCCATCCCTTCTGAGCAATTTTACACAATTTTTGAGACGATCGTGCGAAAAATGATCGAGCAATCCAATCAGAGACGGACCCTAAAAACGGCAAAAACGGCAAAAAATCGCCATTTCAACCCAAAATGGCCGACTTCCTGTTTGATATTGACCATGGTTGCAAGAGACTTTTCTGTGCGGACTGTTGAGTACTACAAGTGTACCAAATTTCATAACTGTACGATAAACTAAGCTTTATGGAGAGGGTTTTTTTTCACTTTGTAGGGGGCGCTGTTCAGCCATTTTCTTTGCGATTTTTTTGGGACCTTTAAAATATCAAATTTTTCACCAGGCCTGACAAGTGTGCAAAATATTGTGAGTTTTGGGGTATGTTAAGGTCCCCAAAAAGCTGTTCAAAGGGGGCACGGAATAACAAAAAATAATAATAATCAGAGCAAAAACAAGAGGCCTTCGCAGCGCTTTCGCTGCTCGGGCCTAATTAAAGCTGCAAGCAGCGTCGTTCGGCCCTCGCAGCTCCGCGCCGCTCCGGCCTGGCCGGCAGCCCGGGGCACCCGGCTACGTCTGCGAAACAGAAACATCGACCACCCCAACACCCGAAACTGCTAACGGCCACCTCGTCCGCACCTCACCCTGACTCAGCATCCCCTTTGAGCCCACCATTATATTTTATGTCTCACCACTAGGGAATCCTCTATCTTAACCACACTGGTGATGTGATGACAGTGACCAACTTTAATGCTATTCTGACCATGTTTTTTAAAGTTATTGAAGGATAACGTTATCTAGGGGGCGCTGTGACCAACTACAGAAAAGTCCCATTGAGGTCAGCCTTGGTGACATTATATAACATTCACCAACCGTTTGTGCCTCATTGGCTAAAGGGCATGATTGTTCATTGCCATGTTCAGTCTCGGGCAAATCGGAGGCCGTTTGTGGAAGTTACAGTCAAATATACGGTCATGGCGTCATGCCAGCATTCACCATGGCATCAAATCCCCTCCCTTTCTGGAAAGCTATCAGATCTGAATGGTCATTACAACATCATGAAGACAGTGTATGACCTTAGTGTCATGTTCACTAAATTAGATGGGACAAATATGGGTATTTCACCATAAAACAATATACTTCCTGTTGTCAGGGGGCGTGGCTTAGGTGATGTCAGCTGTCCACATTGTCGTTGTCTTGAGATGTGGTCAGTGATCACACAGACAAAGTTTGAAATAGATCTGATCATGCACTTAGTAGTTATTAAGTCATGTAATGTAATGGCGAAAGGTTAAAGTTTGAGGCTTAGCCACGCCCACACCTTTCAACTTTTGAAAAATCCGACGGTTGAATTTTTTCCTCTATGTCTTAAGAGTATATAGCAGAAATTTGAAGGAGATTGGTGAAAAGGACGATGGAGCATCACTGTCCATACAATGTGTGAGAAAACCACTAAATCGAGTATTTGGACCAAAATGGCCGACTTCCTGTGCGACTTTGCGCTTGGCTCCAAGAGACTTTTTTGTAGGTCCTGAGACACCACATTAGTGTACCAAATTTCGTAATCCTCAGTCAAAGCTTGGCTTGGGGCTGACAGTTTTAATGGCTCTAGTGGGCGCTATTTGAGAAAATAGGCCACGCCCACAAATTTCAGCTGTGAATTTCTCTTGGGGGTCAGAATAGGATCACTCACCAGAAGTTTAGTAGCAATATCACGATAACTGAAGAAATGAGAGGCAAACGTATTGCCATGGCGTGATGGCGATTTTCGCCATGCTCCCAAAGCCCCACCTTTTTTCGAAACCTGCCAGTACTGCATACCAAGTGATCTCAAGTGGTCTACTGCTATTTGCCTGAGATTCCTGGTGATTGGGTAAAAGGAGTCCAATAGGGAGCTGTGAAAATAAGAGTGGCATGGCGAAAGGTCAAAGTTTGAGGCTTAGCCACGCCCACACCTTTCAACTTTTGAAAAATCCGACGGTTGAATTTTTTCCCCTACATCTTAAGAGTATATAGCAGAAGTTTGAAGGCGATTGGTGAAAAGGACGACAGAGCATCACTCTCCAAACAACGTGTGCGAAAACCACTAAATCGCGCACTTGGACCAAAATGGCCGACTTCCTGTGCGACTTTGCACTTGGCTCCAAGAGACTTTTTTGTAGGTCCGGAGACACCTCATTAGTGTACCAAATTTCGTAATCCTCAGTCAAAGAATGGCTAGGGGCTGACAGTTTTAATGGTCCTAGGGGGCGCTATTTCAGAAAAATGGCCACGCCCACAAATTTTAGCTGTCCATTTCTATTGGGGGTCAGACTAGGATCACTCACAACAAATTTCGAGGTGATATCTCGATAACTTAAGAAATGAGAGGCAAACGTATTTCCATGGCGTGATGGCGATTTTCGCCATGCTCCCAAAGCCCCGCCTTTTTTCAAAACCTGCCAGTACTGGAGACAAAGTAACCTCAACTTGTCTACTGCTGTTTGCCACAGAATCCTGGTGTTTGGGTAAAAGGAGTCCAGTAGGGAGCTGTGAAAAAAAGAGTGGCGTGGCGACAGGTCAAAGTTTGAGGCTTAGCCACGCCCACATCTTTCAACTTTTGAAAAATCCGACGGTTGAATTTTTTCCCCTATGTCTTAAGAGTATATAGCAGAAGTTTGAAGGAGATTGGTGAAAAGGGCGACGGAGCATCACTCTCCAAACAACGTGTGCGAAAACCACTAAATCGCGCACTTGGACCAAAATGGCCGACTTCCTGTGCGACTTTGCGCTTGGCTCCAAGAGACTTTTTTGTAGGTCCTGAGACACCACATTAGTGTACCAAATTTCGTAATCCTCAGTCAAAGCATAGCTTGGGGCTATTAGTTTCAATGGTCCTAGGGGGCGCTATTTAAGAAAATAGGCCACGCCCACTAAATTCAGATATCTATGTCGCTTGGGGGTCAGACTAGGATCACGCACCAGAAGTTTCGTAGCAATATCACGATAACTGAAGAAATGAGAGGCAAACATACTTCCATGGAGTGATGGCGATTTTCGCCATGCTCCTGAAGCCCCGCCTTTTTTTGAAACCTGCCAGTACTGGATACCAAGTGACCTCAAGTTGTCTACTGCTGTTTGCCAGAGATTCCTGCTGATTGGGTAAAAGGAGTCCAGTAGGGAGCTGTGAAAAAATGAGTGGCGTGGCGACAGGTCAAAGTTTGAGGCTTAGCCACGCCCACACCGTTAAACTTTTGAAAAATCCGACGGTTGAATTTTTTCCTCTTTGTCTTAAGAGTATATAGCAGACGTTTCAAGGAGATTGGTGAAAAGGGCGACGGAGCATCACTCTCCAAACAAGGTGTGCGAAAACCAGTAAATCGCGTACTTGGACCAAAATGGCCGACTTCCTGTGCGACTTTGCACTTGGGTCCAAGAGACTTTTTTGTAGGTCCTGAGACACCACATTAGTGTACCAAATTTCGTAATCCTCAGTCAAAGCATGGCTTGGGGCTGACAGTTTTAATGGTCCTAGGGGGCGCTATTTAAGAAAATAGGCCACGCCCACCAGATGTTCACATCAGATCTTTTGGGGGGCCGGACTAGGATCACTCACAAGAAGTTTCGTGACGATATCTTTGGAAATGACGAAATGGGAGGCAAACGTAAGGCCAAGGCGGTACGCCTGAATTCGCCGCGCCGCCACAGCCCCGCCCTCTGCCGAAAACTCCCATAAAGTGATGCTAAGCAACCCCCACTTGTCTTGAGTTACCAGCTACAAATTTGTGGTGATTAAGTGAAATGGGGCAATTTGGGACCTTTCACAGTAAAACTTGATCTTTTTGGTCCTGAGGGGGCGGGGCTTGTGTGATGTCATCATCCGACCATTCAATTTACTTTGTGGGTGGATGACGAATGACCACAGAAAGTTTGGTAACTCTATTCCATTCAGTTATGAAGTTATAGCAATTTAAATATTTTTGGCGAGTAGTCAAACTTCGAGGCCTGGCTCCGCCCCTTCAACATATACGAAAACTCAGAATCCTTATCTCATTTTGTTCGCCCATCCCTTCTGAGCAATTTTACATAATTTTTGAGACGATCGTGCGAAAAATGATCGAGCAATCCAATCAGAAACGGACCCTAAAAACGGCAAAAACGGCAAAAAATCGCCATTTCAACCCAAAATGGCCGACTTCCTGTTTGATATTGACCATGGTTGCAAGAGACTTTTCTGTGCGGACTGTTGAGTACTACAAGTGTACCAAATTTCATAACTGTACGATAAACTAAGCTTTATGGAGAGGGGTTTTTTTCACTTTGTAGGGGGCGCTGTTCAGCCATTTTCTTTGCGATTTTTTTGGGACCTTTAAAATATCAAATTTTTCACCAGGCCTGACAAGTGTGCAAAATATTGTGAGTTTTGGGGTATGTTAAGGTCCCCAAAAAGCTGTTCAAAGGGGGCACGGAATAACAAAAAATAATTAAAGCTGCAAGCAGCGTCGTTCGGCCCTCGCAGCTCCGCGCCGCTCCGGCCTGGCCGGCAGCCCGGGGCAATAGGGCACGTCCACGGAACAGAAACGTCGACCACCCCGACACCAGAAACCGCAAACGATCACCTCGTCCGCACCTCACCCTGACTCAGCATCCCCTCTGAGGACACCATTATATTACACGTCTCACAACTAGGGCATACTCTACCTTTACGACTCTCGTGGATCTGATGACACAGACCAACTGTAATGCTTTTCTGACCACGTTGTTTGAAGTTATTGTAGGTTAAACTTATCTAGGGCCGCTGGAAAGCTTTCAGATCATGACAAATATGGGCATTTCACCATAAAACAATAGACTTCCTGTAGTAGAGGGCGGGACTTAGGGGATGTCAGCTGTCCACATTGGCATTGTCTTCAGATGTGGTCAGTGATCACACAGACAAAGTTTGATATAGATTAGATCATGCACATGGGAGTTATTAAGCCAAGAAATGTAATGGCGAAAGGTCAAAGTTTGAGGGTTAGCCACGCCCACACCTTTCAACTTTTGAAAAATCCGACGGTTGAATTTTTTCCCCTATGTCTTAAGAGGATATAGCAGGAGTTTGAAGGCAATTGGTGAAAAGGACGATGGGGCATAATACTCCAAACAATGTCTGCGAAAACCACTAAATTGAGTACTTGGACCAAAATGGCCGACTTCCTGTACGATTTTGCACTTGGCTCCAAGAGACTTTTTTTCCTGAGACAACACATTAGTGTACCAAATTTCGTAATCCTCAGTCAAAGCATGGCTTGGGGCTATTAGTTTAAAAGGTCCTAGGGGGCGCTATTTAAGGAAATAGGCCACGCCCACAAACTTCAGCTGTCTATTTCTCTTGGGGTCAGACTAGGATCACTCACCAGAAGTTTCGTAGTGATATCACGATAACTGAAGAAATGAGAGGCAAACGTATTTCCATGGCGTGATGGCGATTTTCGCCATGCTCCCAAAGCCCCGCCTTTTTTTGAAACCTGCCAGTACTGGAGACCAAGTGACCTCACGTTGTCTACTGCTATTTGCCAGAGATTCCTGCTGATTGGGTAAAAGGAGTCCAGTAGGGAGCTGTGAAAAAAGAGTGGCGTGGCGACAGGTCAAAGTTTGAGGCTTAGCCACGCCCACACCTTTCAACTTTTGAAAAATCCGACGGTTGAATTTTTTCCCCTACGTCTTAAGAGTATATAGCAGAAGTGTGAAAGCGATTGGTGAAAAAAGCAACGGAGCATCACTCTCCAAACAACGTGTACCAAAACAACTAAATCGCGTACTTGTACCAAAATGGCCGACTTCCTGTGCGACTTTGGACTTGGCTCCAAGAGACTTTTTTGTAGGTCCTGAGACTCCACATTAGTTTACCAAATTTCGTAATCCTCAGTCAAAGCATGGCTAGGGGCTGGCAGTTTTAATGGTCCTAGAGGGCGCTATTTCAGAAAATTGGCCACGCCCACAAATTTTAGCTGTCCATTTCTATTGGGGGTCAGACTAGGATCACTCACAACAAATTTCGAGGTGATATCTCGATAACTTAAGGAATGAGAGGCAAACGTATTTCCATGGCGTGATGGTGATTTTCGCCATGCTCCCAAAGCCCCGCCTTTTTTCAAAACCTGCCAGTACTGGAGACCAAGTAACCTCAAGTTGTCTACTGCTGTTTGCCACAGAATCCTGGTGTTTGGGTAAAAGGAGTCCAGTAGGGAGCTGTGAAAAAAAGAGTGGCGTGGCGACAGTTCAAAGTTTGAGGCTTAGCCACGCCCACACCTTTCAACTTTTGAAAAATCCGACGGTTGAATTTTTTCCCCTATGTCTTAAGAGTATATAGCAGAAGTTTGAAGGAGATTGGTGAAAAGGGCGACGGAGCATCACTCTCCAAACAACGTGTGCGAAAACAACTAAATCGCGCACTTGGACCAAAATGGCCGACTTCCTGTGCGACTTTGCACTTGGCTCCAAGAGACTTTTTTGTAGGTCCTGAGACACCACATTAGTGTACCAAATTTCGTAATCCTCAGTCAAAGCATGGCTTGGGGCTGACAGTTTTAATGGTCCTAGGGGGCGCTATTTCAGAAAATTGGCCACGCCCACCGGATTTTCACGTCAGATTTTTTGGGGGGCCAGACTAGGATCACTCACAAGAAGTTTCGTGACGACATCTTTAGAAATAAAGAAATGGGAGGCAAACGTAAGGCCACGGCGGTACGCCTTACTTCGCCGCGCCGCCACAGCCCCGCCCTCTGCCGAAAACTCCCATAAAGTGACGCCAAGCAACCCCCACTTGCCTTGAGTTACCAGCTCCAAATTTGTGGTGATTAAGTGAAATGGGGCAATTTGGGACCTTTCACAGTAAAACTTGACCTTTTTGGTCCTGAGGGGGCGGGGCTTGTGTGATGTCATCAACCGACCATTCAATTTACTTTGTGGGTCGATGACAAATGACCACAGAAAGTTTGGTAACGCTATTCCATTCAATTATGAAGTTATAGCAATTTAAATTTTTTTGGCGAGTAGTCAAACTTTGAGGCCTGGCTCCGCCCCTTCAACATATACGAAAACTCAGAATCCTTATCTCATTTTGTTCGCCCATCCCTTCTGAGAAATTTTACACAATTTTTGAGACGATCGTGCGAAAAATGATCGAGCAATCCAATCAGAGACGGACCCTAAAAACGGCAAAAACGGCAAAAAATCGCCATTTCAACCCAAAATGGCCGACTTCCTGTTTGATATTGACCATGGTTGCAAGAGACTTTTCTGTGCGGACTGTTGAGTACTACAAGTGTACCAAATTTCATAACTGTACGATAAACTAAGCTTTATGGAGAGGGTTTTTTTTCACTTTGTAGGGGGCGCTGTTCAGCCATTTTCTTTGCGATTTTTTTGGGACCTTTAAAATATCAAATTTTTCACCAGGCCTGACAAGTGTGCAAAATATTGTGAGTTTTGGGGTATGTTAAGGTCCCCAAAAAGCTGTTCAAAGGGGGCACGGAATAACAAAAAATAATAATAATCAGAGCAAAAACAAGAGGCCTTCGCAGCGCTTTCGCTGCTCGGGCCTAATTAAAGCTGCATGCAGCGTCGTTCGGCCCTCGCAGCGAAGCTGCTCGTCCTCCGTCCGCGCCCCCTCCGCTCCATCCCAGATGCTCTCCAAACCCAGCTCCGCGCTTCTATGTCCTGGCCGGCAGCCGGGGGCACCAGGGCACGTCTGGCGGAACAGAAAGTCAACCACCCCGACACCAGAAACCGTGAATGGCCTCCTCGTCCACACCTCACCCTGACTCAGCATCCCCTCTGAGCCCACCATTACACGTCTCACCACTAGGAGATACTCTATCTTTACCACACTGGTGATGTGATGTTCAGTCTCGGGCAAATCGGAGGCTGTTTGTGGAAGTTACAGTCAAACGTAAGGTCACATCGTCACGCCAGAAATCGCCATGGCATCAAAGCCGCTCCCTTTCTGAAAAGCTATCAGATCTGAATGGTCATTACAACATTATGAAGACAGTGCATGACCTTAGTGTCATGTTGACTAAATTAGAGGGGACAAATATGGGCATTTCACCATAAAACAGTAGACTTCCTGTAGTCAGGGGGCGGGGCTTAGGTGATGTCAGCTGTCCACATTGTCACTGTCTTCAGATGTGGTCAGTGATCACACAGACAAAGTTTGAAATTGATCTGATCATGCACATGGGAGTTATTAAGTCAAGTAACGTAATGGCGACTGGTCAAAGTTTGAGGCTTAGCCACGCCCACACATTTATACTTATTTAAAATCCGATGGTTGAATTTTTTCCTCTATGTGTTAAGAGTATATAGCAGGAGTTTGAAGGTGATCGGTGGAAAGGACGACGAGACATCATTCTCCTAATAACGTGTGCGAAAACCACTAAATCGAGTACTTGGACCAAAATGGCCGACCTCCTGTGCGACATTGTTCTTTGGCTCCAAGAGACTTTTTGGTAGGTCCTGAGACACTATACTAGCGTGCCAAATTTCGTGATCCTCAGTCAAAGCATGGCTTGGGGCTGATAGTTTTAATGGTCCTAGGGGGCGCTATTTCAGAAAATAGGCCACGCCCACAAACTTCAGCTGTCCAGTTCTATTAGGGGTCAGAGTAAGATCACTCATCAGAAATTGTGTGGTGATGTCACAATGATTGAAGAAATGAGAGACAAACGTGTTTCCATGGCGTGATGGTGAATTTCGCCATGCTCCCAAAGCCCCGCCTTTATTCGAAACCTGCCAGTACTATAGACCAAGTGACCTCAACTTGTCTGCTGCTATTTGCCAGTGATTGCTGGTGATTGGTTAAAAGGAGTCCAATAGGGAGCTGTGAAAAAAAGAGTGGCGTGGCGACAGGTCAAAGTTTGAGGCTTAGCCACGCCCACACCTTTATACTTATTTAAAATCCGTAGGTTGAATTTTTTCCCCTTTGTCTTAAGAGTCTATAGCAGAAGTTTGAAGGTGATTGGTGAAAAGGGCGATGGTGCAACACTCTCCAAACAACGTGTGCGAAAACCACTAAATCGAGTACTTGGACCAAAATGGCCGACCTCCTGTGCGACATTGCGCTTGGCTCCCAGAGACTTTTTTGTAGGTCCTGATACACTACATTAGTGTGCCAAATTTTATGAACCTCAGTCAAAGCATGGCTTGGGGCTGACTGTTTTAATGGTCCTAGGGGGCGCTGTTTCAGAAAATAGGCCACGCCCACAAACTTCAGCTGTCCAATTCTATTAGGGGTCAGAGTAGGATCACTCATCAGAACTTGTGTGGCGATGTCACAATGACTGAAGAAATGAGAGACAAACGTATTTCCATGTCGTGATGGCGAATTTTGCCATGCTCCCAAAGCCCCGCCTTTATTCGAAACCTGCCAGTACTATAGACCAAGTGACCTCAACTTGTCTGCTGCTATTTGCCACTGTTTGGTGGTGATTGGTTAAAAGGAGCCCAATAGGGAGCTGTGAAAAAAAGAGTGGCATGGCAACAGGTCAAAGTTTGAGGCTTAGCCACGCCCACACCTTTATACTTATTTAAAATCCGACGGTTGAATTTTTTCATCTATGTCTTAAGAGTATATAGCAGAAGTGTGAAGGCGATTGGTGAAAAGGGCGACGGAGCATCACTCTCCAAACAACGTGTGCGAAAACCACTAAATCGCGCACTTGGACCAAAATGGCCGACTTCCTGTGCGACATTGCACTTGGCTCCAAGAGACTTTTTTGTAGGTCCTGAGACACCACATTGGTGTACCAAATTTCGTAATCCTCAGTCAAAGCATGGCTTGGGGCTGTCAGTTTTAATGGTCCTAGAGGGCGCTATTTCAGAAAATAGACCACGCCCACCAGAATTACCATCAGATCTTTTGGGGGGCCAGACTAGGATCACTCACAAGAAGTTTCGTGGCGATATCTCTAGAAATGACGAAATGGGAGGCAAACGTAAGGCCTAAGCGGTTCGCCTGACTTCGCCGCGCCGCCACAGCCCCGCCTTCTGGAGAAAACTCCCATAAAGTGACGCCAAGCAACCCCAACTTGTCTTCAGTTACCCGCTACAAATTTGGGGTGATTATTGGAAAGGGCGAATTTTGGAAAATTTCCCAGTAAAACTTGACCTTTTAAGTCCTGAGGGGGCGGGGCTTATGTGACATCATCAATCGACCATTCATTTGTCTTCGGAGGGCGACGACGATTGTCCATAGAACATTTCTTTAACTGTAATTCTTTCATTTATGAATCTATAGCAATTTGAATTTTTTTGGCGAGTGCTCGAACTTTGAGGCCTGGCCCCGCCCCTTCAGTATTTACGAAAAGTCAATTTTATTGTCTCATTTGAATCGTCCATCGCTTCTGTTCGACCTTGCACTATTTTTGAGACGATGGTGCGAAAAATGACCAAACTGTTCAACCAAATATAGACCCTAGAAATGGCCAAAATGGGGTCAAAATGGCCACTTTACTCCAAAATGGCCGACTTCCTGTTTGATATTGACCATGGTTGCAAGAGACTTTTCTGTGCGGACTGTTGAGTACTACAAGTATACCAAATTTCATAACTGTACGATAAACTAAGCTTTATGGAGAGGGGTATTTTTCACTTTCTAGGGGGCGCTGTTCAGTCACTTTTTGACGAACTTTCACATCGCCAGTGAAATACGTAAATTTCACGCACTTTCTATATTGGGCCAGAATTTGGTGACTTTTTGGATATGCTAAGACCCCCTAAAGGCCATTCAAAGACGCGGAAGAAAAAAGAATAATAATAAGAAGAAACGGAGCAGATACAATAGGCCTTCGCAGCTTCACTGCTCGGGCCTAATAATAATCAGAGCAAAAACAAGAGGCCTTCGCAGCGCTTTCGCTGCTCGGGCCTAATTAAAGCTGCAAGCAGCGTCGTTCGGCCCTCGCAGCTCCGCGCCGCTCCGGCCTGGCCGGCAGCCCGGGGCACCAGGGCATGTCTGGCAGAACAGAAACGTCAATCATCCCGTCACCGGAAACAGCAAATGGCCTCCTAGTCCGCACCTCACCCTGACTAAGCATCCCCTCTGAGCTCACCATTAAATTGAATTGTAAGGTTACGGCGTTACGCCAGAATTCGCCATGGCATTAAAGCCCCTCCCTTTCTGGAAAGCTATCAGATTTGAATGGCCATTACAGCATCATGAAGACAGTGCATGACCTAGGTGTCATGTTGACTAAATTAGAGGGGACAAATATGGGCATTTCAGCATAAAATAATAACTTCCTTTAGTCAGGGGGCGGGGCTTAGATGATGTCAGCTGTCCACATTGTCATTGTTTACAGATATGGTCAATGATCACACAGACAAAGTTCGAAAAAGATCTGATCATGCACATGGGAGTTATTAAGTCAAGTAATGGCGAAAGGTCAAAGTTTGAGGCTTAGCCACGCCTACACCTTTCAACTTTTGAAAAATCCGACGGTTGACTTTTTTCCCCTATGCCTTAAGAGTATATAGCAGAAGTTTGAAGGCGATTGGTAAAAAGGGCGAAGGAGCATCACTCTCCAAACAACGTGTGCGAAAACCACTAAATCGCGTACTTGGACCAAAATGGCCGACTTCCTGTGCAATTTTGTGCTTGGCTCCAAGAGACTTTTTTGTAGGTCCTGGGACACCACATTAGTGTACCAAATTTCGTAATCCTCAGTGAAAGCATGGCTTGGGGCTAATAAATTAAATGGTCCTAGGGGGCGCTATTTCAGAAATTAGGCCACGCCCACATATTTCAGGTGTCTATGTCTCTTTGGGGTCAGACTAGGATCACTCACCAGAAGTTTCGTAACAATATCACGATAAATGAAGAAATGAGAGGCAAACGTATTTCCATGGCGTGATGGCGATTTTCGACATGCTCCCAAAGCCCCGCCTTTTTTTGAAACCTTCCAGTACTGGATACCAAGTGACCTCAAGTTGTCTACTGCTATTTGCCAGAGACTCCTGCCGATTGGGTAAAAGGAGTCCAGTAGGGAGCTGTGAAAAAAAGAGTGGCGCGGCGACAGGTCAAAGTTTGAGGCTTAGCCACGCCCACACCTTTCAACTTTTGAAAAATCCGACGGTTGAATTTTTTCCCCTATGCCTTAAGAGTATACAGCAGAAGTTTGAAGGCGATTGGTGAAAAGGGCGACGGAGCATCACTCTCCAAACAACGTGTGCGAAAACCACTAAATCGCGTACTTGGACCAAAATGGCCGACTTCCTGTGCAATTTTGTGATTGGCTCCAAGAGACTTTTTTGTAGGTCCTGGGACACCACATTAGTGTACCAAATTTCGTAATCCTCAGTCAAAGCATGGCTTGGGGCTATTAGTTTAAATGGTCCTAGGGGGCGCTATTTCAGAAATTAGGCCACGCCCACATATTTCAGCTGTCTATGTCTCTTTGTGGTCAGACTAGGATCACTCACCAGAAGTTTCGTAACGATATCACGATAAATGAAGAAATGAGAGGCAAACGTATTTCCATGGCGTGATGGCGATTTTCGCCATGCTCCCAAAGCCCTGCCTTTTTTTGAAACCTTCCAGTACTGGATACCAAGTGACCTCAAGTTGTCTACTGCTATTTGCCAGAGACTCCTGCTGATTGGGTAAAAGGAGTCCAGTAGGGAGCTGTGAAAAAAAGAGGTGTGCGGCGACAGGTCAAAGTTTGAGGCTTAGCCACGCCCACACCTTTCAACTTTTGAAAAATCCGACGGTTGAATTTTTTCCTCTATGTCTTAAGAGCAGATGGCAGAAGTTTGAAGCAGATTGGTGAAAATGGCGACGGAGCATCACTCTCCAAACAACGTGTGCGAAAACCACTAAATTGCGTACTTGGACCAAAATGGCCGACTTCCTGTGCAACTTTGCACTTGGCTCCAAGAGACTTTTTTGTAGGTCCTGAGACACCACATTAGTGTACCAAATTTCGTACTCCTCAGTCAAAGCATGGCTTGGGGCTGACAGTTTTAATGGTCCTAGGGGGCCCTATTTCAGAAAATAGGCCACGCCCACCGGATGTTCACATCAGATCTTTTGAGGGGCCGGACTAGGATCACTCACAACAAGTTTCGTGACGATATCTTTAGAAATGACGAAATGGAAGGCAAACGTAAGGCCATGGCGGTACGCCTGACTTCGCCGCGCCGCCACAGCCCCGCCTTCTGCCGAAAACTCCCATAAAGTGACGCCAAGCAACCTCCACTTGTCTTGAGTTACCAGCTACAAGTTTGTGGTGATTAAGTGAAATGGGGCAATTTGGGACCTTTCACAGTAAAACTTGACCTTTTTGGTCCTGAGGGGGCGGGGCTTGTGTGATGTCATCATCCGACCATTCAATTTACTTTGTGGCTGGATGACGAATGACCACAGAAAGTTTGGTAATTCTATTCCTTTCAGTTATTAAGTTATAGCAATTTTAAATTTTTTGGCGAGTAGTCAAACTTCGAGGCCTGGCCCCGCCCCTTCAACATATACGAAAACTCAGAATCCTTGTCTCATTTTGTTCGCCCATTCCTTCTGAGCAATTTTACACAAGTTTTGAGACGATCGTGCGAAAAATGATCGAGCAATCCAATCAGAAACGGACCCTAAAAACGGCAAAAACGGCTAAAAATCGCCATTTCAACCCAAAATGGCCGACTTCCTGTTTGATATTGACCATGCTTGCAAGAGACTTTTCTGTGCGGACTGTTGAGTTCTACAAGTGTACCAAATTTCATAACTGTACGATAAACTAAGCTTTATGGAGAGGGTTTTTTTTCACTTTGTAGGGGGCGCTGTTCAGCCATTTTCTTTGCGATTTTTTTGGGACCTTTAAAATATCAAATTTTTCACCAGGCCTGAGAAGTTTGCAAAATATTGTGAGTTTTGGGGTATGTTAAGGTCCCCAAAAAGCCGTTCAAAGGGGGCACGGAATAACAAAAAATAATTAAAGCTGCAAGCAGCGTCGTTCGGCCCTCGCAGCTCCGCGCCGCTCCGGCCTGGCCGGCAGCCCGGGGCACCAGGGCACGTCCGCGGAACACAAACGTCGACCACCCCGACACCAGAAACCGCTAACGGTCACCTCGTCCGCACCTCACCCAGACTCAGCATCCGCTCTTAGCTCACCATTAAATTGAATTGTAAGGTCACGGCGCCAAGCCAGTATTCGCCATGGCTTCAAAGCCCCTCCCTTTCTGGAAAGCTATCAGATCAGAATTTTCATTACAACATCACGAAGACAGTGCATGACCTTAGTGTCATGTTGACTAAATTAGAAGGGACAAATACCGGCATTTCACC
Source organism: Nothobranchius furzeri (assembly GCF_043380555.1). Classification (NCBI taxonomy): domain Eukaryota; kingdom Metazoa; phylum Chordata; class Actinopteri; order Cyprinodontiformes; family Nothobranchiidae; genus Nothobranchius; species Nothobranchius furzeri. The sequence goes on along the minus strand of NC_091741.1, from coordinate 60,616,987 downwards.
ATAAAACTATAGACGTCCTGTAGTCAGGGGGCGGGGCTTAAGGTGATGTAAGCTGTCCACATTGTCATTGTCTTCAGATGTGGTCAGTGATCACACAGACACAGTTTGATATAGATCTGATCGTGCACATGGGAGTTATTAAGTCAAGTAATGTAATGGCGAAAGGTCAACGTTTGAGGCTTAGCCACGCCCACACCTTTATACTTATTTAAAATCCGACGGTTGAATTTTTTCCTCTATGTCTTAAGAGTATATAGCAGTAGTTTGAAGGTGATTGGTGAAAAGGGCGATGGAGCATCACTCTCCAAACAACGTGTGCGAAAACCACTAAATCGAGTACTTGGACCAAAATGGCCGACTTCCTGTGCGACTTTGCACTTGGCTCCAAGAGACTTTTTTGTAGGTCCTGAGACACCACATTAGTGTACCAAATTTCGTAATCCTCAGTCAAAGCATGGCTTGGGGCTGACAGTTTAAATGGTCCTAGGGGGCGCTAATTCCAAAAATAGGCCACGCCCACAATTTAAAGCTAACCAGTTCTATTGGGGGTCAGACTAGGATCACTCAAAACAAATTTCGAGGTGATATCACGATAAATGAAGAAATGAGAGGCAAACGTATTTCCATGGCGTGATGGCGAATTTCGCCATGCTCCCAAAGCCCCGCCTTTTTTCAAACCCTTCCAGTACTGGAGACCAAGTGACCTCAACTTGTCTGCTGCTATTTACCAGAGATTCCTGGTGATTGGGTAAAAGGAGTCCAATAGGGAGCTGTGAAAAAAAGAGTGGCCTGGCGAAAGGTCAAAGTTTGAGGCTTAGCCACGCCCACACCTTTACACTTATTTAAAATCCGACGGTTGAATTTTTTCCTCTATGTCTTAAGAGTATATAGCAGAAGTTTGAAGGCGATTGGTGAAAAGGACGACAGAGCATCACTCTCCAAACAACGTGTGCGAAAACCACTAAATCACGTACTTGGACCAAAATGGCCGACTTCCTGTGCGACTTTGCACTTGGCTCCAAGAGACTTTTTTGTAGGTCCTGAGACACCACATTAGTGTACCAAATTTCGTAATCCTCAGTCAAAGCCTGGCTTGGGGCTGACAGTTTTAATGGTCCTAGGGGGCGCTATTTCAGAAAATAGGCCACGCCCACCGGATGTTCACATCAGGTCTTTTGGGGGGCCGGACTAGGATCACTCACAAGAAGTTTCGTGACGATTTCTTTAGAAATGACGAAATGGGAGGCAAACGTAAGGCCACGGCGGTACGCCTGACTTCGCCGCGCCGCCACAGCCCCGCCTTCTGCCGAAAACTCCCATAAAGTGATGCCAAGCAACCCCCACTTTTCTTGAGTTACCAGCTACAAATGCGTGGCGATTAAGTGAAATGGGGCAATTTGGGACCTCTCACAGTAAAACTTGATCTTCTTGGTCCTGAGGGGGCGGGGCTTGTGTGATGTCATCATCCGACCATTCAATCTACTTTGTGGGTGGATGACGAATGACCACAGAAAGTTTGGTAACTCTATTCAATTCAGTTATGAAGTTATAGCAGTTTAAATTTTTATGGCGAGTAGTCAAACTTCGAGGCCTGGCCCCGCCCCTTCAGTATTTACAAAAAGTCAATTTTATTGTCTCATTTTGTTCGCCCATCCCTTCTGAGCAATTGTACACCATTTTTGAGACGATCGTGCGAAAAATGATCAAGCAATCCAATCAGAAACGGACCCTAAAAACGGCCAAAACGCCAAAAAATCGCCATTTCAACCCAAAATGGCCGACTTCCTGTTTGATATTGACCATGCTTGCAAGAGACTTTTCTGTGCGGACTGTTGAGTACTACAAGTGTACCAAATTTCATAACTGTACAATAAACTAAGCTTTATGGAGAGGGGTTTTTTTCACTTTCTAGGGGGCGCTGTTCAGCCATTTTCTTTGCGATTTTTTTGGGACCTTTAAAATATCAAATTTTTCACCAGGCCTGACAAGTGTGCAAAATATTGTGAGTTTTGGGGTATGTTAAGGTCCCCAAAAAGCCGTTCAAAGCGGACACGGAATAATAAAAAATAATAAACAGAGCAAAAACAAGAGGCCTTCGCAGCGCTTTCGCTGCTCGGGCCTAATTAAAGCTGCAAGCAGCGTCGTTCGGCCCTCGCAGCGAAGCTGCTCGCCCTCCTTCCGCACCCCCTCCGCTCCATCCCCGACACTTTCCAAACCCAGCTCCGCGCCGCTCCGTCCTGGCCGGCAGCCGTGGGCACCAGGGCACGTCTGGCAGAACAGAAAGTCAACCACCCCGACACCAGAAACCTTGAACGGCCTCCTCGTCCACACCTCACCCTGACTCAGCATGCCCTCTGAGCCCAGCATTACACGTCTCACCACTAGGAGATACTCTATCTTTACCACACTGGTGATGTGATGTTCAGTCTCGGGCAAATCGGAGGCTGTTTGTGGAAGTTACAGTCAAACGTAAGGTCACAGCGTCACGCCAGAAATCGCCATGGCATCAAAGCCCCTCCCTTTCTGAAAAGCTATCAGATCTGAATGGTCATTACAACATCATGAAGACAGTGCATGACCTTAGTGTCATGTTCACTAATTTAGAGGGGACAAATATGGGCATTTCACCATAAAACAGTAGACTTCCTGTAGTCAGGGGGCGGGGCTTAGGTGATGTCAGCTGTCCACATAGTCACTGTCTTCAGATGTGGTCAGTGATCACACAGACAATGTTTGAAATTGATCTGATCATGCACATGGGAGTTATTAAGTCAAGTAACGTAATGGCGACTGGTCAAAGTTTGAGGCTTAGCCACGCCCACACATTTATACTTATTTAAAATCCGACGGTTGAATTTTTTCCTCTATGTCTTAAGAGTATATAGCAGGAGTTTGAAGGTGATCGGTGGAAAGGACGACGAGAAATCATTCTCCTAATAACGTGTGCGAAAACCACTAAATCGAGTACTTGGACCAAAATGGCCGAACTCCTGTGCGACATTGTGCTTGGCTCCAAGAGACTTTTTTGTAGGTCCTGAGACACTACATTAGTGTGCCAAACTTTGTGATCCTCAGTCAAAGCATTGCTTGGGGCTCATAGTTTTAATGGTCCTAGGGGGAGCTATTTCAGAAAATAGGCCACGCCCACAAACTTCAGCTGTCCAATTCTATTAGGGGTCAGAGTAAGATCACTCATCAGAAATTGTGAGGCGATGTCACAATGATTGAAGAAATGAGAGACAAATGTATTTCCATGGCGTGATGGCGAATTTCGCCATGCTCCCAAAGCCCCGCCTTTATTCGAAACCTTCCAGTACTATAGACCAAGTGACCTCAACTTGTCTGCTGCTATTTGCCAGTGATTGCTGGTGATTGGTTAAAAGGAGTCCAATAGGGAGCTGTGAAAAAAAGAGTGGCGTGGCGACAGGTCAAAGTTTGAGGCTTAGCCACGCCCACACCTTTATACTTATTTAAAATCCGACGGTTGAATTTTTTCATCTATGTCTTAAGAGTGTATAGCAGATGTTTGAAGGTGATTGTTGAAAAGGGTGATGGAGAATACTCCTCCAAACAACGTGTGCGAAAACCACTAAATGGAGTACTTGGACCAAAATGGCCGACTTCCTGTGCGACTTTGCACTTGGCTCCAAGAGACTTTTTTGTAGGTCCTGAGACACCACATTAGTGCACCAAATTTCGTAATCCTCAGTCAAAGCATGGCTTGGGGCTGACAGTTTTAATGGTCCTAGGGGGCGCTATTTCAGAAAATAGGCTGCGCCCACCGGATGTTCACATCACATTTTTGGGGGGGCCGGACTAGGATCACCCCCAAGAAGTTTCGTGGCGATATCTCTAGAAATGATGAAATGGGAGGCAAACGTATGGCCACGTCGGTACGCCTGACTTCGCCGCGCCGCCACAGCCCCGCCTTCTGCAGAAAACTCCCATAAAGTGACGCCAAGCAAACCCAACTTGTCTTCAGTTACTTGCTACAAATTTGGGGTGATTATTAAAAAGGGCGAATTTTGAAAAATTTCCCAGTAAAACTTGACCTTTTAAGTCCTGAGGGGGCGGGGCTTATGTGACATCATCAATCAACCATTCATTTTTCTTCAGGGGGCGATGTCGATTGTCCATAGATTGTTACTTTAACTGTAATTCTTTCATTTATGAAATTATAGCAATTTGAATTTTCTTGGCGAGTGCTCGAACTTTGAGGCCTGGCCCCGCCCCTCCAGTATTTACGAAAAGTCAATTTTATTGTCTCATTTGAATCGTCCATCGCTTCTGTTCGATCGCACACTATTTTTGAGACGATCGTGCGACAAATGACCAAACTGTTCAACCAAATGTAGACCCTAGAAATGGCCAAAATGATTAAAAATCGCCATTTCAACCCAAAATGGCTGACTTCCTGTTTGATATTGACCAGGGTTGCAAGAGACTTTTCTGTGCGGACTGTTGAGTACTACAAGTATACCAAATTTCATCACTGTACGATAAACTAAGCTTTATGGAGAGGGGTATTTTTCACTTTCTAGGGGGCGCTGTTCAGCCATTTTCTTTGCGATTTTTTTGGGACCTTTAAAATATCAAATTTTTCACCAGGCCTGACAAGTGTGCAAAATATTGTGAGTTTTGGGGTATGTTAAGGTCCCCAAAAAGCTGTTCAAAGGGGGCACGGAATAACAAAAAATAATTAAAGCTGCAAGCAGCGTCGTTCGGCCCTCGCAGCTCCGCGCCGCTCCGGTCTGCCGTCGCACCAGTGCACGTCTGACAGAACAGAAACGTCAACCACCCCGACACCAGAAACCGCGAATGGCCTCCTAGTCTGCACCTCACCCTGACTCAGCATCCCCTCTGAGCTCACCATTAAATTGAATATTAAGATTACGGCGTTACGCCAGAATTCGCCATGGCATCAAAGCCCCTCCCTTTCTGGAAAGCTATCAGATCTGAATGGTCATTACAGCATCATGAAGACAGTGCATGACCTTAGGGTCATGTTGACTAAATTAGAGGGGACAAATATGGGCATTTCAGCATAAAAAATAAATTCCTGTAGTCAGGGGGCGGGGCTTAGGTGATGTCAGCTGTCCACATTGTCATTGTTTACAGATATGGTCAATGATCACACAGACAAAGTTCGAAAAAGATCTGATCATGCACATGGGAGTTATTAAGTCAAGTAAAGTAATGGCGAAAGGTCAACGTTTGAGGCTTAGCCACGCCCACACCTTTCAACTTTTGAAAAATCCGACGGTTGAATTTTTTCCCCTATGTCTTAAGAGTGTATTGCAGAAGTTTGAAGGTGATTGGTGAAAAGGGCGACGGAGCATCACTCTCCAAACAATGTGTGCGAAAACCACTAAATCACGTACTTGCACCAAAATGGCCGACTTCCTGTGCGACTTTACGCTTGGCTCCAAGAGACTTTTTTGTAGGTCCTGAGACCCCACATTAGTGTACCAAATTTCGTAATCCTCAGTCAAAGCATGGCTTGGGGCTGAAAGTTTTAATGGCTCTAGGGGGCGCTATTTAAGAATATAGGCCACGCCCACAAACTTCAGCTGTCTATTTCTCTTGGAGCTCAGACTAGGATCACTCACCAGAAGTTTCGTAGCAATATCACGATAACTGAAGAAATGAGACAAACGTATTTCCATGGCGTGATGGCGATTTTCGCCATGGTCCCAAAGCCCCGCCTTTTTTCAAAACCTGCCAGTACTGGAGACCAAGTAACCTCAACTTGTCTACTGCTGTTTGCCACAGAATCCTGGTGATTGGGTAAAAGGAGTCCAGTAGGGAGCTGTGAAAAAAAGAGTAGCGTGGCGACAGGTCAAAGTTTGAGGCTTAGCCACGCCCACACCTTTCAACTTTTGAAAAATCCGACGGTTAAATTTTTTCCCCTATGTCTTAAGGGTATATAGCAGAAGTTTGAAGGAGATTGGTGAAAAGGGCGACGGAGCATCACTCTCCAAACAACGTGTGCGAAAACCACTAAATCGCGTACTTGATCCAAAATGGCCGACTTCCTGTGCGACTTTGAACTTGACTCCAAGAGACTTTTTTGTAGGTCCTGAGACACCACATTAGTGTACCAAATTTCGTAATCCTCAGTCAAAGCATGGCTTGGGGCTAATAGTTTAAATGGTCCTAGGGGGCGCTATTTCAAAACATAGGCCACGCCCACAAAATTCAGCTGTCTATTTCTCTTGGAGCTCAGACTAGGATCACTCACCAGAAGTTTCGTAGCAATATCACGATAACTGAAGAAATGAGAGACAAACGTATTTCCATGGCGTGATGGCGATTTTCGCCATGGTCCCAAAGCCCCGCCTTTTTTCAAAACCTGCCAGTACTGGAGACCAAGTAACCTCAACTTGTCTACTGCTGTTTGCCACAGAATCCTGGTGATTGGGTAAAAGGAGTCCAGTAGGGAGCTGTGAAAAAAAGAGTAGCGTGGCGACAGGTCAAAGTTTGAGGCTTAGCCACGCCCACACCTTTCAACTTTTGAAAAATCCGACGGTTGAATTTTTTCCCCTATGTCTTAAGGGTATATAGCAGAAGTTTGAAGGAGATTGGTGAAAAGGGCGACGGAGCATCACTCTCCAAACAACGTGTGCGAAAACCACTAAATCGCGTACTTGATCCAAAATGGCCGACTTCCTGTGCGACTTTGAACTTGACTCCAAGAGACTTTTTTGTAGGTCCTGAGACACCACATTAGTGTACCAAATTTCGTAATCCTCAGTCAAAGCATGGCTTGGGGCTAATAGTTTTAATGGTCCTAGGGGGCGCTATTTCAGAAAATAGGCCACGCCCACCAGATGTTCACATCAGATCTTTTGGGGGGCCGGACTAGGATCACTCACAAGAAGTTTCGTGACGATATCTTTGGAAATGACGAAATGGGAGGCAAACGTAAGGCCAAGGCGGTACGCCTGAATTCGCCGCGCCACCACAGCCCCGCCCTCTGCCGAAAACTCCCATAAAGTGACGCCAAGCAACCCCCACTTGTCTTGAGTTACCAGCTACAAATTTGTGGTGATTAAGTGAAATGGGGCAATTTGGGACCTTTCACAGTAAAACTTGATCTTTTTGGTCCTGAGGGGGCGGGGCTTGTGTGATGTCATCATCCGACCTTTCAATTTACTTTGTGGGTGGATGACGAATGACCACAGAAAGTTTGGTAACTCTATTCCATTCAGTTATGAAGTTATAGCAATTTAAATATTTTTGGCGAGTAGTCAAACTTCGAGGCCTGGCTCCGCCCCTTCAACATATACGAAAACTCAGAATCCTTATCTCATTTTGTTCGCCCATCCCTTCTGAGCAATTTTACACAATTTTTGAGACGATCGTGCAAAAAATGATCGAGCAATCCAATCAGAAACGGACCCTAAAAACGGCAAAAACGGCAAAAAATCGCCATTTCAACCCAAAATGGCCGACTTCCTGTTTGATATTGACCATGGTTGCAAGAGACTTTTCTGTGCGGACTGTTGAGTACTACAAGTGTACCAAATTTCATAACTGTACGATAAACTAAGCTTTATGGAGAGGGGTTTTTTTCACTTTGTAGGGGGCGCTGTTCAGCCATTTTCTTTGCGATTTTTTTGGGACCTTTAAAATATCAAATTTTTCACCAGGCCTGACAAGTGTGCAAAATATTGTGAGTTTTGGGGTATGTTAAGGTCCCCAAAAAGCTGTTCAAAGGGGGCACGGAATAACAAAAAATAATAATAATTAAAGCTGCAAGCAGCGTCGTTCGGCCCTCGCAGCTCCGCGCCGCTCCGGTCTGCCGTCGCACCAGTGCACGTCTGACAGAACAGAAACGTCAACCACCCCGACACCAGAAACCGCGAATGGCCTCCTAGTCTGCACCTCACCCTGACTCAGCATCCCCTCTGAGCTCACCATTAAATTGAATATTAAGATTACGGCGTTACGCCAGAATTCGCCATGGCATCAAAGCCCCTCCCTTTCTGGAAAGCTATCAGATCTGAATGGTCATTACAGCATCATGAAGACAGTGCATGACCTTAGGGTCATGTTGACTAAATTAGAGGGGACAAATATGGGCATTTCAGCATAAAAAATAAATTCCTGTAGTCAGGGGGCGGGGCTTAGGTGATGTCAGCTGTCCACATTGTCATTGTTTACAGATATGGTCAATGATCACACAGACAAAGTTCGAAAAAGATCTGATCATGCACATGGGAGTTATTAAGTCAAGTAAAGTAATGGCGAAAGGTCAAGGTTTGAGGCTTAGCCACGCCCACACCTTTCAACTTTTGAAAAATCCGACGGTTGAATTTTTTCCCCTATGTCTTAAGAGTGTATTGCAGAAGTTTGAAGGTGATTGGTGAAAAGGGCGACGGAGCATCACTCTCCAAACAATGTGTGCGAAAACCACTAAATCACGTACTTGCACCAAAATGGCCGACTTCCTGTGCGACTTTACGCTTGGCTCCAAGAGACTTTTTTGTAGGTCCTGAGACCCCACATTAGTGTACCAAATTTCGTAATCCTCAGTCAAAGCATGGCTTGGGGCTGAAAGTTTTAATGGCTCTAGGGGGCGCTATTTAAGAATATAGGCCACGCCCACAAACTTCAGCTGTCTATTTCTCTTGGAGCTCAGACTAGGATCACTCACCAGAAGTTTCGTAGCAATATCACGATAACTGAAGAAATGAGACAAACGTATTTCCATGGCGTGATGGCGATTTTCGCCATGGTCCCAAAGCCCCGCCTTTTTTCAAAACCTGCCAGTACTGGAGACCAAGTAACCTCAACTTGTCTACTGCTGTTTGCCACAGAATCCTGGTGATTGGGTAAAAGGAGTCCAGTAGGGAGCTGTGAAAAAAAGAGTAGCGTGGCGACAGGTCAAAGTTTGAGGCTTAGCCACGCCCACACCTTTCAACTTTTGAAAAATCCGACGGTTAAATTTTTTCCCCTATGTCTTAAGGGTATATAGCAGAAGTTTGAAGGAGATTGGTGAAAAGGGCGACGGAGCATCACTCTCCAAACAACGTGTGCGAAAACCACTAAATCGCGTACTTGATCCAAAATGGCCGACTTCCTGTGCGACTTTGAACTTGACTCCAAGAGACTTTTTTGTAGGTCCTGAGACACCACATTAGTGTACCAAATTTCGTAATCCTCAGTCAAAGCATGGCTTGGGGCTAATAGTTTAAATGGTCCTAGGGGGCGCTATTTCAAAACATAGGCCACGCCCACAAAATTCAGCTGTCTATTTCTCTTGGAGCTCAGACTAGGATCACTCACCAGAAGTTTCGTAGCAATATCACGATAACTGAAGAAATGAGAGACAAACGTATTTCCATGGCGTGATGGCGATTTTCGCCATGGTCCCAAAGCCCCGCCTTTTTTCAAAACCTGCCAGTACTGGAGACCAAGTAACCTCAACTTGTCTACTGCTGTTTGCCACAGAATCCTGGTGATTGGGTAAAAGGAGTCCAGTAGGGAGCTGTGAAAAAAAGAGTAGCGTGGCGACAGGTCAAAGTTTGAGGCTTAGCCACGCCCACACCTTTCAACTTTTGAAAAATCCGACGGTTGAATTTTTTCCCCTATGTCTTAAGGGTATATAGCAGAAGTTTGAAGGAGATTGGTGAAAAGGGCGACGGAGCATCACTCTCCAAACAACGTGTGCGAAAACCACTAAATCGCGTACTTGATCCAAAATGGCCGACTTCCTGTGCGACTTTGAACTTGACTCCAAGAGACTTTTTTGTAGGTCCTGAGACACCACATTAGTGTACCAAATTTCGTAATCCTCAGTCAAAGCATGGCTTGGGGCTAATAGTTTTAATGGTCCTAGGGGGCGCTATTTCAGAAAATAGGCCACGCCCACCAGATGTTCACATCAGATCTTTTGGGGGGCCGGACTAGGATCACTCACAAGAAGTTTCGTGACGATATCTTTGGAAATGACGAAATGGGAGGCAAACGTAAGGCCAAGGCGGTACGCCTGAATTCGCCGCGCCACCACAGCCCCGCCCTCTGCCGAAAACTCCCATAAAGTGACGCCAAGCAACCCCCACTTGTCTTGAGTTACCAGCTACAAATTTGTGGTGATTAAGTGAAATGGGGCAATTTGGGACCTTTCACAGTAAAACTTGATCTTTTTGGTCCTGAGGGGGCGGGGCTTGTGTGATGTCATCATCCGACCTTTCAATTTACTTTGTGGGTGGATGACGAATGACCACAGAAAGTTTGGTAACTCTATTCCATTCAGTTATGAAGTTATAGCAATTTAAATATTTTTGGCGAGTAGTCAAACTTCGAGGCCTGGCTCCGCCCCTTCAACATATACGAAAACTCAGAATCCTTATCTCATTTTGTTCGCCCATCCCTTCTGAGCAATTTTACACAATTTTTGAGACGATCGTGCGAAAAATGATCGAGCAATCCAATCAGAAACGGACCCTAAAAACGGCAAAAACGGCAAAAAATCGCCATTTCAACCCAAAATGGCCGACTTCCTGTTTGATATTGACCATGGTTGCAAGAGACTTTTCTGTGCGGACTGTTGAGTACTACAAGTGTACCAAATTTCATAACTGTACGATAAACTAAGCTTTATGGAGAGGGGTTTTTTTCACTTTGTAGGGGGCGCTGTTCAGCCATTTTCTTTGCGATTTTTTTGGGACCTTTAAAATATCAAATTTTTCACCAGGCCTGACAAGTGTGCAAAATATTGTGAGTTTTGGGGTATGTTAAGGTCCCCAAAAAGCTGTTCAAAGGGGGCACGGAATAACAAAAAATAATAATAATCAGAGCAAAAACAAGAGGCCTTCGCAGCGCTTTCGCTGCTCGGGCCTAATTAAAGCTGCAAGCAGCGTCGTTCGGCCCTCGCAGCTCCGCGCCGCTCCGGCCTGACCGGCAGCCCGGGGCACCAAGGCACGTCTGGCAGAACAGAAACGTCAACCACCCCGACACTAGAATCCGCGAATGGCCTCCTAGTCCGCACCTCACCCTGACTCAGCATCCCCTCTGAGCTCACCATTAAAATGATTTGTAAGGTTACGGCGTTACGCCAGAATTCACCAAGGCATCAAAGCCCCTCCCTTTCTGGAAAGCTATCAGATCTGAATGGTCAATACAGCATCATGAAGACAGTGCATGACCTTGGTGACTTGTTGACTAAATTAGAGGGGACAAATATGGGCATTTCAGCATAAAAAAATAGAATTCCTGTAGTCAGGGGGCGGGGCTTAGGTGATGTCAGCTGTCCACATTGTCATTTTTTACAGATATGGTCAATTATCACACAGACAAAGTTTGAAAAAGATCTGATCATGCTCATGGGAGTTATTAAGTCAAGTAAAGTAATGGCGAAAGGTCAAAGTTTGAGGCTTAGCCACGCCCACACCTTTCAACTTTTGAAAAATCCGACGGTTGAATTTTTTACCCTACGTCTTAAGAGTATACAGCAGAAGTTTGAAAGTGATTGGTGAAAAGGGCGACGGAGCATCACTCTCCAAACAACGTGTGCGAAAACCACTAAATCGCGTACTTGGACCAAAATGGCCGACTTCCTGTGCGACTTTGCGCTTGGCTCCAAGAGGCTTTTTTGTAGGTCCTGAGACACCACATTAGTGTACCAAATTTCGTAATCCTCAGTCAAAGCATGGCTTGGGGCTATTAGTTTAAATGGTCCTAGGGGGCGCTATTTAAGAGAATAGGCCACGCCCACAAACTTCAGCTGTCTATTTCTCTTGGGGGTCAGACTAGGATCACTCACCAGAAGTTTCGTAGCGATATCACGATAACTGAAGAAATGAGAGGCAAACGTATTTCCATGGCGTGATGGCGATTTTCGCCATGCTCCCAAAGCCCCGCCTTTTTTCAAAACCTGCCAGTACTGGAGACTAAGTAACCTCAAGCTGTCTACTGCTGTTTCCCACAGAATCCTGGTGATTGGGTAAAAGGAGTCCAGTAGGGAGCTGTGAAAAAAAGAGTGGCGTGGCGACAGGTCAACGTTTGAGGCTTAGGCACGCCCACACCTTTCAACTTTTGAAAAATCCGACGGTTGAATTTTTTCCCCTATGTCTTAAGAGTATATAGCAGAAGTTTGAAGGAGATTGGTGAAAAGGGCGACGAAGCATCACTCTCCAAACAACGTGTGCGAAAACCACTAAATCGCGTACGTGGACCAAAATGGCCGACTTCCTGTGCGACTTTGCACTTGGCTCCAAGAGACTTTTTTGTAGGTACTGAGACACCACATTAGTGTACCAAATTTCGTAATCCTCAGTCAAAGCTTGGCTTGGGGCTATTAGTTTAAATGGTCCTTGGGGGCGCTATTTAAGAGAATAGGCCACGCCCACAAACTTCAGCTGTCTATTTCTCTTGGGGGTCAGACTAGGATCACTCACCAGAAGTGTCGGAGCGATATCACGATAACTGAAGAAATGAGAGGCAAACGTATTTCCATGGCGTGATGGCGATTTTCGCCATGCTCCCAAAGCCCCGCCTTTTTTCAAAACCTGCCAGTACTGGAGACCAAGTAACCTCAAGTTGTCTACTGCTGTTTCCCACAGAATCCTGGTGATTAGGTAAAAGGAGTCCAGTAGGGAGCTGTGAAAAAAAGAGTGGCGTGGCGGCAGGTCAAAGTTTGAGGCTTAGCCACGCCCACACCTTTCAACTTTTGAAAAATCCGACGGTTGAATTTTTTCCCCTATGTCTTAAGAATATATAGCAGAAGTTTGAAGGAGATTGGTGAAAAGGGCGACGGAGCATCACTCTCCAAACAACGTGTGCGAAAACCACTAAATCGCGTACTTGGACCAAAATGGCCGACTTCCTGTGCGACTTTGCACTTGGCTTCAAGAGACTTTTTTGTAGGTCCTGAGACACCACATTAGTGTACCAAATTTCGTAATCCTCAGTCAAAGCATGGCTTGGGGCTGACAGTTTTAATGGTCCTAGGGGGCGCTATTTCAGAAAATAGGCCACGCCCACCAGATGTTCACATCAGATCTTTTGGGGGGCCGGACTAGGATCACTCACAAGAAGTTTCGTGACGATATCTTTGGAAATGACGAAATGGGAGGCAAACGTAAGGCCAAGGCGGTACGCCTGAATTCGCCGCGCCGCCACAGCCCCGCCCTCTGCCGAAAACTCCCATAAAGTGACGCCAAGCAACCCCCACTTGTCTTGAGTTACCAGCTACAAATTTGTGGTGATTAAGTGAAATGGGGCAATTTGGGACCTTTCACAGTAAAACTTGATCTTTTTGGTCCTGAGGGGGCGGGGCTTGTGTGATGTCATCATCCGACCATTCAATTTACTTTGTGGGTGGATGACGAATGACCACAGAAAGTTTGGTAACTCTATTCCATTCAGTTATGAAGTTATAGCAATTTAAATATTTTTGGCGAGTAGTCAAACTTCGAGGCCTGGCTCCGCCCCTTCAACATATACGAAAACTCAGAATCCTTATCTCATTTTGTTCGCCCATCCCTTCTGAGCAATTTTACACAATTTTTGAGACGATCGTGCGAAAAATGATCGAGCAATCCAATCAGAAACGGACCCTAAAAACGGCAAAAACGGCAAAAAATCGCCATTTCAACCCAAAATGGCCGACTTCCTGTTTGATATTGACCATGGTTGCAAGAGACTTTTCTGTGCGGACTGTTGAGTACTACAAGTGTACCAAATTTCATAACTGTACGATAAACTAAGCTTTATGGAGAGGGGTTTTTTTCACTTTGTAGGGGGCGCTGTTCAGCCATTTTCTTTGCGATTTTTTTGGTACCTTTAAAATATCAAATTTTTCACCAGGCCTGACAAGTGTGCAAAATATTGTGAGTTTTGGGGTATGTTAAGGTCCCCAAAAAGCTGTTCAAAGGGGGCACGGAATAACAAAAAATAATAATAATCAGAGCAAAAACAAGAGGCCTTCGCAGCGCTTTCGCTGCTCGGGCCTAATTAAAGCTGCAAGCAGCGTCGTTCGGCCCTCGCAGCTCCGCGCCGCTCCGGCCTGGCCGGCAGCCAGGGGCACCAGGGCACGTCCCCGGAACAGAAACGTCGACCACCCCGACACATGAAACCGCTAACGGTCACCTTGTCTGCACCTCACCCTGACTCAGCATCCCCTCTGAGCCCACCATTATATTACACGTCTCACCACTAGGGCATACCCCATCTTTGCCACACTGGTGGTGTGATGACAGTGACCAACTTTAATGCTATTTTGACCATGTTTTTTAAAGTTACCGAAGGTTAAAGTTAACTAGGCGGCGCTGTGACCAACTACAGAAAAGTCCCATTGAGGTCAGCTTTGGTGACATTATATAACATTCACCAACCGTTTGTGCCTCACTGGCTAAAGGGCATGATTGTTCATTGCCATGTTCAGTCTCGGGCAAATTGGAGGCTGTTTGTGGAAGTTACAGTCAAACGTAAGGTCATGGCATCATGGCAGCATTCGCCATTGCATCAAAGCCCCTCCCTTTCTGGAAATCTTTCAAGTCTGAATGGTAATTACAACATTATGAAGGCAGTGTATGACCTTAGTGTCATGTTCACTAAGTTACAGGTGACAAATATGGGCATTTCACCATAAAACAATAGACTTCCTGTTGTCAGGTGGCGGGGCTTAGGTGATGTCAGCTGTCCACAATAATGTTGCCTTGAGATGTGGTCAGTGATCACACAGACAAAGTTTGAAATAGATCTGATTGTGCACATGGGAGTTATTAAGTCAAGTATTGTAATGGCGAAAGGTCAAACTTTGAGGCTTAGCCACGCCCACATCTTTATACTTATTTAAAATCCGACGGTTGAATTTTTTCCTCTATGTCTTAAGAGTATATAGCAGAAATTTGAAGGTGATTGGTGAAAAGGGCGATGGAGCATCACTCTCCAAACAACGTGTGCGAAAACCACTAAATCGAGTACTTGGACCAAAATGGCCGACTTCCTGTGTGACTTTGCACTTGGCTCCAAGAGACTTTTTTGTAGGTCCTGAGACACCACATTAGTGTACCAAATTTCGTAATCCTCAGTCAAAGCATGGCTTGGGGCTGACAGTTTTAATGGTCCTAGGGGGCGCTAATTCAAGAAATAGGCCACGCCCACAAACTTAAGCTGACCATTTCTATTGGGGGTCAGACTAGGATCACTCACAACAAATTTCGAGGTGATATCACGATAAATGAAGAAATGAGAGGCAAACGTATTTCCATGGCGTGATGGCGAATTTCACCATGCTCCCAAAGCCCCGCCTTTTTTCAAAACCTTCCAGTACTGAAGACCAAGTGACCTCAACTTGTCTGCTGCCTTTTACCAGAGATTCCTGGTGATTGGGTAAAAGGAGTCCAATAGGGAGCTGTGAAAAAAAGAGTGGCGTGGCGAAAGGTCAAAGTTTGAGGCTTAGCCACGCCCACACCTTTAAACTTATTTAAAATCCGACGGTTGAATTTTTTCCTCTATGTCTTAAGAGTATATAGCAGAAGTTTGAAAGCGATTGGTGAAAAGGGCGACGGAGCATCACTCTCCAAACAACGTGTGTGAAAACCACTAAATCGCGCACTTGGACCAAAATGGCCGACTTCCTGTTCGACTTTGCACTTGGCTCCAAGAGACTTTTTTGTAGGTCCTGAGACACCACATTAGTGTACCAAATTTCGTAATCCTCAGTCAAAGCATGGCTTGGGGCTGACAGTTTTAATGGTCCTAGGGGGCGCCATTTCCGAAAATAGGCCACGCCCACAAATTTTAGCTCTCCATTTCTATTGCAGGTCAGACTAGGATCACTCACAACAAATGTCGAGGTGATATCTCGATAACTGAAGAAATGAGAGGCAAACGTATTTCCATGGCGTGATGGCGATTTTCGCCATGCTCCCAAAGCCCCGCCTTTTTTCGAAACCTGCCAGTACTGGAGACCAAGTAACCTCAAGTTGTCTACTGCTGTTGGCCAGAGATTCCTGCTGATTGGGTAAAAGGAGTCCAGTAGGGAGCTGTGAAAAAATGAGTGGCATGGCAAAAGGTCAAAGTTTGAGGCTTAGCCACGCCCACAACTTTCAACTTTTGAAAAATCCGACGGTTGAATTTTTTCCCCTATGTCTTAAGAGTATAAAGCAGAAGTTTGAAGGAGATTGGTGAAAAGGGCGACGGAGCATCACTCTCCAAACAACGTGTGCGAAAACCACTAAATCGCGTACTTGGACCAAAATGGCCGACTTCCTGTGCGACTTTGCACTTGGCTCCAAGAGACTTTTTTGTAGGTCCTGAGACACCGCATTAGTGTACCAAATTTCGTAATCCTCAGTCAAAGCATGGCTTGGGGCTGACAGTTTTAATGGACCTAGGGGGCGCTATTTCAGAAAATAGGCCACGCCCACCGGATGTTCAGATCAGATATTTTGTGGGGGAGGACTAGGATCACTCACAAGAAGTTTCGTGGCAATATCTTTAGAAGTGACGAAATGGGAGGCAAACGTAAGGCCACGGCAGTACGCCTGACTTCGCCGCGCCGCCACAGCCCCGCCCTCTGCCGAAAACTCCCATGAAGTGAAACAAAGCAACCCCCGCTTGTCTTGAGTTACCAGCTACAAATTTGTGGTGATTGAGTGAAATGGGGCCATTTGGGACCTTTCACAGTAAAACTTGACCTTTTTGGTCCTGAGGGGGCGGGGCTTGTGTGATGTCATCATCCAACTATTCAACTTACTTTGTGGGTGGATGACAAATGACCACAGAAAGTTTGGTAACTCTACTCCATTCAGTTATGAAGTTATAGCAATTTAAATTTTTTTGGCGAGTAGTCAAACTTCGAGGCCTTGCCCCGCCCCTTCAACATATACGAAAAGTCAGAATCCTTGTCTCATTTTGTTCGCCCATCCCTTCTGAGCAATTTTACACAATTTTTGAGTTGATCGTGCGAAAAATGATCCAGCAATCCAATCAGAAACGGACCCTAAAAACGGCAAAAACGGCAAAAAATCGCCATTTCAACCCAAAATGGCCGACTTCCTGTTTGATATTGACCATGCTTGCAAGAGACTTTTCTGTGCGGACTGTTGAGTACTACAAGTGTACCAAATTTCATAACTGTACGATAAACTAAGCTTTATGGAGAGGGGTTTTTTTCACTTTCTAGGGGGCGCTGTTCAGCCATTTTCTTTGCGATTTTTTTGGGACCTTTAAAATATCAAATTTTTCACCAGGCCTGACAAGTGTGCAAAATATTGTGAGTTTTGGGGTATGTTAAGGTCTCCAAAAAGCCGTTCAAAGCGGACACGGAATAATAAAAAATAATAAACAGAGCAAAAACAAGAGGCCTTCGCAGCGCTTTCGCTGCTCGGGCCTAATTAAAGCTGCAAGCAGCGTCGTTCGGCCCTCGCAGCTCCGCGCCGCTCCGGCCTGGCCGGCAGCCCGGGGCACCAGGGCACGTCCGCAGAACACAAACGTCGACCACCCCAACACCAGAAACTGCTAACGGCCACCTTGTCCGCAACTCACCCTGACTCAGCATCCCCTTTGAGCCCACCATTATATTTTATGTCTCACCACTAGGGAATCCTCTATCTTTACCACACTGGTGGTGTGATGACAGTGACCAACTTTAATGCTATTCTGACCATGTTTTTTAAAGTTATCGAAGGATAACGTTATCTAGGTGGCGCTGTGACCAACTACAGAAAAGTCCCATTGAGGTCAGCTTTGGTGACATTATATAACATTCACCAACCGTTTGTGCCTCATTGGCTAAAGGGCATGATTGTTCATTGCCATATTCAGTTTCGGGCAAATCGGAGGCCGTTTGTGGAAGTTACAGTCAAATGTAAGGTCATGGCGTCACGCCAGCATTCACCATGGCATCAAAGCCCCTCCCTTTCTGGAAAGCTATCAGATCTGAATGGTCTTTAAAACATCATGAAGACACTGTATGACCTGAGTGTCATTTTCATTAAATTAGAGGGGACAAATATGGGCATTTCACCATAAAACAATAGACTTCCTGTTGTCAGGGGGCGGGGCTTAGGTGATGTCAGCTGTCCACATTGTCGTTGTCTTGAGATGTGGTCAGTGATCACACAGACAAAGTTTGAATTAGATCTGATCATGCACATGGGAGTTATTAAGTCAAGTAATGTCATGGCGAAAGGTCAAAGTTTGAGGCTTAGCCACGCCCACACCTTTATACTTATTTAAAATCCGACGGTTGAATTTTTTCCCCTTTGACTTAAAAGTACATAGCATAAGTTTGAAGGTGATCGGTGTAAAGGACAACGGGCCATCAATGTCCAAACAACGTGTGCGAAAACCACTAAATCGAGTACTTGGACCAAAATGGCCGACCTCCTGTGCGAAATTGCGCTTGGCTCCAAGAGACTTTTTTGTAGGGCCAGAGACCCTACATGAGTGTACCAATTTTCGTAATCCTCAGTCAAACCTTGTCTTGGGGCTGACAGTTTTAATGGTCCTAGGGGGCGCTATTTCAGAATATAGGCCACGCCCACAAATCTCAGATGCCCATTTCTATTGGGGGTCAGACTAGGATCACTCACCAGACATTTTGTGGCGATGTCACGATAATTGAAGAAATGAGAGGCAAACGTATTGCCATGGCGTGATGGCGAATTTCGCCATGCTCCCAAAGCCCCGCCTTTTTTCAAAACCTGCCAGTACTGTAGACCAAGTGACCTCAACTTGTCAGCTGCTATTTACCAGAGATTCCAGGTGATTGGGTAAAAGGAGTCCAATAGGGAGCTGTGAAAAAAAGAGTGGCGTGGCGAAAGGTCAAAGTTTGAGGCTTAGCCACGCCCACACCTTTATACTTATTTAAAATCCGACGGTTGAATTTTTTCCTCTATGTCTTAAGAGTATATAGCAGAAGCTCGAAGGCGATTGGTGAAAAGGGCGACGGAGCATCACTCTCCAAACAACGTGTGTGAAAACCACTAAATCGCGCACTTGGACCAAAATGGCCGACTTCCTGTGCGACTTTGCACTTGGCTCCAAGAGACTTTTTTGTAGGTCCTGAGACACCACATTAGTGTACCAAATTTCGTAATCCTCAGTCAAAGCATGGCTTGGGGCTGACAGTTTTAATGGTCCTAGGGGGCGCTAATACAGAAAATAGGCCACGCCCACAAACTTAAGCTGACCTTTTCTATTGGGGGTCAGACTAGGATCACTCACAACAATGGTCGAGGTGATATCACGATAAATGAAGAAATGAGAGGCAAACGTATTTCCATGGCGTGATGGCGAATTTCGCCATGCTCCCAAAGCCCCGCCTTTTTGCAAAACCTTCCAGTACTGGAGACCAAGTGACCTCAACTTGCCTGCTGCTATTTACCAGAGATTCCTGGTGATTGGGTAAAAGGAGTCCAATAAGGAGCTGTGAAAAAAAGAGTGGCGTGGCGAAAGGTCAAAGTTTGAGGCTTAGCCACGCCCACACCTTTATACTTATTTAAAATCCGACGGTTGAATTTTTTCCTCTATGTCTTAAGACTATATAGCAGAAGTTTGAAAGTGATTGGTGAAAAGGGCGACGGAGTATCACTCTCCAAACAACGTGTGTGAAAACCACTAAATCGCGCACTTGGACCAAAATGGCCGACTTCCTGTGCGACTTTGCACTTGGCTTCAAGAGACTTTTTTGTAGGTCCTGAGACACCACATTAGTGTACCAAATTTCGTAATCCTCAGTCAAAGCATGGCTTGGGGCTGACAGTTTTAATGGTCCTAGGGGGCGCTATTTCAGAAAATAGGCCACGCCCACCAGATGTTCACATCATATCTTTTGGGGGGCCGGACTAGGATCACTCACAAGAAGTTTCGTGACGATATCTTTGGAAATGACGAAATGGGAGGCAAACGTAAGGCCAAGGCGGTACGCCTGAATTCGCCGCGCCGCCACAGCCCCGCCCTCTGCCGAAAACTCCCATAAAGTGACGCCAAGCAACCCCCACTTGTCTTGAGTTACCAGCTACAAATTTGTGGTGATTAAGTGAAATGGGGCAATTTGGGACCTTTCACAGTAAAACTTGATCTTTTTGGTCCTGAGGGGGCGGGGCTTGTGTGATGTCATCATCTGACCATTCAATTTACTTTGTGGGTGGATGACGAATGACCACAGAAAGTTTGGTAACTCTATTCCATTCAGTTATGAAGTTGTAGCAATTTAAATATTTTTGGCGAGTAGTCAAACTTCGAGGCCTGGCTCCGCCCCTTCAACATATACGAAAACTCAGAATCCTTATCTCATTTTGTTCGCCCATCCCTTCTGAGCAATTTTACACAATTTTTGAGACGATCGTGCGAAAAATGATCGAGCAATCCAATCAGAAACGGACCCTAAAAACGGCAAAAACGGCAAAAAATCGCCATTTCAACCCAAAATGGCCGACTTCCTGTTTGATATTGACCATGGTTGCAAGAGACTTTTCTGTGCGGACTGTTGAGTACTACAAGTGTACCAAATTTCATAACTGTACGATAAACTAAGCTTTATGGAGAGGGGTTTTTTTCACTTTGTAGGGGGCGCTGTTCAGCCATTTTCTTTGCGATTTTTTTGGGACCTTTAAAATATCAAATTTTTCACCAGGCCTGACAAGTGTGCAACATATTGTGAGTTTTGGGGTATGTTAAGGTCCCCAAAAAGCTGTTCAAAGGGGGCACGGAATAACAAAAAATAATAATAATTAAAGCTGCAAGCAGCGTCGTTCGGCCCTCGCAGCTCCGCGCCGCTCCGGCCTGGCCGGCAGCCCGGGGCACCAGGGCACGTCCGCAGAACACAAACGTCGACCACCCCAACACCAGAAACTGCTAACGGCCACCTTGTCCGCAACTCACCCTGACTCAGCATCCCCTTTGAGCCCACCATTATATTTTATGTCTCACCACTAGGGAATCCTCTATCTTTACCACACTGGTGGTGTGATGACAGTGACCAACTTTAATGCTATTCTGACCATGTTTTTTAAAGTTATCGAAGGATAACGTTATCTAGGTGGCGCTGTGACCAACTACAGAAAAGTCCCATTGAGGTCAGCTTTGGTGACATTATATAACATTCACCAACCGTTTGTGCCTCATTGGCTAAAGGGCATGATTGTTCATTGCCATATTCAGTTTCGGGCAAATCGGAGGCCGTTTGTGGAAGTTACAGTCAAATGTAAGGTCATGGCGTCACGCCAGCATTCACCATGGCATCAAAGCCCCTCCCTTTCTGGAAAGCTATCAGATCTGAATGGTCTTTAAAACATCATGAAGACACTGTATGACCTGAGTGTCATTTTCATTAAATTAGAGGGGACAAATATGGGCATTTCACCATAAAACAATAGACTTCCTGTTGTCAGGGGGCGGGGCTTAGGTGATGTCAGCTGTCCACATTGTCGTTGTCTTGAGATGTGGTCAGTGATCACACAGACAAACTTTGAATTAGATCTGATCATGCACATGGGAGTTATTAAGTCAAGTAATGTCATGGCGAAAGGTCAAAGTTTGAGGCTTAGCCACGCCCACACCTTTATACTTATTTAAAATCCGACGGTTGAATTTTTTCCCCTTTGACTTAAAAGTACATAGCATAAGTTTGAAGGTGATCGGTGTAAAGGTCAACGGGCCATCAATGTCCAAACAACGTGTGCGAAAACCACTAAATCGAGTACTTGGACCAAAATGGCCGACCTCCTGTGCGAAATTGCGCTTGGCTCCAAGAGACTTTTTTGTAGGGCCAGAGACCCTACATGAGTGTACCAATTTTCGTAATCCTCAGTCAAACCTTGTCTTGGGGCTGACAGTTTTAATGGTCCTAGGGGGCGCTATTTCAGAATATAGGCCACGCCCACAAATCTCAGATGCCCATTTCTATTGGGGGTCAGACTAGGATCACTCACCAGACATTTTGTGGCGATGTCACGATAATTGAAGAAATGAGAGGCAAACGTATTGCCATGGCGTGATGGCGAATTTCGCCATGCTCCCAAAGCCCCGCCTTTTTTCAAAACCTGCCAGTACTGTAGACCAAGTGACCTCAACTTGTCAGCTGCTATTTACCAGAGATTCCAGGTGATTGGGTAAAAGGAGTCCAATAGGGAGCTGTGAAAAAAAGAGTGGCGTGGCGAAAGGTCAAAGTTTGAGGCTAAGCCACGCCCACACCTTTATACTTATTTAAAATCCGACGGTTGAATTTTTTCCTCTATGTCTTAAGAGTATATAGCAGAAGCTCGAAGGCGATTGGTGAAAAGGGCGACGGAGCATCACTCTCCAAACAACGTGTGTGAAAACCACTAAATCGCGCACTTGGACCAAAATGGCCGACTTCCTGTAAGACTTTGCACTTGGCTCCAAGAGACTTTTTTGTAGGTCCTGAGACACCACATTAGTGTACCAAATTTCGTAATCCTCAGTCAAAGCATGGCTTGGGGCTGACAGTTTTAATGGTCCTAGGGGGCGCTAATACAGAAAATAGGCCACGCCCACAAACTTAAGCTGACCTTTTCTATTGGGGGTCAGACTAGGATCACTCACAACAATGGTCGAGGTGATATCACGATAAATGAAGAAATGAGAGGCAAACGTATTTCCATGGCGTGATGGCGAATTTCGCCATGCTC
Source organism: Nothobranchius furzeri (assembly GCF_043380555.1). NCBI lineage: Eukaryota > Metazoa > Chordata > Actinopteri > Cyprinodontiformes > Nothobranchiidae > Nothobranchius > Nothobranchius furzeri. The sequence goes on along the minus strand of NC_091741.1, from coordinate 60,594,374 downwards.
CCAAAGCCCCGCCTTTTTGCAAAACCTTCCAGTACTGGAGACCAAGTGACCTCAACTTGCCTGCTGCTATTTACCAGAGATTCCTGGTGATTGGGTAAAAGGAGTCCAATAAGGAGCTGTGAAAAAAAGAGTGGCGTGGCGAAAGGTCAAAGTTTGAGGCTTAGCCACGCCCACACCTTTATACTTATTTAAAATCCGACGGTTGAATTTTTTCCTCTATGTCTTAAGACTATATAGCAGAAGTTTGAAAGTGATTGGTGAAAAGGGCGACGGAGTATCACTCTCCAAACAACGTGTGTGAAAACCACTAAATCGCGCACTTGGACCAAAATGGCCGACTTCCTGTGCAACTTTGCACTTGGCTTCAAGAGACTTTTTTGTAGGTCCTGAGACACCACATTAGTGTACCAAATTTCGTAATCCTCAGTCAAAGCATGGCTTGGGGCTGACAGTTTTAATGGTCCTAGGGGGCGCTATTTCAGAAAATAGGCCACGCCCACCAGATGTTCACATCAGATCTTTTGGGGGGCCGGACTAGGATCACTCACAAGAAGTTTCGTGACGATATCTTTGGAAATGACGAAATGGGAGGCAAACGTAAGGCCAAGGCGGTACGCCTGAATTCGCCGCGCCGCCACAGCCCCGCCCTCTGCCGAAAACTCCCATAAAGTGACGCCAAGCAACCCCCACTTGTCTTGAGTTACCAGCTACAAATTTGTGGTGATTAAGTGAAATGCGGCAATTTGGGACCTTTCACAGTAAAACTTGATCTTTTTGGTCCTGAGGGGGCGGGGCTTGTGTGATGTCATCATCCGACCATTCAATTTACTTTGTGGGTGGATGACGAATGACCACAGAAAGTTTGGTAACTCTATTCCATTCAGTTATGAAGTTATAGCATTTTAAATATTTTTGGCGAGTAGTCAAACTTCGAGGCCTGGCTCCGCCCCTTCAACATATACGAAAACTCAGAATCCTTATCTCATTTTGTTCGCCCATCCCTTCTGAGCAATTTTACACAATTTTTGAGACGATCGTGCGAAAAATGATCGAGCAATCCAATCAGAAACGGACCCTAAAAACGGCAAAAACGGCAAAAAATCGCCATTTCAACCCAAAATGGCCGACTTCCTGTTTGATATTGACCATGGTTGCAAGAGACTTTTCTGTGCGGACTGTTGAGTACTACAAGTGTACCAAATTTCATAACTGTACGATAAACTAAGCTTTATGGAGAGGGGGTTTTTTCACTTTGTAGGGGGCGCTGTTCAGCCATTTTCTTTGCGATTTTTTTGGGACCTTTAAAATATCAAATTTTTCACCAGGCCTGACAAGTGTGCAAAATATTGTGAGTTTTGGGGTATGTTAAGGTCCCCAAAAAGCTGTTCAAAGGGGGCACGGAATAACAAAAAATAATAATAATCAGAGCAAAAACAAGAGGCCTTCGCAGCGCTTTCGCTGCTCGGGCCTAATTAAAGCTGCAAGCAGCGTCGTTCGGCCCTCGCAGCTCCGCGCCGCTCCGGCCTGGCCGGCAGCCCGGGGCACCAGGCTACGTCTGCGAAACAGAAACATCGACCACCCCGACACCCGAAACTGCTAACGGCCACCTCGTCCGCACCTCACCCTGACTCAGCATCCCCTTTGAGCCCACCATTATATTTTATGTCTCACCACTAGGGAATCCTCTATCTTAACCACACTGGTGATGTGATGACAGTGACCAACTTTAATGCTATTCTGACCATGTTTTTTAAAGTTTTTGAAGGATAACGTTATCTAGGGGGCGCTGTGACCAACTACAGAAAAGTCCCATTGAGGTCAGCTTTGGTGACATTATATAACATTCACCAACCGTTTGTGCCTCATTGGCTAAAGGGCATGATTGTTCATTGCCATGTTCAGTCTCGGGCAAATCGGAGGCCGTTTGTGGAAGTTACAGTCAAATATACGGTCATGGCGTCATGCCAGCATTCACCATGGCATCAAATCCCCTCCCTTTCTGGAAAGCTATCAGATCTGAATGGTCATTACAACATCATGAAGACAGTGTATGACCTTAGTGTCATGTTCACTAAATTAGATGGGACAAATATGGGTATTTCACCATAAAACAATATACTTCCTGTTGTCAGGGGGCGTGGCTTAGGTGATGTCAGCTGTCCACATTGTCGTTGTCTTGAGATGTGGTCAGTGATCACACAGACAAAGTTTGAAATAGATCTGTTCATGCACTTGGGAGTTATTAAGTCATGTAATGTAATGGCGAAAGGTTAAAGTTTGAGGCTTAGCCACGCCCACACCTTTCAACTTTTGAAAAATCCGACGGTTGAATTTTTTCCTCTATGTCTTAAGAGTATATAGCAGAAATTTGAAGGAGATTGGTGAAAAGGACGATGGAGCATCACTGTCCATACAATGTGATAGAAAACCACTAAATCGAGTATTTGGACCAAAATGGCCGACTTCCTGTGCGACTTTGCGCTTGACTCCAGGAGACTTTTTTGTAGGTCCTGAGACACCACATTAGTGTACCAAATTTCGTAAACCTCAGTCAAAGCTTGGCTTGGGGCTGACAGTTTTAATGGCTCTAGTGGGCGCTATTTGAGAAAATAGGCCACGCCCACAAACACAGCTGTGAATTTCTCTTGGGGGTCAGAATAGGATCACTCACCAGAAGTTTAGTAGCAATATCACGATAACTGAAGAAATGAGAGGCAAACGTATTGACATGGCGTGATGGCGATTTTCGCCATGCTCCCAAAGCCCCGCCTTTTTTCGAAACCTGCCAGTACTGCATACCAAGTGATCTCAAGTGGTCTACTGCTATTTGCCTGAGATTCCTGGTGATTGGGTAAAAGGAGTCCAATAGGGAGCTGTGAAAATAAGAGTGGCATGGCGAAAGGTCAAAGTTTGAGGCTTAGCCACGCCCACACCTTTCAACTTTTGAAAAATCCGACGGTTGAATTTTTTCCCCTACGTCTTAAGAGTATATAGCAGAAGTTTGAAGGAGATTGGTGAAAAGGGCGACGGAGTATCACTCTCCAAACAACGTGTGTGAAAACCACTAAATCGCGCACTTGGACCAAAATGGCCGACTTCCTGTGCGACTTTGCACTTGGCTTCAAGAGACTTTTTTGTAGGTCCTGAGACACCACATTAGTGTACCAAATTTCGTAATCCTCAGTCAAAGCATGGCTTGGGGCTGACAGTTTCAATGGTCCTAGGGGGCGCTATTTCAGAAAATAGGCCACGCCCACCAGATGTTCACATCAGATCTTTTGGGGGGCCGGACTAGGATCACTCACAAGAAGTTTCGTGACGATATCTTTGGAAATGACGAAATGGGAGGCAAACGTAAGGCCAAGGCGGTACGCCTGAATTCGCCGCGCCGCCACAGCCCCGCCCTCTGCCGAAAACTCCCATAAAGTGACGCCAAGCAACCCCCACTTGCCTTGAGTTACCAGCTACAATTTTGTGGTGATTAAGTGAAATGGGGCAATTTGGGACCTTTCACAGTAAAACTTGATCTTTTTGGTCCTGAGGGGGCGGGGCTTGTGTGATGTCATCATCCGACCATTCAATTTACTTTGTGGGTGGATGACGAATGACCACAGAAAGTTTGGTAACTCTATTCCATTCAGTTATGAAGTTATAGGAATTTAAATATTTTTGGCGAGTAGTCAAACTTCGAGGCCTGGCTCCGCCCCTTCAACATATACGAAAACTCAGAATCCTTATCTCATTTTGTTCGCCCATCCCTTCTGAGCAATTTTACACAATTTTTGAGACGATCGTGCGAAAAATGATCGAGCAATCCAATCAGAAACGGACCCTAAAAACGGCAAAAACGGCAAAAAATCGCCATTTCATCCCAAAATGGCCGACTTCCTGTTTGATATTGACCATGGTTGCAAGAGACTTTTCTGTGCGGACTGTTGAGTACTACAAGTGTACCAAATTTCATAACTGTACGATAAACTAAGCTTTATGGAGAGGGTTTTTTTTCACTTTGTAGGGGGCGCTGTTCAGCCATTTTCTTTGCGATTTTTTTGGGACCTTTAAAATATCAAATTTTTCACCAGGCCTGACAAGTGTGCAAAATATTGTGAGTTTTGGGGTATGTTAAGGTCCCCAAAAAGCTGTTCAAAGGGGGCACGGAATAACAAAAAATAATAATAATCAGAGCAAAAACAAGAGGCCTTCGCAGCGCTTTCGCTGCTCGGGCCTAATTAAAGCTGCAAGCAGCGTCGTTCGGCCCTCGCAGCTCCGCGCCGCTCCGGCCTGGCCGGCAGCCCGGGGCACCAGGGCACGTCCGCAGAACACAAACGTCGACCACCCCAACACCAGAAACTGCTAACGGCCACCTTGTCCGCAACTCACCCTGACTCAGCATCCCCTTTGAGCCCACCATTATATTTTATGTCTCACCACTAGGGAATCCTCTATCTTTACCACACTGGTGGTGTGATGACAGTGACCAACTTTAATGCTATTCTGACCATGTTTTTTAAAGTTATCGAAGGATAACGTTATCTAGGTGGCGCTGTGACCAACTACAGAAAAGTCCCATTGAGGTCAGCTTTGGTGACATTATATAACATTCACCAACCGTTTGTGCCTCATTGGCTAAAGGGCATGATTGTTCATTGCCATATTCAGTTTCGGGCAAATCGGAGGCCGTTTGTGGAAGTTACAGTCAAATGTAAGGTCATGGCGTCACGCCAGCATTCACCATGGCATCAAAGCCCCTCCCTTTCTGGAAAGCTATCAGATCTGAATGGTCTTTAAAACATCATGAAGACACTGTATGACCTGAGTGTCATTTTCATTAAATTAGAGGGGACAAATATGGGCATTTCACCATAAAACAATAGACTTCCTGTTGTCAGGGGGCGGGGCTTAGGTGATGTCAGCTGTCCACATTGTCGTTGTCTTGAGATGTGGTCAGTGATCACACAGACAAAGTTTGAATTAGATCTGATCATGCACATGGGAGTTATTAAGTCAAGTAATGTCATGGCGAAAGGTCAAAGTTTGAGGCTTAGCCACGCCCACACCTTTATACTTATTTAAAATCCGACGGTTGAATTTTTTCCCCTTTGACTTAAAAGTACATAGCATAAGTTTGAAGGTGATCGGTGTAAAGGGCAACGGGCCATCAATGTCCAAACAACGTGTGCGAAAACCACTAAATCGAGTACTTGGACCAAAATGGCCGACCTCCTGTGCGAAATTGCGCTTGGCTCCAAGAGACTTTTTTGTAGGGCCAGAGACCCTACATGAGTGTACCAATTTTCGTAATCCTCAGTCAAACCTTGTCTTGGGGCTGACAGTTTTAATGGTCCTAGGGGGCGCTATTTCAGAATATAGGCCACGCCCACAAATCTCAGATGCCCATTTCTATTGGGGGTCAGACTAGGATCACTCACCAGACATTTTGTGGCGATGTCACGATAATTGAAGAAATGAGAGGCAAACGTATTGCCATGGCGTGATGGCGAATTTCGCCATGCTCCCAAAGCCCCGCCTTTTTTCAAAACCTGCCAGTACTGTAGACCAAGTGACCTCAACTTGTCAGCTGCTATTTACCAGAGATTCCAGGTGATTGGGTAAAAGGAGTCCAATAGGGAGCTGTGAAAAAAAGAGTGGCGTGGCGAAAGGTCAAAGTTTGAGGCTTAGCCACGCCCACACCTTTATACTTATTTAAAATCCGACGGTTGAATTTTTTCCTCTATGTCTTAAGAGTATATAGCAGAAGCTCGAAGGCGATTGGTGAAAAGGGCGACGGAGCATCACTCTCCAAACAACGTGTGTGAAAACCACTAAATCGCGCACTTGGACCAAAATGGCCGACTTCCTGTGCGACTTTGCACTTGGCTCCAAGAGACTTTTTTGTAGGTCCTGAGACACCACATTAGTGTACCAAATTTCGTAATCCTCAGTCAAAGCATGGCTTGGGGCTGACAGTTTTAATGGTCCTAGGGGGCGCTAATACAGAAAATAGGCCACGCCCACAAACTTAAGCTGACCTTTTCTATTGGGGGTCAGACTAGGATCACTCACAACAATGGTCGAGGTGATATCACGATAAATGAAGAAATGAGAGGCAAACGTATTTCCATGGCGTGATGGCGAATTTCGCCATGCTCCCAAAGCCCCGCCTTTTTGCAAAACCTTCCAGTACTGGAGACCAAGTGACCTCAACTTGCCTGCTGCTATTTACCAGAGATTCCTGGTGATTGGGTAAAAGGAGTCCAATAAGGAGCTGTGAAAAAAAGAGTGGCGTGGCGAAAGGTCAAAGTTTGAGGCTTAGCCACGCCCACACCTTTATACTTATTTAAAATCCGACGGTTGAATTTTTTCCTCTATGTCTTAAGACTATATAGCAGAAGTTTGAAAGTGATTGGTGAAAAGGGCGACGGAGTATCACTCTCCAAACAACGTGTGTGAAAACCACTAAATCGCGCACTTGGACCAAAATGGCCGACTTCCTGTGCGACTTTGCACTTGGCTTCAAGAGACTTTTTTGTAGGTCCTGAGACACCACATTAGTGTACCAAATTTCGTAATCCTCAGTCAAAGCATGGCTTGGGGCTGACAGTTTTAATGGTCCTAGGGGGCGCTATTTCAGAAAATAGGCCACGCCCACCAGATGTTCACATCAGATCTTTTGGGGGGCCGGACTAGGATCACTCACAAGAAGTTTCGTGACGATATCTTTGGAAATGACGAAATGGGAGGCAAACGTAAGGCCAAGGCGGTACGCCTGAATTCGCCGCGCCGCCACAGCCCCGCCCTCTGCCGAAAACTCCCATAAAGTGACGCCAAGCAACCCCCACTTGTCTTGAGTTACCAGCTACAAATTTGTGGTGATTAAGTGAAATGGGGCAATTTGGGACCTTTCACAGTAAAACTTGATCTTTTTGGTCCTGAGGGGGCGGGGCTTGTGTGATGTCATCATCCGACCTTTCAGTTTACTTTGTGGGTGGATGACGAATGACCACAGAAAGTTTGGTAACTCTATTCCATTCAGTTATGAAGTTATAGCAATTTAAATATTTTTGGCGAGTAGTCAAACTTCGAGGCCTGGCTCCGCCCCTTCAACATATACGAAAACTCAGAATCCTTATCTCATTTTGTTCGCCCATCCCTTCTGAGCAATTTTACAAAATTTTTGAGACGATCGTGCGAAAAATGATCGAGCAATCCAATCAGAAACGGACCCTAAAAACGGCAAAAACGGCAAAAAATCGCCATTTCAACCCAAAATGGCCGACTTCCTGTTTGATATTGACCATGGTTGCAAGAGACTTTTCTGTGCGGACTGTTGAGTACTACAAGTGTACCAAATTTCATAACTGTACGATAAACTAAGCTTTATGGAGAGGGTTTTTTTTCACTTTGTAGGGGGCGCTGTTCAGCCATTTTCTTTGCGATTTTTTTGGGACCTTTAAAATATCAAATTTTTCACCAGGCCTGACAAGTGTGCACAATATTGTGAGTTTTGGGGTATGTTAAGGTCCCCAAAAAGCTGTTCAAAGGGGGCACGGAATAACAAAAAATAATAATAATCAGAGCAAAAACAAGAGGCCTTCGCAGCGCTTTCGCTGCTCGGGCCTAATTAAAGCTGCAAGCAGCGTCGTTCGGCCCTCGCAGCTCCGCGCCGCTCCGGTCTGCCGTCGCACCAGTGCACGTCTGACAGAACAGAAACGTCAACCACCCCGACACCAGAAACCGCGAATGGCCTCCTAGTCTGCACCTCACCCTGACTCAGCATCCCCTCTGAGCTCACCATTAAATTGAATATTAAGATTACGGCGTTACGCCAGAATTCGCCATGGCATCAAAGCCCCTCCCTTTCTGGAAAGCTATCAGATCTGAATGGTCATTACAGCATCATGAAGACAGTGCATGACCTTAGGGTCATGTTGACTAAATTAGAGGGGACAAATATGGGCATTTCAGCATAAAAAATAAATTCCTGTAGTCAGGGGGCGGGGCTTAGGTGATGTCAGCTGTCCACATTGTCATTGTTTACAGATATGGTCAATGATCACACAGACAAAGTTCGAAAAAGATCTGATCATGCACATGGGAGTTATTAAGTCAAGTAAAGTAATGGCGAAAGGTCAACGTTTGAGGCTTAGCCACGCCCACACCTTTCAACTTTTGAAAAATCCGACGGTTGAATTTTTTCCCCTATGTCTTAAGAGTGTATTGCAGAAGTTTGAAGGTGATTGGTGAAAAGGGCGACGGAGCATCACTCTCCAAACAATGTGTGCGAAAACCACTAAATCACGTACTTGCACCAAAATGGCCGACTTCCTGTGCGACTTTACGCTTGGCTCCAAGAGACTTTTTTGTAGGTCCTGAGACCCCACATTAGTGTACCAAATTTCGTAATCCTCAGTCAAAGCATGGCTTGGGGCTGAAAGTTTTAATGGCTCTAGGGGGCGCTATTTAAGAATATAGGCCACGCCCACAAACTTCAGCTGTCTATTTCTCTTGGAGCTCAGACTAGGATCACTCACCAGAAGTTTCGTAGCAATATCACGATAACTGAAGAAATGAGACAAACGTATTTCCATGGCGTGATGGCGATTTTCGCCATGGTCCCAAAGCCCCGCCTTTTTTCAAAACCTGCCAGTACTGGAGACCAAGTAACCTCAACTTGTCTACTGCTGTTTGCCACAGAATCCTGGTGATTGGGTAAAAGGAGTCCAGTAGGGAGCTGTGAAAAAAAGAGTAGCGTGGCGACAGGTCAAAGTTTGAGGCTTAGCCACGCCCACACCTTTCAACTTTTGAAAAATCCGACGGTTAAATTTTTTCCCCTATGTCTTAAGGGTATATAGCAGAAGTTTGAAGGAGATTGGTGAAAAGGGCGACGGAGCATCACTCTCCAAACAACGTGTGCGAAAACCACTAAATCGCGTACTTGATCCAAAATGGCCGACTTCCTGTGCGACTTTGAACTTGACTCCAAGAGACTTTTTTGTAGGTCCTGAGACACCACATTAGTGTACCAAATTTCGTAATCCTCAGTCAAAGCATGGCTTGGGGCTAATAGTTTAAATGGTCCTAGGGGGCGCTATTTCAAAACATAGGCCACGCCCACAAAATTCAGCTGTCTATTTCTCTTGGAGCTCAGACTAGGATCACTCACCAGAAGTTTCGTAGCAATATCACGATAACTGAAGAAATGAGAGACAAACGTATTTCCATGGCGTGATGGCGATTTTCGCCATGGTCCCAAAGCCCCGCCTTTTTTCAAAACCTGCCAGTACTGGAGACCAAGTAACCTCAACTTGTCTACTGCTGTTTGCCACAGAATCCTGGTGATTGGGTAAAAGGAGTCCAGTAGGGAGCTGTGAAAAAAAGAGTAGCGTGGCGACAGGTCAAAGTTTGAGGCTTAGCCACGCCCACACCTTTCAACTTTTGAAAAATCCGACGGTTGAATTTTTTCCCCTATGTCTTAAGGGTATATAGCAGAAGTTTGAAGGAGATTGGTGAAAAGGGCGACGGAGCATCACTCTCCAAACAACGTGTGCGAAAACCACTAAATCGCGTACTTGATCCAAAATGGCCGACTTCCTGTGCGACTTTGAACTTGACTCCAAGAGACTTTTTTGTAGGTCCTGAGACACCACATTAGTGTACCAAATTTCGTAATCCTCAGTCAAAGCATGGCTTGGGGCTAATAGTTTTAATGGTCCTAGGGGGCGCTATTTCAGAAAATAGGCCACGCCCACCAGATGTTCACATCAGATCTTTTGGGGGGCCGGACTAGGATCACTCACAAGAAGTTTCGTGACGATATCTTTGGAAATGACGAAATGGGAGGCAAACGTAAGGCCAAGGCGGTACGCCTGAATTCGCCGCGCCACCACAGCCCCGCCCTCTGCCGAAAACTCCCATAAAGTGACGCCAAGCAACCCCCACTTGTCTTGAGTTACCAGCTACAAATTTGTGGTGATTAAGTGAAATGGGGCAATTTGGGACCTTTCACAGTAAAACTTGATCTTTTTGGTCCTGAGGGGGCGGGGCTTGTGTGATGTCATCATCCGACCTTTCAATTTACTTTGTGGGTGGATGACGAATGACCACAGAAAGTTTGGTAACTCTATTCCATTCAGTTATGAAGTTATAGCAATTTAAATATTTTTGGCGAGTAGTCAAACTTCGAGGCCTGGCTCCGCCCCTTCAACATATACGAAAACTCAGAATCCTTATCTCATTTTGTTCGCCCATCCCTTCTGAGCAATTTTACACAATTTTTGAGACGATCGTGCGAAAAATGATCGAGCAATCCAATCAGAAACGGACCCTAAAAACGGCAAAAACGGCAAAAAATCGCCATTTCAACCCAAAATGGCCGACTTCCTGTTTGATATTGACCATGGTTGCAAGAGACTTTTCTGTGCGGACTGTTGAGTACTACAAGTGTACCAAATTTCATAACTGTACGATAAACTAAGCTTTATGGAGAGGGGTTTTTTTCACTTTGTAGGGGGCGCTGTTCAGCCATTTTCTTTGCGATTTTTTTGGGACCTTTAAAATATCAAATTTTTCACCAGGCCTGACAAGTGTGCAAAATATTGTGAGTTTTGGGGTATGTTAAGGTCCCCAAAAAGCTGTTCAAAGGGGGCACGGAATAACAAAAAATAATAATAATCAGAGCAAAAACAAGAGGCCTTCGCAGCGCTTTCGCTGCTCGGGCCTAATCAGAGCAAAAACAAGAGGCCTTCGCAGCGCTTTCGCTGCTCGGGCCTAATAATAATCAGAGCAAAAACAAGAGGCCTTCGCAGCGCTTTCGCTGCTCGGGCCTAATTAAAGCTGCAAGCAGCGTCGTTCGGCCCTCGCAGCTCCGCGCCGCTCCGGCCTGGCCGGCAGCCCGGGGCAATAGGGCACGTCCACGGAACAGAAACGTCGACCACCCCGACACCAGAAACCGCAAACGATCACCTCGTCCGCACCTCACCCTGACTCAGCATCCCCTCTGAGGACACCATTATATTACATGTCTCACAACTAGGGCATACTCTACCTTTACGACTCTCGTGGATCTGATGACACAGACCAACTGTAATGCTTTTCTGACCACGTTGTTTGAAGTTATTGTAGGTTAAACTTATCTAGGGCCGCTGGAAAGCTTTCAGATCATGACAAATATGGGCATTTCACCATAAAACAATAGACTTCCTGTAGTAGAGGGCGGGACTTAGGGGATGTCAGCTGTCCACATTGGCATTGTCTTCAGATGTGGTCAGTGATCACACAGACAAAGTTTGATATAGATTAGATCATGCACATGGGAGTTATTAAGCCAAGAAATGTAATGGCGAAAGGTCAAAGTTTGAGGGTTAGCCACGCCCACACCTTTCAACTTTTGAAAAATCCGACGGTTGAATTTTTTCCCCTATGTCTTAAGAGGATATAGCAGGAGTTTGAAGGCAATTGGTGAAAAGGACGATGGGGCATAATACTCCAAACAATGTCTGCGAAAACCACTAAATTGAGTACTTGGACCAAAATGGCCGACTTCCTGTACGATTTTGCACTTGGCTCCAAGAGACTTTTTTTCCTGAGACAACACATTAGTGTACCAAATTTCGTAATCCTCAGTCAAAGCATGGCTTGGGGCTATTAGTTTAAAAGGTCCTAGGGGGCGCTATTTAAGGAAATAGGCCACGCCCACAAACTTCAGCTGTCTATTTCTCTTGGGGTCAGACTAGGATCACTCACCAGAAGTTTCGTAGTGATATCACGATAACTGAAGAAATGAGAGGCAAACGTATTTCCATGGCGTGATGGCGATTTTCGCCATGCTCCCAAAGCCCCGCCTTTTTTTGAAACCTGCCAGTACTGGAGACCAAGTGACCTCACGTGGTCTACTGCTATTTGCCAGAGATTCCTGCTGATTGGGTAAAAGGAGTCCAGTAGGGAGCTGTGAAAAAAGAGTGGCGTGGCGACAGGTCAAAGTTTGAGGCTTAGCCACGCCCACACCTTTCAACTTTTGAAAAATCCGACGGTTGAATTTTTTCCCCTACGTCTTAAGAGTATATAGCAGAAGTGTGAAAGCGATTGGTGAAAAAAGCAACGGAGCATCACTCTCCAAACAACGTGTACCAAAACAACTAAATCGCGTACTTGTACCAAAATGGCCGACTTCCTGTGCGACTTTGGACTTGGCTCCAAGAGACTTTTTTGTAGGTCCTGAGACTCCACATTAGTTTACCAAATTTCGTAATCCTCAGTCAAAGCATGGCTAGGGGCTGGCAGTTTTAATGGTCCTAGAGGGCGCTATTTCAGAAAATTGGCCACGCCCACAAATTTTAGCTGTCCATTTCTATTGGGGGTCAGACTAGGATCACTCACAACAAATTTCGAGGTGATATCTCGATAACTTAAGGAATGAGAGGCAAACGTATTTCCATGGCGTGATGGTGATTTTCGCCATGCTCCCAAAGCCCCGCCTTTTTTCAAAACCTGCCAGTACTGGAGACCAAGTAACCTCAAGTTGTCTACTGCTGTTTGCCACAGAATCCTGGTGTTTGGGTAAAAGGAGTCCAGTAGGGAGCTGTGAAAAAAAGAGTGGCGTGGCGACAGTTCAAAGTTTGAGGCTTAGCCACGCCCACACCTTTCAACTTTTGAAAAATCCGACGGTTGAATTTTTTCCTCTATGACTTAAGAGTATATAGCAGAAGTTTGAAGGAGATTGGTGAAAAGGGCGACGGAGCATCACTCTCCAAACAACGTGTGCGAAAACAACTAAATCGCGCACTTGGACCAAAATGGCCGACTTCCTGTGCGACTTTGCACTTGGCTCCAAGAGACTTTTTTGTAGGTCCTGAGACACCACATTAGTGTACCAAATTTCGTAATCCTCAGTCAAAGCATGGCTTGGGGCTGACAGTTTTAATGGTCCTAGGGGGCGCTATTTCAGAAAATTGGCCACGCCCACCGGATTTTCACGTCAGATTTTTTGGGGGGCCAGACTAGGATCACTCACAAGAAGTTTCGTGACGACATCTTTAGAAATAAAGAAATGGGAGGCAAACGTAAGGCCACGGCGGTACGCCTTACTTCGCCGCGCCGCCACAGCCCCGCCCTCTGCCGAAAACTCCCATAAAGTGACGCCAAGCAACCCCCACTTGCCTTGAGTTACCAGCTCCAAATTTGTGGTGATTAAGTGAAATGGGGCAATTTGGGACCTTTCACAGTAAAACTTGACCTTTTTGGTCCTGAGGGGGCGGGGCTTGTGTGATGTCATCAACCGACCATTCAATTTACTTTGTGGGTCGATGACAAATGACCACAGAAAGTTTGGTAACGCTATTCCATTCAATTATGAAGTTATAGCAATTTAAATTTTTTTGGCGAGTAGTCAAACTTTGAGGCCTGGCTCCGCCCCTTCAACATATACGAAAACTCAGAATCCTTATCTCATTTTGTTCGCCCATCCCTTCTGAGCAATTTTACACAATTTTTGAGACGATCGTGCGAAAAATGATCGAGCAATCCAATCAGAGACGGACCCTAAAAACGGCAAAAACGGCAAAAAATCGCCATTTCAACCCAAAATGGCCGACTTCCTGTTTGATATTGACCATGGTTGCAAGAGACTTTTCTGTGCGGACTGTTGAGTACTACAAGTGTACCAAATTTCATAACTGTACGATAAACTAAGCTTTATGGAGAGGGTTTTTTTTCACTTTGTAGGGGGCGCTGTTCAGCCATTTTCTTTGCGATTTTTTTGGGACCTTTAAAATATCAAATTTTTCACCAGGCCTGACAAGTGTGCAAAATATTGTGAGTTTTGGGGTATGTTAAGGTCCCCAAAAAGCTGTTCAAAGGGGGCACGGAATAACAAAAAATAATAATAATCAGAGCAAAAACAAGAGGCCTTCGCAGCGCTTTCGCTGCTCGGGCCTAATCAGAGCAAAAACAAGAGGCCTTCGCAGCGCTTTCGCTGCTCGGGCCTAATAAATTCCAGAAAAAAGTATCTTAAAGCATCATTTATTTGCTCAAACAAGCAGAAAGTGCAACTGAAACTGATTGTAAACAAAGTGCTGCTGCATTTAGCAGTACAAGATCAAACCCAGAACCAAGAATGGTTTATAATTTTTGTCAATGTCATACCACTTTAGTGCTAAAATATCAAATATGCTCAAGTCATCATCAAGTCAACAGATGCAAGTTGATTCAAGTTGCAAGTCATTGGCGTTCAAGTCAGAGTCAAGTCGTAAGTCCTTATAGATTTTATTAAGTCAAGTCAGAAGTCAGTAAAATAATGATTCAAGTCTGACTTGAGTCCAAGTTTTGTGACTCGAGTCCACACCTCTGATAAATTCTTTATCCAAAGCTAATGCAGGGAAAAGTGCATCAAATCTAAAATTTTGCCCATGTGACTCATATCAGAATTTTTTGTGACCGTCTGAACAACACAGATCCAATTTTTTCTAATCAATTCACTTCAATTCAATTCAAAGATATTTTATTAATCCCAGAGGGAAATTAATTGCTGTAGTAGCTCATAAAAATAATAATAATCAAGTCATCAAAGAGTTATTGTATATTACAATGGCTGTTAGCAGGAAGGATCTCCAGTAGCGGTCAGTGTTGCAGCGAAACTGAAGAAGCCTCTGACTGAAGACACTCTTCCGTACAGTCTTGTGAGGAGAATGCTCAGGGTTGTCCGATTTTCTTGATTCTCTGGAGAATCCTTCTTTGCATGATCTCCTCCAGTGGTTCCACAGTCATCCCCAGAACAGAACCAGCCTTTTTTATTAGGCTGTTGAGCCTTTTCAGGTCCCTGCTTCTGATGCTGCTACCCCAACAGACGATGGCTGAAGAGATTACACTCTCAGCAACAGACTTGTAGAAGATCTGCAGCATCTTGCTACAGACATTGAAGGACCTAAACGTCCTCTAGAAGTGCAGTCTGCTGTGTCCCTTCTTGTAAACGGCTTCGCTGTTCTTTCTCCAGTCCAGTCTGTTGTCCAGGTGAACTCCAAGGTATTTGTATTCCTCAACCACCTCCACTTCTTCTCCCATGATGGAAACAGTGTTTGACTCCACCCTGTTTCTTCTGAAGTTTAAAATCATCTCCTTTGTTTTGTTCACGTTCAAGGTCAGATGATTGTGTCCACACCATGCCACAAAGCGTGGTCATAAATCATAACCGTAATCATAAACACATGTCAGGGCTATTCAATTCTGGGTCTGGAGGGCTGCTTTAGTGGTTTCTCTGCTCCAACACACTAGATTCAGTGGTTGAGTCACCTGTGCAGCAGCTCATCAGGCTCTGCGGAAGCCTGTTAATCACCTGCTGATTGAAACCAGGCGTGCTGAAGCAGGGTTAAAACCAAAATGTGCTGGATACCGGCCCTCAAGGCCTGGAATTGAATAGCCCTGTCATATATAAGGGACAAACGGACATAGACAAAATTGTTGGTAAATGAACAAAAAACCTACAATGGTCACAGAAATAACTTTAATCTGACATGCCCCTAAAGACTGAAAACAGTGTGACAAGTGGGACATGTTAATTCAGGGTGTGTAGAACTAGAGAGTACAGAAAGGTCTAAAGATTTATTCAAAATTAACTTTAAAAAAGAAAATACATGTTTGTCACAGATAAAAATATGTGTAAGTTTTCCTGCGAGTAGGTGTGAAAGACAGCAAACAACTATTTTTTTCCATCTGAAATGTCACAACAAATTTTCCCTGAAGCAGCAAGCCACTCCCTTCCAGATGGCTTTGTACAATACAAAAGGGATGGATTGTCTTCCCTCATTGAGAAACAGTCAAATTTGTGAAAGGTTCACAAGTTCTCAGTTGTTTTATAAAACTCTGAAGAAGGTGATCCGTTTAATATTGCAGACCTTCACTGGAAGTCAGCTGAACTCCAGCAGTGTTGGAAGAAAGATGACAGTCTGAACATGACTGATGGAGACTCATTCTTTTACAAATGTTTGCAGAAAAATATGAAACATCAAAGTTTGAAAGCTGGTTTAAGTCCATGAAAGTTCCCATCCATGTCCATCTTGTTAGTGTATGACCGTTATGGCCACCATCCTGGCCTCTTCGGTTCCAGGAGCCAATAACAATACCAACTTTTAAAACAAACAAAAAAACAAACAAACAAACAAACAAACAAACAAACAAACAAACAAACAAACAAGGATCCTATAATCAAAGCGAAAAGAGACCCCAATATAAAAACAATAAAACAGGCTATCTGAATCTCTAGTCTTCATGCAGAATATTGGAAGGGGCCTATTGAGCACGAAACCAGCAGAGCCTGGAAGTAGGCCCTTGACAAGCACATCCCCCAGACTCCCTGGGGTGCCTCCTAGATGGTGCCCATAGGGACATCAATACCACCCTCCTCACCGCAACACTAAGTAAAATAGGCAAATCACAGGAGCACGGCTGGGGGTGGGGTGGGGTCTAGTGCTGAAGTGAATGAGGGAAATTGATACAATTGAGCTGTAATTGGAGAAATAAGTGTCTGCATAGTCATCCCCATGATTAGAATGAAGCACTGGATCATAGAAGTCTTCATCTTCTCTGATCCATTCCTGTTCACAACTCCTGAGTCAATGTTTGATGCTGTATAGTCGTTTTTGCTGGGACAGTCACTCTGTAACACAACTACAATAAGATTTAAAAAGACAGAAACAGATTTGGACATAAATGTATTGCCACAGACAATGGCCTTTTGTGTTCCATGCTGATGCAATGGGTTTGCTTGAATCTAGCTCTAGAATCATACTCCAACATCTTTAAAGAGCCTTGCCATTTGTCTATTGTTTACTAGATCATAACTAATCGTGTCTTGTGAGTTCTTTGTGCTAGACAGGAGCGCTTGAGCTGCTGGGCTTCAAAAGGAGCTGTCTTGCATTCAGCTTCATCTAAAAATGTTTACACAAGACCAGTAATGTATTGGCCCAACACGCTCTCACATTTACATAAGTTGAGTGTGTGCTTCTACATGCATGAATCAGGGGACACACTCCACACTTATCATTAGTTACTTCACATCATCCATCTTCGTGGGAAAGAATTTAGGAGCTATTTTCAGCCTTTTTCTTAATTTTTCCATACATCAAGTTTGTGATTCAATCATGGTTTACAGAAGTGATTAAAAAAACTCCATCCAAATCAAAATGATCAAATCTTCAGATTTTACAGATATTTTAGATGTGATGATTCACTTTTTTGTGTGATTTGTAGATTCTAGATAACTGGGTAAACTGGTCCCATGATTTATTTTTAAATTGCTACATTTCTCTCTTGGGAAGTAGTAGTTCATCATTTTCCCGCGTCAGACAGCTACAGATCAGGCTGACACAGATTCTACATTTATTTGTCTGTGTCAAAAAGTAAAAAAGAAAACAGGTTTCACTAAGACAAGTTTCTCACAAATAGACATGAAAGCAGGTTTCCAGTAGCTTCAAGTGGCTTGAATGTGCCCCAAATACATATAAAACAAAACAAAACAATATGATAAAAAAAGAAGCAATCTCCTTGTACATTAATATATTAAAAAGGTACAAGCTCCATGTCATTTATTTATTTATAAAACACCTTACTACCACCAGGCTGCCCACGGTGCAGTACAAAATAAAATAATAGACACTACAATGTAACAAAAAATCTCATGTTCTGGGGGAGGTGTCTAACCCAAGACTTGCAGTATCAACCATAGACACAGAATGATGGGGAAAATTAATATTTTATTATGGATAATGATAACTAAAAGTGCACTGGGAATTCCAGTGGTCAGGAGCAGGGAATGCAGCATCAAGAGGGGGAAGAGCAGAATGAGGTGAGTCCTGAGGAGTAAGTCACTACCAGAAGGTGCAGAGTAGAGACTGAGTGATGTGGGATTCGGGCTGAGGGGAAGTTAATGAGCCGGGGTGTATCCAGGGGTCCAGGGATGGAGAGGGAGCATTGGGAGAGAATGGGTCGGTCAGGATGGATGGATGAACGTGGCAGAGAGATTCCGGAGTCCTATGGAGTAGTGGTGAATCCTGATATGCTGAGACCTGAGGCAGGTGAGCAAAACACACAAAAAATCACATGAGACCAAAACATAACAGTTACAAAAACCTGTAGAATGTAGACTGGTTGGGCAAATTCCCACACACCCTCCAAGATCCCCCTAAGGGTATAGAGCTGGTCCAGTGTTCCACGGCCAGGACGAAAACCACATTGCTCCTTCTGAATCTGAGGTTCAACAATCCGACGGACCCTCCTCTCCAGAACCCCTGAATAGACCTTACCAGGAAGGCTCAGGAGTGTGATCCCTCTGTAGTTGGAACACACCCTGTGGTCCCCCTTTTTAAATAGGGGAACCACCACCCCAGTCTGACAGTCCAGTGAGACTGCCCCCGATGTCCACGCGATACTGCAGAGCCGCGTCTGCCAACGCAGCTCCACAACATCCAGAGCCTTAAGGAACTCCGGGCAGATCTCATCCACTCCCGGAGCCTTGCCACAGAGGAGCTTTTTGACCACCTCAGTGACCTCAGCACCAGAGATTTGAGAGGCCAACTCAAAGTCCCTAGACTCTGCTTCCTCACTGGAAGACATGTCGGTGGGATTGACGAGGTCTTTGAAGTATTCTGCCCACCGATCCACAATGTCCTGAGTAGAGGTCAGCAGCACGCTGTCCCAACTATAGATAGTGTTGGTAGCGCACTGCTTTCCCCCCGAGACGCCAGATGGTGGACCAGAATCTCCTCAAAGCCGTACGGATGTCTTGCTCCATGGTCTCACCGAACTCCTCCCATGCCCGGGTTTTTGCCTCAGCGACCACCCGAGCCGCGTTCCACTTGGACTCCCGGTACCCGTCAGCTTCCACTGGAGTCCCACAGGCCAAAAAGACCTGATAGGATTCTTTCTTCAGCTTGACAGCATCCCTAACTGCTGGTGTCCACCAGGCACCAACGATCCTGCGACCACAGCTCCGGTCGGCTGCCTCAACAATGGAGGCACGGAACAGGGTCCATTCAGACTCAATGTCCCCCGCCTCCCCCGGAACATTTTGGAAGTTCTGTCGGAGGTGGGAATTGAAGCTCCTTCTTACAGGAGACTCTGCCAGATGTTCCTAGCAGACCCTCGCGATACGTTTGGGCCTGCCTGGTCTGACCGGCATCCTCCCCCACCATCTGAACCAACTCACCACCAGGTAGTGGTCAGTTGACAGCTCCGCCCCTCTTCACCCGAGTGTCCAAGACATGCAGCCGCAGGTCAGATGAAACAACAACAAAGTCGATCATCGAGCTGCGGCCTAAGGTATCCTGGGGCCAAGAGCACATATGGACACCTTTATGTCTGGACATGGTGTTCATTATGGACAATCCATGACTGGCACAGAAGTCCAGTAACAAAACACCACTCAAATTCAGATCAGGGGGGCCGTTCCTCCCAACCACACCTCTCCAGGTCTCACTGTTGTTGCTCACGTGAGAGTTAAAGTCCCCCAGCAGAACGAGGTAGTCACCGGAAGGAGCGCTCTCCAGCACCCCCTCCAAGGTCTCCAAAAAGGGTGGGTAGTCTGAACTGTAGTTGGGTGCATAAGCACAGACTACAGTCAGAACCTGTCCCCCCACACGTAGGCAGAGGGAGGCTACCCTCTCATTCACTGGGGCAAACCCCAAAGTACAGGTACCAAGATGGGGGTAACTAGTATGCCCACCCCTGCTCGGTGCCTCTCAGTAGGAGCAACTCCAGAGTGGTAGAAAGTCCAACCCCTCTCAAGGAAACTGGTTCCAGAGCCAGGGCCATGCGTTGAGGTGAGTCCGACTATATCTAGTCAGAACCTATCAGCCTCACACACCAACTCAGGGCTCCTTCTCCACCAGAGAGGTGACATTCCATGTGCCAAGAGCCAGCTTCTGTAGCCGAGGATCAGACCGCCAAGATCCCTGCCCTCATCTACCACCCGTCACACACTGCACCTAACCCCTACGGCCCCTCCCACGAGTGATGAGCCCATGGGAAGGGGGCCCCATGTTTCCTCTTCGGGCTCTGCCCGGCGGGGCTCCATGGGTGAAAGCCCGGCCACCAGGTGCTCGTCAACGCGCTCCACCTCCAGTCCTGGCTCCAGAGGGGGGCCCCGGTGACCCACTTCCGGGCGAGGGAACACAGTTTCCATTTATATAATTCATCATAAGAGATCTTTGACATGTAAAAAGGGTTTTTACCAACAAACCTCAGAAAACACGCCTTGCGTCAGATACAGGAGTTCTGATTGGTGGAACAGAAAGCAATGTGTCAGGATATTAGCTTAACCTTAATTTATCTCTAACGGATCTTGTGTCTGCGTGTAGATAATGATTACCTTGTCATATCAAACATTACTGATCATCATACATACATCTTTCTATGTAATAATAATATTCATTTCAACTTCAGTAGTTCAAGCATAGATTAATCAACCTTATTAATTTAAACACAGATTAATCAAGACATTATTATTATTCATCAACCATTATTGTTCATTCAACCGTATGATCCTTTACTATTATAACGGTTCAGTCCTTTATTCTGTGCAGGACAGCCCAGATAAGCAGACAGGCTTGGCAGAGAAGAACCATGAGAAGGGAACATGATGTTGACAGTCTGAGTGTAAAAACACAGTGTCGAATCTTTTCCTGCAGCTTGGAAGATTAAGAGGCACACAGAGGCAGATTGATGTCTGTAGATGACCTGCCGCTGAAAAGGTTGATATGTAGGTGAAAATTGACCATCCCTGGACGTTACATAAAAAAATGTCATGTGCAAGGCCAGATTAACCATATGGGCAACTGGGCAATTGCCCAGGGCCCACAAACTCTAAAGGGCCGAGGGCAGCAAGGGCACGAGCAAAATACTATATCTGTAATCTCCCGCTTTATATTAAACTAGGGCGACCGTACATCCTGTTTTCCCCGGACATGTCCACTTTTCACTCTCTGTCCGGGGCATCCGGACTGGGGGTTCCTGATGAAAATGTCCGGTTTTTCATCCAGGAGCAGGGATCGAATTATGGGGAGCTGGATATCCTACACATCCAGGGGAGCCGGAAAAAAGTTTTCTACCTATATTACATTATTTATGGACTCTTTTGAGCAGAGAGCACAGAGAGCTGCAGAGCGCTGATTGTTGTTGCGCAGCGCTCCAGGCTGCTGCGTCCAGCGCACGGTCCATTCTCAAAGTGGCGCAACCAAAAATCTATAATTAGCACACGATTGTTCATGTCCGCACATGTTCTCTATTTTCTGTCTTATTTGCGCCTGAAGCCCGCTGCCACTGCGGAGCTCATCACCTGTGCTGCGGTGACTCCACCTCACTGACGCAGTATCGAAACGCGCACTTCGCTTTGCAGTCAGGAGATCCCTTTGATCTGCTCAGAAGTAGGGGTTGTACGAAATAGTCGACTAGTCGACTTCACGGCTCTGTAGTGACTTTTTATGCCTGTCATCAACTAGTCGCTGTCACGTGATAATGACTGACAAGATGCAGTCCTCGGAAAAGACAGCAGGTGATGAGCCCCTGCGCGTCTGGATCGAGGCGGAGGCGACGCGCTGTGCGGTACTGACACTGGCGGTAAAACGGACATTTAACCAAACTGTGACCTTTTCCCTCTTGCAATTTAACCTTCCCCTCACCCCCATTCTAATCTTAACCAGTTTGTGCATGCAAAGCTCTGATCATTGACGTGCGCTCCAGACATTGCGTCCTGAGCACCGCCAAATCAGGTGTCACCACCTCAAAAACAAATTAAACACGCGATCGTTCATGTCGGCTCATTTCCTTTCATGTTTTCTGTCTGTTATTTGTGCCTGATGCATTTCGCTGCTGCGGAGCGAGGCGCATCACCTGTTGTCCTCCGGTGACACACCCCCAAGATTCCACTATCTCCACTCCGCTCCTCTCCGGCATGAACTCCGCAGCAAAAACGGTCCCGTTGTAGTCGGCCGGCGAGCAGCGGCACTCCGCTGTTTTTGCGGTCGGTAGATCTTTTAGAACTGCAGTTCAAAGGTAACTCATAAGGTGAATACATATGAACCCAGGTAGCAGTTTTTCTTTAGGATTGAGAGGAGATGCAGGAAGATAATAAACAGAGACAGGACAGAAAAATAGTCAAATAAAAACAAGTTAGTTTTTGTACCTGGTTGCAATAAACAGAGACACCACTGAAGGTAATCAGAAGTGAGGAACAGAAAATGAAATAATTATTTTAATGTTTAGAGCAGCAGGAACTCCGAGAGGCTGCAGGCGCATCAGTGAGTTTGCGGCTGCTGCGCAGAGGGAGGGGGGAGAGGACTGAAGTAGGATGCAGAAACTACCGTTGTTAAAAGAGATGTGTTAACTTGGAAAATGTGGGCGCAATTTTAATTGTCAAAAACTCCAGCGAACCTACCGACTGACCCCACCCCCCCACCCCCCCGCCGCCGCTTCCGGCGTATGACGTCATCAACGACTAGTCGAAGTCGACTCGACTTTCATTACTTGACTGTCGACTTTAAAAAAAATAAAGTCGTGCAGGCCCTACTCAGAAGTAACTGATGAGGTGAAAAAGTAAGAATCCAGGCAGCAGTTTTTCTGGAGACTTTAGAGCAGATGCAGGAAGATGAGAGACAGACAGGACAGGAAAATGGTTAAATAAAAACAAGAAAACAAAACAAAACAAAGTGTTGAAAAGTAAAATGTAGGTAGATTTATCTCCACTACAAGTTTTTACCTGTATAAAGCAATAAGTTATACACATGTAATATTTATACATCTGATACAATTCAGATCACCTTCAAAACTCAGTCACACACCCAGGGCTGTTTCAAGACATTTTGGGGGCCAAGGCAAAATGAACCCCCCACCCCCCATAACCGGGCTCCCCAGAAGCCTCTGTGTAATTCATACCCTCTCCAGGAGTGTTAGTTATACAATGTTTGTAAAAGCCCCTCAGATATCACTGACATGTTCTAATATTATCAGATGAAAAACTAAATTATCAGACATGGTGTCTCATCTGCTGCTTTTCTAAACTTGCTAAAAGTAACAAAACCATGTGAAAGCCACTATTTGTGGATTCTCAGAAAGTTTCCATGGAGTGTGTGACAACTTATTTTTTCATTGATCCTATCATCTATTCTCACAGCTGAAACAAGCATCCTTAATAATCTGTGCACAGGAAGCGTACAGATGCTGTAGTAATACTAAAGGTATAATTTATTATTAATAAAACCTTGTTGCAGCACTAAAGCAGAAAAATGAGATTTTGCTATAAATATGCAAAATATTTACATATGAATTGTTTTAGAGCCCTTTTATTGGCAGAATCTGATATCAATTTTAGTTCTTACAAAAAAAATGGGTCCCAACGTGGATTGTGTGGCGTTGCCATAATGTGACGTCATAGGCACAGATCCCTTGTCCTCTTTTTTGAAAATGGAAATATGGTCACCCTATATTAAACAAACTGTCCACCCGGGCTTTTGCGCTGCACAGAGACGCTTCGCTGCCTATGACTTTGAACATCAGTTGAGAGCAGTTGAGAGTCAGTCTCATGCAGACTGACCAATGAAGAGAGGGCCTCAAGTTAAGACCCTCTCCTCATTGGTCAGTCCACACAAGGTGGGTCAAAGGTTACCCTGAGTGGGTTACGTGATGTCAGGCATTCAAATATTGAGTATGTTTACTGCATATTACAGTAAAATATTCTGTATGTGACCATATTGTGGTGATCTTTGGGTCATGATGATGGGGCCCTATATTGTTGCCCAGGGTACAACAAAGTCTTAATCTGGCCCTGGTCATGTGACACATAAAAAGCAATTAAATCTATAAAACAAAGCGTCACACAACTCATAAAAACAGTAAAACATTACAACAGATAAAAATCCCCCAAATCAGATAGGACCATATCTTATTAAAAGTTCTGTAAGAAAGGGTGGAGCTGCTCCGGCAAGAGCTCCATACATATAAGACAGCAGACCTGCTCAGGAGCCCTCTTCTTTGGCCAAGATATTAGGCCGCCTGTGCTCATCACATAGAATAAATGAAGTAATTTCATAAATTCAGGTTTTTAGCTTTATTCCCATCATCAGTCCTGCCATTTCCATTCCACAGCCTATTATTGTTTTATGTCTCTTTAGTTTCCCTTCCCATTTTGTGTATCAGCCCTTTTTGCAAGACACACCATGCTGGCAAATTAATATTACCACAATGATGTGTCGACCGCAAAAGGGTGGCTTGCCAACTCTGGGTCGGGGGAGAGGTCCTACCTCAAGTGGAGGAGTATAAGTATCTCGGGATCTTGTTCACGAGTGAGGGTAGGAGGGATTGGGAGATCGACAGGCGGATTGGTTCGGCGTCTGCAGTGATGAGGACGCTGAGCCGATCTGTCGTGGTGAAGAGGGAGCCGAGCCAGAAAGCCAGGCTCTCGATTTACCGGTCGATCTACGTCCCAATCCTCACCTATGGTCATGAGCTTTGGGTAATGACCGAAAGAACAAGATCGCGGATACAAGCGGCCAAAATGAGTTTCCTCCGTAGGGTGACCGAGCTCAGCCTTAGAGATAGGGTGAGGAGCTCGGACGTTCGGGAGGGACTCGGAGTAGAACCGCAGCTCCTCCGAATCGAAAGGAGCCAGTTGAGGTGGTTTGGGCATCTGGTCAGGATGCCTCCTGGACGCCTCCCTGGGGAGGTGTTTCGGGCATGTCCTGCCGGCAGGAGGCCCCTGGGTCGACACAGGACACGTTGGAGAGGTTACATCTCCAATCTGGTCCGGTAACGCCTTGGGGTCCTGCCGGAGGAGCTGGTGGAGAAGGCCGGGGAGAGGACAGTCTGGAGCTCCCTAGTTGGGATGCTGCCCCCGCGACCCGGACCCGGATAAGCGGAGGAAGACGACGACGACAATGATGTGTCTTATAAATGCGCCATGCCGGCATGGCTTTGCATAAATTTTGCGGCATTCGTTCCGCCTCGCTTGGTGGTAATATTGTGGTATTCTTCTGTCTAATAAACAGCGATTGCGCTTTGGCACAACAGAGGGAGGTGTCATCATTACGCTGGGAGGTAATGCCGAGCTCCGGCCAGCAACTTAATTGAAAATGAAAGTAAACACGTCCGTAAGTATTGCTTTTTGAACAAAATCAGCTGAGATGGCAAACTGGAGCGCTACAGTGTTTCTAAACATCCTAGAGCTCCCTGATGCCGCCACAGAGTTGGTGCAAATTGACAGTATTGTTTTGTAAAAATGGCTTAAGTAATGTCAGGTTCCTGTTTGTTTAGCCTCTTTTTTTGTCCTTGAAATCTGACCCCTGTGTTTCCTTAGCTGCTTTTTCTTTTATTTAGAGTTGGTCTTCTCAATGCCCCTGGTCTTCACAGCCACTTCCAAGTTTATGTTTTGATTTAGGTCTTTAGCATTTTCTTCCTTTTAGCCTCTTTTCCTGCTGTTCCCAGTAAAATGACAAAATGGTAAATGGCCTGTATTTGTTTAGCGCCTTCTTAGGGTTCTACAATGCAACTGCTAGAGTCTTAACAAGAACCAAAAGAACCAAGCATATCACTCCAGTTCTTAAATCTCTACCTATTTTACCAGTGAACTAGAATTGACTTCAAAGTGCTTTTACTAGTCTATAAATATCTCAATGGCATGGGGCCAAAGTACATGTCAGATCTTCTTCCAGTATATATGCCCAGCAGGGCTCTCAGATCCTTGGGAAACAGTCTGCTTGTGGAACCCTGGGTCAGAACCAAACAGGATGAAGCTCTTTGAACATCTTAGGTGTGTTGCTGTGTCGTATCTCTAATTCCATGCTGTAGTTCTTTTTTAAAACACAGAGCAGTTTTGTTTACCTGTTTTCCCGCTACGTTTTGCAGATAGGGTGGGGGATTCAGAACGTCCCCTATTCGCCCCCCCCCCCCCCCCCCAACTAAGGCCAGAAAGAAAGCAAAATCGGAGGTTAAGCGCTTGAAGCTCCTTTTTCCGATTACATTGAATGCAGCATGACGTACACAAACAGACTCCAGAGGGACAAAAGTGGTTGCTGCTAGGATACAGGATGAAGCGAAAAAGGCAAGCAACGATTACTGCGTATTTAAAAAAGACCATCAGTGTAAGTAGGCTGGATCGATCTGTCTGTTTATGCATGTTGGTTCTAGTTTCAGTACGTTGTTGTCAGTGTTGGGACTTACTCGTTATAAGCGCCGAAGCCTCATAGCTGACTTTAACAAGTCTCATCTACAAGTATGATCCCTCATGAAGTTACTTCTTTACACCAGAAGATAGTGGAGATGTGGAACCTTCAAGCTGAGCAAAGTTTGGGAGTTTTTAGAGTTTGAAAAATGCCTCCCGCTGAGAGGCTCCCAGTCGGGGAGAGGAGGAGATGTATGCAGCATGAAGAGCGCAAATATTAGATAAAACGTATAATTGCTGGCAGGTCTGGTCTTTGTTGACTGATCACTTTGTCTGGTAATGACTGACTCTGATTATGAAGCAGAATATTGACTCTGATGAAAAAAATTCACTCATCCAGCCGGGAAGATTGACGCTGCTGCAGCATCAGACAGCTGGTGCTGCACGAGAGGTGTGTGGAGTTTACAAGCTCCAAATGTTGGGTTTGATGTTTGTTTAACCTTCGCTGGGACGAGATGGATGTAGAAATGATGGTAAAACACCGCTAACGTGACAGACGTAGCGACAATGTAAAAAAAGCCGTAAAAAGAGGCAGATGCCGATGCGTTAGGTATGGAAGTCAAGTGTGACACATAATCATAAAAAAGGTAAAATATAAATTTTAAATAAGAGATTTATATATTTATATATAAATAAAAACTTTACAAATATAATGAAAATTTCTAAATAACGCAAAAATACGAAGGAACATCTGTTGGTCAGGCTGATGGGAACCACTGCTCTAAGTGATAAGTGAATTTCATTTTTAAATATATTTTATGTGCAGTTTTAGGGTTTTTATATTTTCTGTAAAGATTGGTATGCTGAAAATTATTTAATGTTTTGCATAAAGCATGAGGTTTTGGTTAGTACTTGATTTGAAGAATAACAAATGACTGATTTAAATAGTGGGGCACCTCTGTCAGTGCGCCCCAGGGCAGCAGTGGTTACATTGTATTTCATCACCATCAGTTTGTGAATGTGTGTGAATGGATGAATGATACACTGTAGTGTAGAGCGCTTTGGAGTCCTTACTCTGAGAGGCGTTATACAAGTGCGGGTCATTTATCATTTATAGTGTTGATAGAGCTGTGTTGCCAGCGTTCCACTGCATAATGGCTTCAAGCACGTATATAAAAGTGTTAGTTTTTACGTAAACCATTGGATGAAATTACATAAACTGACTGAGCTCTAGTATAGGCGCTTGCAATAGTTTGTGTATGTGTACGTGTATGTGTTTGTGTGTGTGTGTGTGTGTGTGTGTGTGTGTGTGTGTGTGTGTGTGTGTGTTTGGGGGAGGGTACATTGGAACTTTGTCCCCCCAGTTTGAAAATCCTATCTGCGCCCCTGGCAGCTCATATTGAATAAAAAGATTCAAAGTGAAAAGTGGTGTGATCACTCCCTAACACAACTGGTACAGAAAGGAGATTAAAGATAAACAAGCACAAACTTACACAAACATTCCATCCTCCTGAGAGAAAAATCATCTTTTTCTCTTGTTACACTGTTCTCCATCATCTGGCAGATCACTTACTTCACTTCCTCTGTGTTCTTTCCCTTCCTTCATCAAGCCTCTGCAGCCACATGCTTTGGTCTGATATCTGTCCTTTTGTACTCATGACCTTTCAGACCTTATCGCATTTAATTACAAAACAATTAATCAAACTCTGTGGAATTGGAATGTGGGGATAAAACACCATACCCCAGTAACAATCATGGTGCCTTCATTTATCAGGTAGTTAACAGCTAAGGTTTAGAAAATTGGAGGTTTTGAACATCTGGCAACAAGATAAAAACTATATAAACTCCATAAATCAACAGGAGACGCCTGAAAAATTAAAGCGGTTTATTTTTCAATCAGAGAAATGTTCTGATTGTTCATGTGAAGATGGTGGAATTAAAAAAGTACTTGATCCAATCTTTAGGGAACATTTCCGTCCCAGCTGGGTCTGCACAGGGTCTCCTGTCCATAAAATCTCCAGAGGAAATCAACCAGGAGGCCTTTCAGTCAGGTGTCTGAACCACCTGTTTTGATGTGGAGGGGCTGTGGGTTAATCTAACATGAGGCACAGTAATTTAAATCATGGCCGCTAAAGACTTTTTCAAGTAGCCGTTAAAGAACCAATAAAATCCCACCGTCACTCACGCTTTCCCTCACAAATACACTTTCTTTTAGGGCAATAGGCAGTTTCAGACATCTACAATACATTTGATACATATTGTGTGTGTGAATTAAGACCAGGTGTTGTGGCTTACAGAAACCTTTTCCCTCAGAACTGGAAACAAATGAAGGCGACTCTAAACTAATTTTCACAGACAGCATTACTGTTTTCTACTCTAAACAACTCCAGTCTCAAAAGTTTCATCACAGTTTATGGAAATGTTACTTTATTAACTTTAATATAACCATCAGTTTTGGATCATACCGTTTAAAGTGAATTTGTGTTATTTGCGGTTTTCTGTGGTGCAGGCTAGTAAATCTCGGCAGAATAACGTTCTTCTCTAAAGTGGATATTTAGATCAGACTTTGTATTTTGTAGCAACACGTCGGACCTTCAAGACCGAAAACTCAGAAGACCCGGAAGCTGCTGTGTTGTTTTTTGTCCTTCGAGGTGGCCGTAGAAAGACACACAGGGGTTTACAGGGGTTTGAGAAGGAAGACAAAAAAAAAAAAAAGACAGTAAAACAATGTTTTGGGATGAGTTTTATTTGGATTGAGGAGGGTTAACCCACTAAATAGTTCTCGAGCACGGCTGTGTCTGCAGCTCACAGGCATGGGTCAAATGCAGAGGACGATTTTCACCACACTTTGACATAAACACAGAAAATACTTTTTTTTGACAATCCTTGTCGTGTGCGAAGAAAAGAAGAAGATATTTTTTTATAGCGCCTATCATGTTTATGTTATGTTTATGTATTTAGCAGACGCTTTTGTCCAAAGCGACTTACAAGTGATAATCGGCATTTTGCCCTTGAGGCTAACAACAACAGTAAGAACAACAACAACATTGATATCAGTCATGGAGAGGAGGGAACAAGGAGTGGACAGTAGGGGGGATGGGTGCAGGCAAGGTGCTAGTTAAGAAGATGCTCTCTGAAGAGCAGGGTCTTCAGGAGTTTCTTGAAAATAGAAAAGGAAGCCGCAGTTCTGGTAGTGTTAGGAAGGTCATTCCACATTTGTGGAACAATGCATGAGAAAAGTCTGGATTGTCCTGAGCGTGGTGAAGGCACTGCTAGCCGACAATCCTGCGATGACCGGAGCGGCCGGGCCGAGACGTAAGCCTTTGCAAGAGGATTCAGGTAGATGGGAGCCGTACCGTCACGGATTTTGTATGCTAGTGTAACCAATTTGAATTTGATGCGTGCTGCTAGCGTTAGCCAGTGGAGCTCAATGAACAGAGGGGTGACGTGTGCTCTTTTAGGCTGATTGAAGACCAGACGCGCCGCTGCATTCTGGACCATTTGAAGAGGTCTCACAGTACAGCCTGGAAGACCAGTTAGAAGAGCATTGCAGTAGTTGAGGCGGGAGATGACAGTAGATTGCACCAGGAGCTGGGTGGCATGTTGTGTTAGGTATGGTCTGATCTTTCGTATGTTATACAGCGCAAAGCGGCATGAACGGGCAACATGATAAAAATCCCGAGGCACTTCACAAAAACAAAAATGTAAAAATATTAAAATATTAAAATATAAACAAGAATTTTGAAAATGATTAAAAATATATTTAAAATGAGCAAAAATAGACTACTGTGATTAAAAATGAAAAGAAAGAGAGAGAGTGAATAGGAAAGAGGGAAATCAGTGGATCCTGAGGAAGGTGGAATAGGTAGGAAGAGCAGAACAAGGAGAGGGTGATGAAGTATAAAGTAGAGGAGGAGGAAAACATAGAGGAAAACAACATGTGTTAAAACAGGAATAATTGTGGAGCCGGGTTAGAAATAGAATCAGAAGGTTTTATAGCCATATGTGTGAGAATCACACCATTAGGAAATTGTTGTGGTACTTGGTGCAAAGAAATAAAGCTAAGGATGAGAAAAATATCAAACGTGTTTGATATTCGTGCAGCTGCATGATTGTTGATCGGGAGTCTATCCTGAGATGTTAATCGCTTCTTGTAACCCCCTGTGTACTACACAATGCAAAACACACCTCAACCTAAAAGATTCTCGCACAACAGGAAAATCGGCTCAAAACGGTCCAAAAATCGCACCGTGTAAGCTCAGTCTGTCAGATCTGATTCTTATATGCTTGGGGGCAAAGAATTTTGACAATGTTAGTAATTATTACTATGAATGACCACACAATTCCATGTAAATAACCATTAAAATAGCTGAGTGGAAAGTTTTATAGAATAACACCAGAAAGAACTGCTGTGGATTTTAGGAGATTTGAACTTTTTAGAGTTAGGATATAAACCCGTTTCTCTAAACCGAGGCTGTTCAGGGAGGTACATTTAAAGAGATCTATTTGTGAATGTCTGTTAAAATGAGACTAATGCAAAAATTTCTAAAATGAAATAGAATGAAAGCAGTTATTGACAGAAAATAATTTTAAGAAGAAAATAAATCAGCTGTTTTCTCCTCAGGTATGTTCCTGATACCTGGGCCCGAGATGCTAATTCAGTAACTGATCCCAAGATGGTTTTCTCTCTCTCTCTCTCTCTCTCTCTCTCTCTCTCTCTCTCTCTCTCTCTCTCTCTGTCTCTGTCTCTGTCTCTCTGTTTCTGTCTCTGTCTCTCTCTCTGTCTCTCTCTCTCTCTGTCTCCCAGTCTGGGGTTACAGTTCCTCTTGTTCTGAATCAGGGATGTGGGAAAGTTGGAATGTTGACCCCTATGGGAACAGACAGGACTTCAGAGTAAAAAGAGTAAAGTGATTATTAGAAATGGTTTAATGGTAGCAGCAGTTCTGAAGAACCAGCCACAGCATCACGTTTGGACTCTTTTAGTTGCTGTCATGTAACCAGATGTGAGGAGAAGCGGATCACCCGTCCAGGAGGCAAACAGCTGCTTGGCTGATCTAATATGAGAAACTAGTGTCAACAGGTTGAGTTAATAAAAAAAAACTTCATTAATTCTGAAAAATAAATTGTTTCATTAAAAGAGTCAGATTTTCTACATGCAAAGGAATAATAAGCATTTATAATTATGAAACTAAGTTAAACTTTAACACATTTGCAAAGAAAACAAATCAAATTTTCCACATTTAAAGTCTTAAATTTACCAAAGAAAAACTTAAATGCCATTAAGTAATAATTTTACAGTGAAATAAGCACAAAACAGCCTAATGTGTCAAGATTTTTTTTAACCTGTGGACTGCAGTACATAAATACGACCACAGGATACTTCATATATCCTTAATACCTTTTTTAATGTCCTACCTTGGCAACCCGGGCATAACTTTATTGAATCAGAGTTGCTCCTCTGCATCAAGGTAGACAGGTTGAAAAATATAATATTGAGCCTACTTGTGTCGGTTTGTCCATTGGCCTTCTGGGTTGTGTGTACGTGTGTGCTGGATGGAGTGTGTTTCTTAAGTAGGTGGTATGTGTGTTTTAATTTGTCATTTGGAACAGAACTGAAATAACAGCGATGAGCAGGACATTAACCCTACAGCTGGTAGCCCCAGCTCACAGAAACCCAACAAACCCTTTTCTCTTTCTAAATTTCAGACACTTTTCTTTGACGTTTTGACGGGAGTTTCTTTTCTTTAAATTCTCTACCAAATTCTCCATCATACAAAAATTGTCGTTCCTTTTCTCAGGTCAGATCAGTAAATTCCCAACATGTGTGCACCAGCAGGGCATAAGGAAAGGTTTCACAGGGTCAAGTCTAGAGTTAGAAAAACCTCCTCATCAGCTGCAGACGTGCTTGTGGGTCGTGTGTGGAGACTATGTCTGGGTTAAAGGACCAGCAGTCAGAACCTGTGCAGACGTGTGTTTGGATTAATGAGGGAAAGCAAACGCACATGGGAAACACTCAAACAGCATAGAGCTTTGAGTTGACATTTAGTATACTTTCCTGCTCTGCTGGAGACCCTGCACGGAGAACGCTTCAGTATTTTAACTAAGTGCACAAAAGTCTTTCATGTGTGATTTGATGAGACATTTTAGGTATGTGGAATTGTTGATAAGGACCATCTAAGAATTGCCATCATAAGGAGCTCAAGGAGGGCTCAAGAACACCAGCTATCGGTTACAACGTTTTGAGCACAAGGTTCATGATGGCGACGCAGACGCAGACACAGCCGCTCACGGCTCCCAGCAACTCAGCACAATTGTTTGCCTTTTAGGTTGTCTTGTTGTTTTATCAGCCCACTTCTGCCATGGACTTATTAAATACTCACCCCAGGAGATATTGGCCATCGAATCTCAGCTAAATACTAAAGTAACAGTGGAATTCACCCAGACATACAATATTCCACCAGAGATAGCCAGACCAGCCGGAGCTCCGTGGACTGTTGAGCTAACTGGCTGTGTGCTCCATCGCCTTGATCGGGACAAAAGCTCCGGTAAGACCAGAGGAGGAGGACTCTGTGTTTATGTGCGTGAAACCTGGTGCAGAAACAGCAGGTAATAAACACCTTTTGCTCATCAGACTTAGAGACTCTGTGTCCAGTGCACACCATTCTATCTGCCATGGGAGCTAACGCTAGTCATTAATATTGCTGTTAATATCCCACCTAATGCTAACGTTAGTGCTGCACTTAGCCAGCTTCATCACTTTTTAACCAAACAGCAGCAGGCTCATCCAGACGGAGTACACATAATAGCTGGGGACTTTAATTAAGCATGCTTAAAGACTGTTTTCCCCAAACTCCACCAACATGTCAGATTTGCAACCTGGGGTAAAACACACTGGACCGTGTATATACCAACATCAAGCATGCTTATAGAGCTACACCCCTTCCCAATCTTGGACAGTCTGACCATCTCTCCATGTTTCTCATCCCAGCTTACACAAACAAAGCCCACTACACACACCATCACCACCTTACCTGCTGAAGCCCTCCCACAGCTACAGGACTGCTTTGCCTGCACAGACTGGAGTGAGTTTGAACAACAGGACCTGGAGGCAAATACAGAGACGGTGCTATCCTACATCAGAACCTGTGTAGAAAATGTCACAGTGACCAAACAGATTTGGATCTTCCCAAATAGGAAGCCGTGTCTGACATCAGAGGTCCAGGCTCTAATCAGAGCCCACAATGTTGCCTTCAAGTCAGGTGACAGCAACTTGTACCACATAGCCACATGCTGTTATGTTTTTTATTCTGACTTCAGTGGAGACAAATACAATTTAATATAAGTAAAAATATTAAGCTTGTCAGAAATAAAATACAACACCCTAATAAACGTCCGTTCATCAATTCTTCTTCTGAAGAGCTTTCACTGTTGTCACGGTCTGGGGTGTTCTCCTGCTCTAATCTCTGTTTGAGCCGCTCTCCTGTAAGTGGGTGTTTTCTGAAGAGTGGCTCCAGCTGTTGCTGCTTAGCAACAATCACCGGCTGGGGATATAAAGAGCATTGAGACACCAACACTTTGTCAGATTATTAGCTCCCTTTGGGTATTTGTAACGACCTCCTCTCAAGTTAATGTTGAGTATTGCTACCAGTGTATTTCTTCTGCTGTTCTCCAGAACAAACACCACTCCCTCAACTCCAGCCATAAAACTATGAACCTCAACTCCTGCTGCACCTCACTCTGCTCTCCAACTGACCCTCCAGAGAAACTCTACAATCCAACACATTCTCACACCCTAAGTGTCGAAGAATGACGCGTGTGACCAAGCGTCAAAATATGACGATCAGGGTACCCCAGCGCGTCGGGAGAGGACATGCAGGGACACATATCCATATCCGACGCCCGCGGTGACACAGACATTTCACCTCGAACCTCTAACTATTTAACCTTCCCCTCACCCCC
Source organism: Nothobranchius furzeri (assembly GCF_043380555.1). NCBI lineage: Eukaryota > Metazoa > Chordata > Actinopteri > Cyprinodontiformes > Nothobranchiidae > Nothobranchius > Nothobranchius furzeri. Next base: position 60,560,281 of record NC_091741.1, on the reverse strand, counting down.
ATCCTAACCTTAACTCAGTAATTTTCAATTAAGCTTTGCATGCACATGCTGGTTAAGATTAGAATGGGGGTGAGGAGAATGTGTTGTACAATCGTAAATTTATTCTGACAAGTCAAAATCATCATTGTCAACGTGCTAACGTAACTTTTACGAATGTGGTTTTGTAGAAGAAGAAGAAAAAGAAAATATCTTTTCTATAGAGCCTCTCAAGGTAAAAATCATGAGGCGCTTCACAAAAACAAAAAATGTAAGAATTTAGGAAATGGTTAAAAATATATTTAAAATGAGCAAAAAAAGACATTTGTGGTAAAAACATGTAAAGAAAGAGAGAGAGTGAATAGATAAGGGGGAAATCAGTGGATCCTGAGGAAGGTGGAATACGGTAGGTGGGGAGAGCAGAATAAAGAGAGAGTGGTGAAGAAGGTCATACAAAAGCCAGCTTGAACAAGTGAGTCTTCAGCTGCTTTTTAAAGGAGTCCACTGATCTCAGGCTCAGGGAGAGAGAGTTCCAGAGTCTAGGGGCCACAGCAACAAATGATCTGTCACCTTTGGTCTTTAGCCTGGTGCGCTGCACAACCAGTAGGCTTTGATCTAGGGACCTCAGGGACCTGCTGGGGGTGTAGGGACTAAGAAGATCATCAATGTAAGATGGTGCTTGTCCATGTAAGGCCCTATAGACCAGAACCAGGATCTTGAAATGAACCCTGAAGTTGACTGGCAGCCAGTGAAGCTGGAGGAGAAGTGGGGTGATGTGGGTGTGTTTGGAGGACTTGGTCAGAAGCCGATCACAGGCATTCTGAACCACCTGTAGACGGTTCAGGGAGGTTCTGTTCAGACACGTGAAAAGAGAGTTGCAGTAGTCTAAGTGTGAGGAGAGGAAGGTGTGGATAACTGTCTCAAGTTCAGAGCGGGACAGAATGGGACTCAGCTTAGCAATGTTCCTGAGATGAAAGAAGTAAGAGCGAACAAGAGAACTGACATGAAAATCCAGGGTGAGAGCTGGGTCAAAGGTCACACCAATTCCTGACGGAGGGTTTGGTGTGAGAAACAAGCTGACCAAGAGAGTCTCTGACTTTAGGAACCAGCTTGTCTGGGGCACAGATGAGGATCTCATTCTTATCTTCATTCAGCTATAGAAAGCTCCCAGCCATCCAGGTTTTAATAGAGTCTACGCAGGTGTGTAACAGCTGCAGCTTAGACATCTCATGGTGCTTAAAGGAGATATACAGTTGGATGTCATCTGCATAAAGATGGCAGAAGATTCATTTGAGGATGTGCCGAAGAGGAAGCAGATAGAGGAGGAAGAGCAGAGGCCCCAGCACAGAACCTTGTGGGACACCATGTGTAAGGGAGGTGGTGGAGGACCTAAACTTGGAGATGGCCACAGAAAAGGAGCACTCAGAGAGATAAGAGGAGAATAGCGTGTGCCCCCTGGTGTGTGTGGGGCCAGAAACATGCTGGGTAAAGCCAAAGGAGTCCATAAGGCTGGAGAAATTCATGGCAAAGTGGTCTGAGGGATCATCAACGTGGATGTTAAAGTCACCAACAATCACCAATCTGGACAGCTTCACAGTGGAGGATAGAAAGTCACTAAACTCCTGAAGGAAAGAACTGTTTGGACCAGGTGGACGATAAACCACAGCACAGTAGAATGGGTCCTTATGTCCGACTTTAATCAGCTGCAGTTCAGCAAAGCGACCAGAGGTTGTAGAGCTACATGGAAGATGGTCTCTGAAAACAACAGCTAGGCCTCCACCACGACCAGAACCCCGGGGCTGGCTAAGAAAAAAATAACCACTCAGGCAGAGTTCAATCAGACCAGAATAATCAGATGTTTGCTGCCAAACTTCAGTCAGAAACAGAAAATCCAGGTTTTTAGAGAGAATTAGATCATTGAGCAGGAAGGACTTGTTGTTAAATGAGCGGGTATTTAATAGAGCCATGCTGAGTGAGGTGGAGGAATAAGAAACTGCAGAAACAGCTGGAGTTAGTGGACGTAAATTAGCAGGGTTAGATCCACGGTGTTCATAAAAACCACTTATGGAGGGAACAGGAGGGGAAACCACTGAAGAATCAGGATAAACCAACCTTAAAAAACTTGGACGGAGAAACCGCACTGGCGGGAATGTGGAAGTGGCTCTCAAGTCGCCAAACTCAGGACAAGAAGCTACAAGATTGCGCCAATGTTTACTAGAAAAACCATGCTTTAAGAGAATTCTTATTCTCACCTATTCTCAGTCTGGTTTTTATCACTTGAGGCAACTTGCAAAGGTTAAGTGCTATTTGCTGGAAACTGTTTTTGAACATGTTATTCATGTTTTTATCTCCTGTCCACTAGATTACTGCAATTCCCTGTACTATGGATTAGGGCATTCCTCCTTAAACCGCTTGCAACTGGTTCAAAATGCAGCAGCCCACCTTTTACCAGGTACAATGAAGCATGATCACATCTCTCCAGTGCTTGCTTCCCTTCACTGGCTACCAGTGCATTACAGGATTCAATTTAAATTGTTGCTTTTTGTTTATAAATCACTTTATGGTCTGGCCCCTCCTTATATAGATGATTTATTGTCACCCTACACTCCTGTCAGGAATTTGCGGTCGGGCTCACAGTTTTTATTATCAGTTCCAAAGGCTCGCCTAAAGACGAGAGGAGATAGGGCTTTTTCTGTGGCCGGTCATACACTCTGGAACAGTCTTCTGCTGGAGATCAGGACCTCACAAAGTCTAGATGTTCTTGCTTAAAACTCACTTATTCAACCTGGCTTTTATGTCGGATGATTTTATTTTGTCATTGTCATTCTTTCTCATTTTTATTGATTTCATAATTGTGCGATGTAATGCTGTTTTTATCCTAACTTGCTGATTTTTATGGTTTTTAGTTATACTTGTTTGCGATTTTATCTTCTGTATTGTACAGCACTTTGGGTTGCGGAAGCAATAATAAGTGTGCTTTAGAAATTAATGTGACCTTGACCTTGACCTTGGATTACTGCTCGTTTACCTCTTTTCCTCCAACGTTTTCCCAGGACGGGATAAACATCGCTGGAGGCGCCCTGGTTGGAATCTTCGTTTGGCTCCAGGCCAGTGCGCCACTCAGATAAACAAACAGGGAGGTACGTCCTCTGTGCATCTTGGGCGATCGTGAACGAACGGAAGGACAAAAGAGTCTGGCGATCATAGGAGATGGTAGCAGGGACACTACTGAAGAGGATCACAGACAGGAGCAAGGTGGAAAAGAGGAGGTTAGTGGAGAAAAGTTTGAAAAAGTGGCCGGTGGCCGCGGCTAAGCCAAGCACAGGCGCCATCTTGTTACCGCCATCTTGTTACTTCCGTAACTTCCGTAAGTCTTACATTCAGCCAATCATCTACTGTGATGTAATTTGTAGACGCAGGACCCCGAGCAGATCTGGTATCGACACCGGGTAATTTCCGTATATCATAGTAGGAATGTATTTCTCTGAAATATTTGTGTTTCTCAAATTTGAGTTAGGCGTTTAGGGTACATCTTTTTTAATTAAAAGAATAAAGGAGCAATGCAATACATCGCCACAGGCTAAACTCTCCCAGAGTTACCACAAGGACCCAAAATTTCTTAGGCCCCGTCTGGCCACCCTTATCAAAACTTTCTGGGGGCGCCCCTGGGAGACAGGACAGGACAGGAGGAGATCCTGACAATAAATACCAATTCACAAAAGTAAATACACCATCGTGGACCAAGACCAAGACAAAAGTGGTGGCTGAACTCCCCCCACAAAGCCCTACGCTCTCTGTTGTCATGGTGGGAAATTGGTTTGCAATGCTCAACAGGCAACGGAGAAGTCTGAAAGAAACATTTCTCCGTCAGTGCATGTGTGCAACTCCACACCCAAGCTGATGGAGAACTTTAAACTAGGCGTTTACATCATGCAGCCTCTTTTCTGCAGAGTTGGCTGTTTATAAATGCTACTGAAAAAGCTGCAAACGCTCAAAAATTGTTGCTCATAAAACCACAGCTGACCTTATTTACCTCAGGGAATTGTTTAGTTTATTTTTAGTGGAAGGTTTTCACTTTTACAGCCTCCTCCTAAGTCAGTTTGGATGAAAGTTGCTACCAGTGGTTTTCTTTAACATCTCTGCCAATGTTGGTTTGGTGTTTTTAACCCAACCTCGTCCACGAATCCACACATTAAACAGTTACAAACCTAATATTTTATTATAATAATTAAACAAGGTAATGCCTGAGTAACAATCAGTTCTTGAACAAGCACAATATTCCTCAGTTATTGTAATAATCCTTGATGTCTGGTAACGTAACCGTATAATCTGACATTGGATTTGGCAGATCAGGATCATCCTGCTGCTTTTGTCTCCACCTGAGAGTGTTCTTATTTTTAAGGCCGTGCTCAAGACTCACCTTTTTAGCATAGCTTTTAAGTGGTTTAGATCTATTTTAGCCTGTTTTTACCATCTTTTATATATTTTATCAGTGTTTTATTACTTACTCTTTTTAGTTAAATAACACATATTTTCCTACATATTTAGTTTAACTTGTAATAATTATTAGTTTTAACCAGTCTTAATACTTTGTTGTACAACATTTTATTAAGCTAATTATATGTTTTCTACTTGGTTATCTTTTATCACTGTGCTTTATTTTGATTTTTACTTATCAGTTGTTTATGTTTAATTTGTTTCTTAACTTATTGTCTTAGTCTCATTAGTAAACTAGTGTTTCCTCTGTGGGGGCCGGCTGTCCCGGGGGCAGCGGTGGGCTGTGGCGGCCGGGGTGCTTCCCATGTCTACTCTATGCCAAGGCTATTGCTGCGAATCTTGGTGCTCCTAGTGCAGTTGGCTCCTTTGATGGTGTTTTTGTCTTCCTTGTACCTACTACATCTGCACTCACTCAGCCAGCTGCCCTTTCTCCATTACGTGTGTGCGTGTGTGTGTGTGTGTGCGTGCGTGCGGGAGTTTGCATCTGCTTGGGATGGGATTGAGGGTGGGAGGAGGGCGAAACAAAGGGAATCTCTTATGTGAATCTGTGTGGGAGGGGTGGGAAACCGACTGCTGTCTGGTTGTTTTTAATTTTGTAAGGCGCTTTGAGCTGCATTTGTATGAAAAGTGCTTCATAACTAAATTTTTGATTGATTGATTGACCTGAAACAGAAGCGTACAACACACATCTCTGGATGTCAGCAACGTGGCTACACTGTTAACCAGTAGGGGCACATTCCTGTGGGAACGTTTAGTGCTCCAGCCAAACTGATGAAGCCTGATGAATGATGACAGTCCCTCAGAGCAAAGCCAACTTCCGATAGGCTTGTTGAGTGCCAACTGGCTTTACCTGGAGCAATAATAGATTTCCTGTGGGTGTAGATGTGTTTTAAGAACTAAGAAGGCTTATAATTATTAGCCACCTTCTGCCAGGAGTTAATAGAAGTTGTGCAACAAATAAGGCAAATCCTTGTGTGATTACAGTTTAATGCTTTCCTTGTGCATTACTATTACCACAAGCTGATCACAAAAACAATTTTGAAATCTGGCATGACCTTATGTTCAGTTTGCCAAAAGACAGAAAACCAACATGACTTATCACGGCTCAACAGAAACACTTCAGCTAGGATGGTAAGCTAAACCTGGCTGGGTTTTTAAGTGTTTCTGCCCCATCAGCAGAGCAGTCAAAGCGTGAAGCTGCATCAACGAACTGAGCACTTTCTTCTAACAATTGATTGAAAAAACAAGATAAGGTTTAACTTCAACATTTTTTAAACATTATATTCTCTGTGAGTTGCGGAAACCTCCAATTTGAACTCTTTGAGGCCAAACGATGGAGTGCCATTTGTAATGTCAGAGTCATCATTATACAACACTATTTTGGGTTATTTAAAGTCAAAAAGTCAAAGCCCAATAGGCATCATCATCACACACTGGCGAAATTCTTCTCCGCATTTGCCCCATCTCCATGGGGAGCTGTGGCTAGCCTCGGGAACTATTTGGTGGTTTAACCCCCCCCCCCCCCCAATCCAACCCCTTAAAGCTGAGTGTCAAGCAGGGAGGCATTGGGTCACATTTTTTAAGTCTTTGGTATGACCTGACTGGGTTTACCCTGATCTCCCAGTCCCAGGGTGGACACTGTACCACTAGGCCACTGAGCTGTCAATTTACCTGATTTAGCCTATCATAAGAAAAAACAAAGGAGTTCATTTTTCAGTGTCATATTTTCACCATTCATACATTTATAACTGGTAAATTCCCAACCAGATATTTAATTAGCAAGCTAAATATTTATTTTCGAGTTAAATATTCATTTTACAAAGTAAATGTTTAGGTCAGACCTGAATATTTATTTTGTAATATTTTATTTATAACTATATAATTAAATTTAGATAAATATTTAGTTTACAAACTATATGTTTAGTTCCAAATATTTATTTTCCCAAATAAATATTTAAATCACAGTTAAATGTTTATTTTTAAGCAAAATATATGGTTTGCAAAACCAATATTTAGGTTTAGCCCCAAAATAAATATTTAGCTGGGATCAAATTATTTGTTTAAGAAAATAAATAATCAATTTGGAGCTAAATATTTAGTTTTTACTCTAAATATTACATATACAAGATGTTTAAACCAAATGTTTGAATAATCTGTGCTTGAATCAATGATGGGTTTAAAATCTTTCTTGTAAAGATCCATTTCAGAGCTTAACTACACCAGATCAGTAAGAGTTGATTTAACAAGTTAATCTATCAGTATACTCATACACATTATAATAGGATTTTTATTAATGTTTTACATTCACTTCACTTAAGTGTTTAAACATTGTTATTCACACAAAGAGTTAACCCCTCTGAGGATCTGACTGAAGGAGTGACATTCTGAGGCAATTTTGGTAATGCCGTCAAACGTGTCAAATTCTGATTTGCCAAATTTATAAATAAGTCCGGAGATGAAACAGAATTGTTTCCAGAATTAATTCAATTTCTAGCTGACTCCCGATTTGGCCAAATCAGGGGAAAAGGCATTTTGAAACCATCTTCTCACTTGACATCAAGTAAAAGCCTCTCTGCAACGCTGCAAGTGATTACAGACACAAAGGCTGTTCTAAGAGCCAGCAAAAAGCCTAAAGCCTGAGTCATGCTTCTCCGTCTGCGTCAGTGCGGAGACACGCAACGCCATTATCTGTCCTTGCGTAGGGCCCTGGCAGGCACGCAAGTACGTACGGAGTCGAGCCCACTTTTTTAAACATCCGTCCGTCGAGACGGAGAACGCAAGCTTGTGATTGGTCAGGACGCCGCTTTTGTCTACACCGTCGCCATTGCGCCCTCAAAAACATGAAGAGAGCCGAGGATAACTATCAGCAGACACGGAGAAGCTTGAAGAATACCTCGCAAAAAAACCTCTAAAATATGAATGTTTAATTCCACCGTGACTGGATGAGTGAAAAGATACGCAACGAGCGTTTTATTTGTGGACGGAAATGACAGGAAACGTGGGTTTAGAGGTGGTGAGCACATGAAGAGGTTGAGGAGAATGAGACACAAATTTGTCAGTGTTAAAAAGTCTCTTATACACAAAAAACATAATATAAACACACTATCTTGGACCAGATCCATTATAGGATACCACAGAACAGCGCTACGCTCTCTGTTGTCCTGCTGGGGAATTGCTTTGCAACACTCTCCAGGAGATGGAGAAGTATGAGAGCAAAACGCTTCCATCAATCCGTGTGTGTCTGTCCCTTGCGGAGCTGATGGAGAAGCATGAATCAGGCTTCAGATGCAAATCAAGCATTCCAGCTTCCCACCGTTACATGAAGATTACCCAGACTAGAAGGGTCGTATTCCGAGCTGGCTACGAGCTGCGATACCAGAGGTCCTCACCACCGGCAGTGTCCATCTCGACCTCCTGACCCCCTGGATCGCTTGTGGACCTTCACACAAGGGTGCGTAGCCTTGGCACAGATTGCGTCGGATGGTTTTATAAACAAATCTCTAGTTTACCAAACATACAGCCAAATTGATTTTACAACCCAGACTCCACAAACTCTCTCAGATACTTAAGGAAGGTTTTGCTAAAAAATCTAGCTTCCCTTACATCATTTGTACACTTTGTACAAAAGCATCTGCCAAATGAATTAACTCAGAGCATTTAGCTAGAACTTGTTAATGACTGATCTGGACAAATTGAAAAGGGACACAGCAGGGACAGAAATGACTGCTGTGATATCAAATTGTAAAGTTGTGTACCGTTGAGTACCGGCCCAGTTAATGTGCTGCATTTATTTATGCTGCAGATTTATTGAAAATTAGAGTGAATGAGACCTTTAAGGGCTTAAGAAACTGGTTCCTAAATGATAAATGACCTTACATGGCACCTTTCTGAGTTAGAGCACTTCAAAGCACTTAACAGTACAGTCATTCACACACACATTCACACACTGATGTTGATGAGCTCAATGTAGCCACAGCTGGCCCAGTGGCACTAGTTTACTGCAGCCTTGCCTCTGTCAGTGTGTCCAAGGGCAGCTGTGGCTACTAGTGCTGAACAATACTGCAAAAATTGTATCGATCCAATACTAGTAAATTCATGACCTGTATTGCCAAGACCAAAACCAATACCGATACTTTTTACTACTATTACCATCTATTTTTGTGTGATTTATTAAGAGAATGCATCAATGAAAATTTGTCTGAAAACTCAAATTTCAATTATTTAACTATTTAGTAAGTTTTTCTTTAATAAAGCATGTATATGATAACAAAAATAAAAGACAGGAAACTGTCATGGTCTGTGTCTGCGTCTGTGTCTGCCTTCATGTGTCTCCTGATGTTTCTCCATCCCTCTCTAGATTCCCGTCTGTGTCTCATAACGCCCTCATGTGTCTTTTGTCTGCATCTCAGTTAAGTGTCTTATGTTGTTACCCTTTTTAATCATTCCTCCCAGGTCAGCTCCAGCCTCTTTGTCCCCAGGTCAGTGTGTGTGTGTGTGCGTGTCCTCCCCAACTCAGTGTGTGTGTGTGTGTCATGTCCTCCTCCAGCTACTTTGTGTGAGCCCTTCCCTCTGTCTTTAGATATTGTTGTTTAGTTTTGTGTTTAGGTATTTGCCCTCCTCTGTTTCTGTTTTCCCAGGTAGATTATTATATTCACCTGTCCTCCCTCTAGCCCTCACTCCACACACCTGCTGCCGATTTCCCTAATTACTCCTCCCTGTGTATATAAGCCCTGTCTCGTCTCTGTCTTGTGTCGGTCCATTGTTGTATTTCTGTCAGCGTTTGTTCGTGCTCTGTCTTAGCTTTTTTGTCTCCAGTGGTTGGTGCTCTAAAGAGAGCTTTAGGTGTCTTGTCCTCCAGGACTTTTGGACTTTTGGCTCGCTGCCATTTTGGATTTATTTTTGTTTCTTCCTAAATAAAAGGATTTTTACTTTTACCATCTTCGAGTCATCCTGGGTATCTGCATATTAGGGTCCTAAACATCCCCACAACTTGACAGAAACATTTTCAGGTAAACAATAATATCTTTATTAGGAAACTCAAAATGGAAAAACTGGGTTGTTTTACTTTTTTTGTTTTCTGTAATTTTTTCACGATGTAATGGCGGACTGCCCCATTGACTGATATCCGTGGCGTTCCAATCACAGTGCTCTAATGGTTTGTTGGGCCAATCCAGCACTCTTTTAGCCAGGTAGGCTGGATGTCCCTGCAAACAAACATGGCTGTCACTCCTTATGCCGCCCATCGAAGCATGCGAGGACTCCAGTTCTTTTTACAGATGGCGTTCTTTATTTGTGCCGTTATTGACTAGCAAAGCTAGCATCATGCAGCACCATAAACCACCGTAGAACTACAAACCGACAGAATAAACAATATGTTTACATAAATATAACACATAAATCACAAATAAAGATTGCAAAGTCTACTAACCACTTTGCCTGCTTGTAGCTCCGAATGGGAGGGGAGAAAACAAGTTTTGCTTGCTGTTAGTCTTATTTTAATCTGAACGAATTCAGCATATATCAGCTTCCTTTCATACGTTAGAAAAAAAAACGAGTGCACACGTTAAGCTAACCGGAAGTTGTCGAGAAAGGCAAGTGTGCCTTTCAAAATAAGAGCACGAGCTCCGGTTTCATCAAAAATAAAAAGAAGCATTTTACAATGATGTTTTCACAGCATTCACACTCCTAAATGGTCCAATTACAGTGCTCTATCAGCCAGGTAAACTACAAACCAAGATGGCTGCTGGGCTATAGTGTTCCAATCATAGCATTCTATAAGAGGGTGTTTTGTGACATCAATGGCCTTGTTCGAGGTGAGCAGTGCCTTGCCTGGAAAACAGATGAAAGCAGACTGACGCGGCAGAGGGACTCAATGCCGACTCAAATTGTAGTCCTTAAACACGGCAATCTCCTCCCCGCAAACCAAACACACGGCTTTACCTCCGACTTCAGTAAAAAAAATACTTAGCAGTCCAATTTTTGTTGAAAATCCTGCATTCGGCATCTATCTTTCTTTTTTTGCATGAGCGGACATTTCTGGGGGCTACAATCACCATGTCAACCGCGGGCACTTGTTGCTATACGTATTGCGTCATTGTGCACATAAAAAACAACTTTAAAGTAAAAGCAATGCAGCCTTAGTCCATGCATGAGGTAAAATGAGAAAATACATTTATTTTGTAATTTCCAATTAACCTTACGCGGGCCGGTCAAAGTCAACCAAAGGGCCGTCTGTGGCCCGCGGTCTGTAAAATGCCCAGGTTTGGTCTATTACTTTGATGTTGGAAGTAGGCTGGTGAACAATAAGTACCTGAAGAGGTTGGAGGGAACAGGGCAAATTAGTACGAAGGAAGTGAGGTACACAGGAGACAAAAAACAAGCTAGAGACAGGCAAGGTACTGGCGAGAATACTACCCAACACTGAGTAATCATCCGGCACTGATGAGGTGTCCCGACACTCCTTATATCCCCTGACCACTGATGAGCAGATCTACAGCAGCTGCTCTCCGGACACACCCACCTGCACACAGAAGGACTCAGCACAAAACAGAAGTTAACTCAGCACAGACCATGACACGGTCAGGACGGGTGGATGGATGAACGTAGAAGGGGAGCTGGTGCAGAGTCCCACGGAGTCTGGTTGAAGGATGCGGAGGGTTAGAAAGACCTGAGGTAGGTGAGCCAAAAAACATCCAAAAATTACACAAAGTCCAAATATTCACACTATAGCACTAGAAAAATCTGGAGACAAGTACAAGGGCTGGAAACTACCAGTCAGTAGCAATCATCCGGCGTCAAGTAGTGTTCACCATCCTCCTTATGAAGCTGACCCGCTGATTAGCTGACAAGGTGCAGCTGCCGCTCCCTCTCCTGCAAACAAAACACTCAGAGATGTTGAGAATGGGAAGAGTACTGACCCCGGCTCATGACACTTTCATTTTTTATGTGTCAAGAGCACAGGGCTTTCTGTTGAATAGGAATAAATGTCATCTCAGCACTCATAAGGGCATTTAATAACTTTAATTTCATCTTCAATACAAATTTTAAGCTTCTCTCTAAACCTCCTCCTGTCTTTAGATGGTTAAGTGTTTATTTATTATATATTTCACTCGCAAACTCTCTTAAAAGTTTACCAGCCACTCGAGCATGATGCGCGAGTGACTGGTAAACCACTCACGCATCATGCGAGTGGTTTTCAATGCAAGATGGGGAAATAAAAGTCTACAAAGATCCTCCCATAGGTTTCATGGGTTACTGAAAAAAACAAATGTGACGAGTCAGAGATCACTCATTTGAAACGGCTTTGGCTTCAAGTTTGGACTATTATAACTTTGGCTTTTCTTTGACTCAAGAGCAGACAGAGGTAAAGTTTATTTTGAATAGCCCAGCCCTAGTAGCTATATTATAGCTCATCATCAACATGTGAATGTGTGAATGATACACAGTAGTGTAAAGCACCTTGAAGTCATCTGAAAGGCGCTGTACAAATGTGGGTTATTTTTCATTGATTATTTTAAAATTTAAAAGAATTGCTGTTAAACAATTTGACATTTTTTCACTTTTGCATGTTGGTGTCAGCTTTATGGTGAAGTAATACCCATTTTTTTTCTAGTTTTTGTTCAGCCTCAAATAGATATTGTTTTTGACTGAAATGTCTTGAACAGGCAGCTTAACTTGAACCTGAAGCCCTTGTTGTTAGTTTTACAAAAGACAGCTTTGTTCTACTTGTCTGGAACGCCCAGGTTACACCTTGCAGATGTCTTGTTCATTGAAGGGAACCGCTGCAAAACATTTGAAAAAAAAAAACCAACAAACATTTTTCGACAAACATGTGGACTTAGATGCAGAATATTAATGTCTTTCAACTGCAAAAGTGGTTTGAAAAAAATAAAAAGCCTAGCGAGGGAGTTCCCCATGTTTTGAAGAGCAACTTGATGCATTGGAAGGTACAGGATTAGTGCAATGAAAACAGATCAAAGGACATTACTTCCTGCCAAAACATTACAATTAAACAAAGTGACAAGCCAAAACACTACAAAAATACAAAGTGGCAAGCCAAAAAAACCATTTAGGTTTGATGAAAACATAAAAAAATAGTTGATGGTTTAGTCACCAGGCGCATTGAGTTTCCAACACATTCCTGAATGACAGACACACACACCCACTGACACGCACACCCGCACACTCACTGAGTATACTGTGTGTATATATATATGTACATATATATATATATATATATATATTTGCACACACACACACACACACACACAGGCACGCACACACACACACACACACACACACACACACACACACACACACACACACACACACACACACACACCAATTAAAATAATGCTGATAAACAAAATAAACAATAATGAACACGAATCTGCTTCTAGACCTGCAGAAAGAGAGAATAAATAAACAAAACAAAACAACAAAACTAAAATGGGACACAACAACAATACAACAAGATCAAGCTATCACTGCGTCAACTTGATGAAGAAATATATAATCAACATTGTTTAACTGAACAATCACACGATAATAAATCACAGTGCATTAAGTGCCCACCATAGTCTTAAGACCTGTGTTGAACGTGCCCAAGCCCATACTTATGAGAGCACCAGGTGAGCACCTGTGTGTGTACACATGCTTGTTTATGTAAGGTTTCTCCATAGGAGCGTCCAATAGAGAGTGTGAGGGGCCACAGATCTGCCTCCTAAAGATGTGCAGGAGATGGAGAGAGCTCCAAGTCCCAGAGATCCAGGAGTTGCCCCAGAACACAGGAACTATAGGGAGACTGCGACCAGAAAAGCCCCCGCTCCCCTCGAGAGGCGCATAGGATCGCCCTGGGGGGGCCACAACCAGCAGCCGGCAGAGTCCCGGGAGATATTGTTGGCAAGCCCACAGGCCCGCCCGCAGCCTCCCACCCCTTAGCCGGCCGAGCCCAGGACCCAATGACCCAGGACCCTGGGGCGACCTCCCCCGCTGGGGACCCAGCAGAGCCCAGGGACCCAGACCCCACCAGGCAGCCACCGGAATTGGTCAGGCAGATGCCAAAAATCTTAAACTCCCTGACCCGGGAGCCACGACCCAGGCAGACCAAGGCACCGCACTCCACACCAGGTGTGGCAGGGAGAGGGGAGACGAAGATCTATATCATCAAAAGAAGTCCCAGGAGAAGGGAGGAGTCAAAGGCCCCACCTGACATATACAGTCATACACAAACACAGTCACACACTCCCTCCCTCATGCTCACACATACACATACAACCAAAGACTTACAAAAATGCACACTGGACACCCACTCATGCTCCCCATACACACCCTATTAACTCTGGTCCCGGTACTGCTGCTCATGGGGTACAACCATTACCGGTTCCAAGAGTTCGACCCTTTCTGCTGGGGTGCTGATGAGGAGGCTCCCCCGCCCAACGCTGAGCACAGCAATCCACCACCCCAGACCCCAACCGGACGGCCGGATCTCCCTCCTAGCCTCCAGCCCCAGGAAGCCAAGCGACAACAGAGGTGTGCATGTCACTGGAGAGTGGCATTAGTCGAACATCCCTTCGGCGGATATCAGCTACTTACAAATGGCACCCTTACAAACTGACCCAGTTTGGCGCAGAGAATTAGCAGAACAGGCAAAACAACAATTGGAACAGGACCCTCAGTTTACGCAGAAGATTTTGTTCAGTGATGAGGCAAACTTTTATATGAATGGTGAAGTTAACAAACAAAACTACCGCTATTGGTTTGACAATAACCCACATTGGATAGATTCCTTCAAGACTGTTGGAACAAAAAACTGATGGTATGGTGTGGTATATGGGGTACAAAGATAGTGGGACCATTCTTTATCAATGGAAACCTCAAGGCCACTTGCTATTTGAAAATGCTACATGATGATGTTTCCCTCTTTATGTACTGAAGCTGGCACGTTCCCTGAGTTTTTCCAGCAACATGGTGCACCACCACAATATGGGTGTCAGAGCAAATCTATCCCTGACCCAACCCATTTAATTGATGAAAAAGGAAAGGGGAACTCATCAACAAAACTTAATGCTCCACTGTATTGGCACAAAAATTGATTCCCATAATGAAAAATTGCCATAACAAGGCAGCTGAATATACATGTGAAGGACCTAAAGTCAACCTAACCTTTGGTTTTAATCTAAACTTAACAAATTACAGTGACAAGAGAATTTGAATTATGGCTTTTGTCTACTCATACCCAAACACTAACCCTAACCAAAGACGTTATTCTACAGTTGCTGAGGAAGACCTGTGGATTATCTGTAACATTTTTTGCACTATATTTGGCTACCTGTTGAACCTGTTAAACCTGAGCCAATGTGCAAGACAGAGAACAGGGTTCAAGATAACTTATCCTTTGACCAACCCAGAAGTTAGGTTCCACAACACATAAAACAGATTTGAAATAGAGATGTAAAACAGAAACAACAATAATAATGTTAAAAGTCTATTCTATAATTTAATGTTATAATTTCATGAATGTGGCAAGGACAGATTACAAGACCATCAAATCCTCCCCCATATCCTCTGATGTGTCCTTCAATGAGCTTAACAACTTTTTTGCTCATTTTGAGAGGGGGATCCCAACAAATGCAACCAAGACAGATTTGACTCCAGCCCATCAACTACTGACTCTCCCCATGGATGTAGGAGCAGTGCTTAGCAGGATTAATGTCCACAAGGCTGCAGGTCCTGATGGCATGCCTGGGAATGTTCTCAGAGTATGTGCTGTCCTTGGTCCAGCCTGTAATACTGGCCTGCTTCAAAACCACCTCCATCATTCCAGTACCAAAATTCTCCAACCAATAAAGTCTGAATGATAACCACCCGGTTGCCTTAACCCCAATCATCAAAAAGTGCTTAAAACAGCTGGTTCTAGCACACCTCAAATCCTGTCTTCCGCATAACTAGGACCCCCACCAATTGGCATACCACCAAAACAGAAGCACAGAGGATGCAGTCTCCATAGCGCTGCACTCTGTCCTTTCACACCTGCACAGCAAAAACACTTACGCTAGAATGCTCTTCATAGACTTTAGGTCAGCGTTCAGCACAGTCATTCCCTCACAACTAATCAGGAAACGTACAGACCTAGGCTTCAACTCCCTCATGTGCAACTGGTTAGTGGACTTCCTGACCAGCCGGCTTCAACATATCCGGCTGGATAACCATTGCTCATCCACCATCATGATGAACACCGGTGTACCACAAGGCTGCATGTTGAGTCCCTTCCTTTACTCCCCCTCACCCATGACTGCAAACCTGTTGATGGCTCTATCAACAGGGGACAGCAGTAGCTCAGGAAGTAGAGCTGGTTGCCCAGTAATCGGAAGGTTGCAGGTTCAATCTCGACTCCGACCAGAAAATGCTGCTGTTGTGTCCTTGGGCAAGACACTTGCCTTGCCTGCTGGTGGTGGTCAGAAGGACCAGTGACGCCAGTGTTCGGCAGGTCTCGCCTCTGTCAGTGCGCCCCAAGGCAGCTGTGGCTGCATCGTAGCTCATTCCCGCCAGCGTGTGAATGGGTGAATGACTGAATGTGTTGTGCCGGCCTTGGGGGGTTGTAGAACCCTAAGAAGGAGCTATACAAATACAGACCATTTACCATAACATCATTAAGTTTGCAGATGACACCACAGTGATTGGCTTAATCAAAGATAATGTTGAAGCTGCTTACAGGGAGGAGGTGGATATGTGTGGTGCAACACCAACAATCTGCTAATCAACACAGAGAAGACCAAAGAACTGATTGTGGATTTCAGAAGGAAGGCTGACCCACACCTACCCATCTATATCAAAGGCACAGTTGTGGAGTGTGTGAACAGCTTCAAGTTCCTGGGAGTCCACATATCCTAAGATCTCAGCTGGATGACCAACTGCTCCAAACTGATCAAGACGGCACATTAGCGCCTCTTCTTTTTGAGGACTCTGAGGAAGAACCAGCTGTTCTCAGAAATCCCGGTGAACTTCTATCTTTGCACCATCGAGAGCGTCCTGACCATAACAGCTGGAATACAAATAATTGATGGGGAGCAAATTGCAGAGATTTGCTTTGTTTGTGCTGCCTTCATCCAAGTCCACATTTTAAGTCTGATTACATCACAAGAGCATGACAAAGCTATCAAAATTTGAAGGCTGCTCATAGCCCACAAATGCTTCTTTATTTTTTTTTATTTCAAGGATGGGCCTGGTGCATCCTAGATTGCCCATTCTTTCCCAGGATTTATTACAAGCCCAACAGGAGATTTGAATGTTTTTTTTAAACTTTTCTTTGTTCTCAGACCCTCCCACGGTGATGTGTATCTCTCATCAGTCATTTTGTTGGGTCATTTATCACTTTCATATAGGTAATCCATTTTTAAAATCTGTTTTATGACTGATAGCTTTTATTTGACTCCCTTTACATTTTTTGGGTTATCTGTTTTCATTTCCAATATCATTTTAGCACATGCTTCGTGAACAACTGATTGCAACTTAATTCATTACCTGAAAAACGCAGGCCCTAATTGTGTTTGGCAGCAGCACCAGCGTAGTTACCTGGAGCCAAAAAACCCTTGAAAGCACCCAGTGGCGGAGCTTGATATGTGCAACATGTGCGGCCGAACAGGGCGGCAGTCTGCAGGGGGCGGCATTTAATTTCCTTTTTTATTTTTATTTTTTTTCTAAAAATTTTTTTTAGCATCAACCAATACCTAAACAAAACATAGAAATCGCATGTTCTTAATAATAATAGTGATGATAATAATATTTCTGTAATAAAAGCACAACAAAGTGTAACCCATATCAACTACTCCCTGTCACATGACCCACGTCAGCTGATGTGAGGTCCCTCTCCTGATTGGCTCCTTCCAAGTCGCGACAACCATGAAAGCTGTTCCTGCTGTAAGCTTGTTGCTTGTAGAACGGCGTTGGAAAACAAAGCGTTTTTTTCCCCTCAATTCATTTATACTCTCATTTTACCTCAGCGGTAAGTGTTCTTAACATCTACCAATAACACCCTTTTACTTGTCAGTGACCAGTTGATCGTTTTCGCTATAAAAAATGACCTTGTTCGGCAGAGTTCCCACCGCGAGCAGAACTCCGGTTCAAAAACGCTGTTTTTGAAACACTTTTATTTACTTAAGCACTTTAATGGGCTTAACTTGAAACCAAGAGCAATCGAATGATTATTGTTATGTGTTGCCTTGAATTCAGCTATGCTGTCTGTCAGACCGTTGTTTTCCTTTATTGTTGTTTTTGTATTTGTTTGTAGCAAACGCTACTGGAATGCATAGATTGAGCTACGTAGCCAAGATGATTAATAATTGACCTGTTGTACATTCGTGATATGTTTACCGGTAAACTGAATAGAACTTGATGTGCTAATGAACGTTTCTCTGGCCTACAGGTCAGGTTTTTTTTCCCCATGTTGAACTGATCTTCTTCATATTGAAGTGGCGAGCTGGTAGGACCATTCTTTCTTTTTGGAATCGGGAAATTAGCTATTATTTACCCCATGAAAAACGGAGCGGCAGCGGACCACTGGAGGTGCCCTGCTAGTATGATCCCGTTTAAACTGTAAACTGCCATAAAATAAAAACTATAATAGCTAGAGCAGTCTTTTTTAGCTGAAAGTTGGGACTCTCGCCTTTCAGCACATCTGTACTGTACAAGTCGATGATGCCATCATGTTGCGTTAAGTGTGTCTATTTCAGTAGAACTTTGACAAGTGGTGAGAAGGTGGCCAGGAGCTGGATGTTGTAATCAGTTAGCAAACGTTGTTATATATACACTCCACGCAATTTGAAACAAAGTTGTAGGTGTAATGTTTTTTCATGTGTGTGTGGGTGGGGGTGGGGTGGGGTGGGGTGGGGGGTGGTGGGGTCACAGGGGGATCTCGCACAGGGCGCCATTTAGGCCAGCTCTGCCTCTGAAAGCACCTGTAATGATCCAATACATCTTACGTCATCTTACATATGACGTAAGGAACCATCAAAAAAATCAATTTGAATATTACTTTAAACAGAAGATCAGAACTTTTTATTGCAGGGATTAGGTAACACGTCATATTAACCCAGAGTCAAAAGAGAGAGAGAGAGACAAGTTTTAAAGTTTAAGAAGTTTTATTTCTAAACAATTTAAAATGAGGCTAACTAACTCTAAACACGCTGTGTGATGAACGGATCTAGGTGTGAATGAGGCAAGATGAATGGTGTAATGTTATCAGAACTCTCGTTTCCAGAGAAGCATTAGTTCTGTGTGGGAGCGAATGTTTTTGCTCTAAACTACAGTCGGAGTTCCAAAACCACATTCAGATGCCATCTTGCCACTCTACATACCCTTGGCGGAGACGTCCGTTGTAGATCCAGAATACCAGGTCCTCGGACCCCCCTTCGGTACCGGAGCTGATGAAACAGCGTACGGTACGACAGACTAGTCTTGGATTGCCTCCAGGTAAGTGACAGGTGTTTGAAAGCGTCGGCAGGACCCTGAAGGGTCAGTGAGTTCAGCTTTTACTCGGAAGGAGTGTTGCATCAGGTGTAGCTTGCAACAGGTTTTATTATCCAGTTTGTCAAGGTTCTTTGTGGTTAAAAAGTTACGAGTGGCCGGCTCGAAACTCTAGAACATTGAACTGAGTTAAGGGTGATGTGGGAAGTAGTTTTATAATTCAGATGTTTTGATTTAAGGTCGAATCAGAATTTGACATCAAAATAAACACCGCACAGACCACGCCACGTGTCAGAAAGGAAAGCTCTGATTGGAGAGACAAGAGGACTGTGTCATGTGATTTTAACATTACTTGTGATCAGTCTAGCTTAAAGTTATATTACTTATTATATACTGTCATAGGATTATAATATCAAGTAATCATGGACGCGATATTGGTCAGGGGACAGGGGGGACATGTCCCCCCCCCCCCCCACACACACACACACACTTTTTCCAAAGACAAGTTTTGACCCCTGCACTTTTTACCATCCAAAAACAATATTACGCCACATTAAATTGACATTGGTTGAGCTCTAGGACCAAGTGGAAAACAACCGTTTGTGTTGAAGCCTGTTTCCCATTAGAGCGTACTGTAAAGATATACCCCCCCACCCCCACCCCCCGTGGCCCCCACCCCCCACACTTCTAAAGTGAAAATTACATCCATGCAAGTAATTAATATTCTTATTTCACAGATTGATTGAACATTGAGCTTCACATAATTAATTGGACTAACAAAGTTATTTGATTATTAGTTAAAGAGTTCTTGATTTCTATAAGAGTTCTTCTTGGTCTTCTCTTGAGCTGTAGGGGGAGGCAAATAGCTAGTTAAAACAGTTTAGATGCAGATGCATCAAAAGCCTTGAGCAATATCTCAAGGAGATTAGTTCTTCATGAGGAGAGAGGGGAATGACCTTTAGGTGGAAAACAGTTCTTTCATGATGCTACACACCCATCCTCAGGTGTGCTTGGCATTAACCAATTAAATTAAATTAAATTCAAGTTTATTTATATAGCGCCAAATCACGACAAGAGTCATCTCAAGGCACTTCACATAATAAACATTCCAATTCAGGTCAGTTCATTAAGCCAATCAGAAATAATGTTTCCTATATAAGGATCCCAGCAGATTGCATCAAGTCAATCAAAATCAGACCTTGAAGACATGACACTGATAGTTTGAGATGAAGGTTTTCCTTTGGGCTGCTGATTAACACACAGTTTGTGTTTAGATGTTTTTGGCATTGATAACTTCTTGATCATTAATCACGTTGATTCCAGTGAAGGCATGCGTGCCACTTTTCCAACAGTCAGAATGAGCTGCTAAACTGCACGTTGTTGCTCAGCAAACAAAGCAGAATCCATTTCTGAGTTCTACAGCTCAGGTAATAAATCCTCCTCCTTTTCTCAAGGGGCAAGACTATGGAACACTTGCCTTCATGCATTACACCCTTCCTGTGGGCATTTACATCCACTGTTGATTACCTACTGTTGCACTAAATTCCCTTTTAATTCTCTGCAGGGAACACCCGTTTCCTCTCTATTGTATGTTTCCTCTGTTCTCACCGAGCACATTGTGGCTTGTTGCTTAATTAGGCACCGTTTTCTGTTTGAATGGAAGCATGCATATGTGACAGTACAGTTAATGCCGGAGTGGACCAGCTGAACCATTTTATAAAGAAGTTGGGTCTCTGCATCCCTTCTTAGATAACATCTTAAACAATATTAGCTCAGCAGCTTTACTTTAAGTTAGTGATGACTTATAAGTTTGAAAGTATCAAAATTAAAGAGCTGCTGCTTAAAACACCCCTAATCTTTTTTATTTAAAAAAATGTTGAAATCAGAAATATTACTATATTATCTCTGGAAATGCCCCATGCTGCTTTGGAGTTGTGTTATACATCTTCATAAATAGACCAACCTGTAATGAATTAGTGTTTTCATGAATGCACACAGATGCTGTTGCAGGTGTCTGCCCTGTTTGACTTTCCACAGGATGCATCTGCATTGTGTGCGTAGAAGTGGCCTTCAGTGTCACAGGAAATTCTTCTAATTAACAGCTACACTTTATTAATAATTAATTCCTGTGTTGTTGTTTAAATACAAAAGTATCAAACTTATAATTAATACAGACATATAGTACAATAAAAACAACATAAGTGGAACTCAAATATATGTATAAAATGTATTTTTGACCTCCGGTGGTTTTTATTTTTATTTTTTTAGCTTTTCAACAAAAAAGATTATTGCTTCAACATCCATATTTTTAAATCAATGTGAAAATTAGCCTATTAATCAGTTAACTCATCTTATTAAGACGAGATTAGATCAGTAAAGCAGTCTGGTATTGATGTAGTTTTGGGATATAATCCATAAACATCAAGTTCATTGTATCTTTGTACCAATATTTTATTTATTCTTTATTTAACCAGGAAGGTCCCATTAAGATTAAAAACATAATTTTCAAGGGAGTCCTGGCCAGGAGGCAGCAAAAGTTACAAAAATCCTTCCATCCATTTTCTGAACCTGCAAACTCCATGCAGAAAGATCCCAGGCCGGGAAGCAAACCCTGGACCTTCTTACTGCAAGGCCACAGCTCTAACCACTGCGTCACTGCGCAGCCCAAGTTACAAAAATTATATGCAAAATTATAGAAGGCAGTTACAACACAGTGTATCCATCTCAATGGTTCTCATTCTGGTTTTAAATGTATTTAAGGAAATTAACTCTGTTAACTTCCATATATAATAAGATCCATTTGATGATCCTGTAAAACATCAGGACGTATTTTGTGTCTTCAAGCTTCTTCTGTAAAATATAGTTGTGCTGATGCTGATGCAAAAAAAGCACCACACTGTTTTCACATACTTTTTCACCAGGAGCTGATTTTGGCGGTTGCAACTGCCTCATATTTCAGTTAAAATAGCACAACAAGAACGTTAGTGACTTTAGAAAGTACCTCAGTGTTTGACCTCTACAAAAACATCCACAAATTTATTTTGAATAATTTTTAAAGAACATAGAACTTTAGGTTACTGTCGTAACCCCGGTTCTCTGAGTAACATGAGTGAGATGTCTCACTATGGGATACGCCCCTCCGCAGATTCCTCAGAAGCACTTATCTCAATACGCCAATCCTGATTGGCCAGTGACCGTGACGTACGCGTCCCCCTGCTACTATAAGTAGCAAGCGTCCCAACGTACGCACTATTCAAGATAAACACCTCTTCTCGCTTCGCCCAGCAAGAAGGGTTGTCTGGTGAGACATCTCACTCATGTTACTCAGAGAACCGGGGTTACGACAGTAACCTAAAGTTCTCTTTCTTAACATTCGTTTTGATGTCTCACTATGGGATATGGAGACTCCCGTATTGCCAGACAGCTTATCCAGCGATCACCAACCTACAGGGATACGTCTTGGCCCGCCAAAGACCCCACACTCAGAATCGTGTGAGTCATTGCAGGGACAGAAACATCAAGCTTATAGAAGCGTGCAAATGCAAGTGGAGAAGCCCAACTTGCTGCAGCACAAATCTCCTGGATTGACAGCCCCCGAAAAAGGGCCCAAGAAGCAGACAGGCCCCTAGTAGAATGGGCCCTGAGCCCAACAGGTGCCTGAATGCCCTGACAGGAGTAAGCCATAGAAATAGCCTCCACAATCCAGTGGGAAAGCCTCTGCTTTGTGACGGGTTTCCCCTTACGAGGCCCACCCCATGACACAAAAAGCTGGTCCCCCCTGCGAAGGTTCTCCGTCCGATTCACATACTCCTTGAGCGCGTGAATCGGACACAGCTTGTGCCACTGCTCCTCCTCAGGAGAGGAGAAGGGTGGCGGGTAGAAAGCTGTGAGGATAATAGGAGAAAAGGAGCCCACCACCTTAGGCACAAAGGCAGGGTTGGGCTTCAGGGACACCTTCATGTCACCGGGTGCAAACTGGGTGCAGGATGGGTGCACAGAGAGAGCCTGTAAGTCACTAACTCGCTTTGCAGATACCAAAGCCAGGAGTAGCACCACCTTAAGAGACAGGATCTTAAGGTCCAGGCCGTCCATAGGTTCAAATGGAGGCCCGGAGAGGGCCGACAGCACCAAGGACAGATCCCATGAGGGCACCAGGGGTCGAGACACAGGGAGAAGCCTGCGCGCGCCCCTCATGAAGCTACACACCAGGGGGTGTTGACCTGCCAGTTTCTTCCCAAAACCCAAGTGTCGGGCGGAAATGGCTGCTAGGTACACTTTAATGGTGGAGAAAGCCTTCTTCCCATCCAACAAGTCTTGCAGGAAAGACAGAATGACGTTCACCGGGCATTGGAAGGGTGAGACCTCCCTGCCCTGACACCAGGCTTCAAACACCCTCCATTTACAGCCATATAGGGACCTAGTGGAGGGGTCCCTAGCATTCTGAATGGTTCGAATGACTGCCTGGGGCAGCTCTGCTGACACTAGCCCGCACCCCTCAGGGGCCAGGTCCACAGGGCCAGCCGTTCTGGATGAGGGTGGAAGATCGAGCCTCCCGCTTGGGACACCAGGTCCCTGCGAAGCGGAAGTTTCCAAGGTTGGCCCTCCAGGAGCTGGAAAATGTCCGCCACCCAATGCATGGCTGGCTAGTATGGGGCCACCAGAATGAGAGTGTGGATCTGGGTTCGTACCCTCAGCAAGGTGGGTGGTATCAGGGCCACTGGGGGAAAAGCGTAAAGCAGTCCCCGTGGCCAGTCGTGCGCCAGCGCGTCCACGCCGAGTGGAGCGTCTCGGTCGCGCAGAGGATAGTGAGCATTCTCCTTGGAAGCAAAAAGATCCACTACGGCTGTGCCGAACCGGATCCAAATCTGTTCCAACACTGCTGGATGCAGGCTCCAATCCCCGTACAGGGGTGTCCCTCTGGACAACAGATCCGCCCCCCGATTCAGAACACCCGGGACATGGGTGGCTCTGATTGAGAGGAGATGCCTGCTGCACCATAGGATCAGTCTGCGTGCCAGCGTGTGTAACCGCATGGAGCGCAGCCCCCCCTGGTGGTTTATATAAGCCACAGTCATGGTGTTGTCTGTTCTCACTAGGACATGATGGCCAGAGAGAAAAGGCAGGAAGCGCCTCAGGGCTAGAAAGACCGCGAGGAGTTCCAGATAATTTATGTGTATCCCCCAGAGCTCTCTGCTCCACACACCCCTGACAGAGCGACCCTCCAGGAGCCCCCCCCCCCCCCCCCCCCCCCCAACCTGACAGGCTCGCATCTGTCGTGACCACTTTCCTCACGAGAACCAACCCCAAAGGCACCCCCTGTGCCAAGAGGGAGGGGTGACGCCAACAGCGGAGCGCTGCGACGCACGCTGCAGAGACCGTCACCCTGCGCGCTCTGTGGCGCACTGGAGAGAGACCCAGAGAAGCCACCCAGCGTTGAAAATCTCTCATGTGTAGACAGCCGAGTGGTACCACTGAAATAGCCGACGCCATGAGACCCAAAAGCCTGAGGCATAACGCAAACCGCACCGAACTGTGTAGGCGGAAGCGCGCCAGGCAGAACGAGAGCGCGTTCACGCGCGGTGCCGAGAGACGGGCCGTGAACGCCCCTGAGTCCAGATTCAGACCTAGAAAGGTTATTTTCTGGGAGGGGAGTAAAGCGCTTTTCTGCCAGTTTATTCTGAAACCCAGACCACACAAGTGATGGATCACAACCAGCGTGTTTGACGCTGTCTCCTCTCTGGACCGTGCCAGCAGGAGCCAGTCGTCTAAATACGTGGCAAGCCGAATGCCCCTCCCTCTCAGAGGGGCGATCGCCGCCTCCGTACATCTGACAAACACCCTCGAGCTCAGCGAGAGGCCGAATGGGAGCACGGTGTATTCGTAACACACACCCTGAAAGGCAAACCTCAGAAATTTCCTGTGTGGAGGGTACACGGGAATATGAAAGTATGCGTCCCTCAGGTCGATTGAGGTGAACCAGTTGCTCTGGTGAATCAGACACAAAAGGGATGAGAGCGTGAGCATTTTGAATCTGTACTTTCTGAGGCATCGGTTCAGGGCCCTCAGATCCAGGATCGGGCGAATCCCGGTCCCTCCCCGCTTCGGGACCAGGAAGTACCTGGAGTAGAAACCGCTCTGAGACCGATCGGGAGGCACAATGCATATTGCTCCCTTCTCCAGCAGGGAGGAGATTTCTCCCTGAAGGATGTGAGCTGACGACCCCTGGGCGTGGGAGAACACTACGCCGGAGAATCGAGGAGGAACAGAAGCGAATTGGAGCCTGTAACCCCTGGAAATAGTTCTCAGCACCCAACGTGAAGCAGAAACCGCTGTCCATTCCTCCATGTGAGTGGAGAGCGGTGACACAGCCGTGACACACGGAGCAGCAGCTCCCTCCAGAGGTTGTGGGGCAGCGGTGCTCGTGGCAGCCACTGCGCATGCGCGGGGGCTTTGTGCTTTGACGGCCCAGGCTTACGGGGACTACCCGTGGCTTGCGGGAAAGTCCGCCAGGGGCCGCCCCCACCTGGAACCGCTCATGGGTGACATTTTTATTGATTTTTGCTGCACCCTTGACATCTTGTCTGGATGCGACAGCGAACCTTTTAATGCTCCTTGAGCGTGACATGTTTGTGAAAAACAATGTGAGTGCTTGTGACGTGTGTTTTGAGCCGGCACCGCCGGCTGCACGTCCTGGCCCCACCCTGGACCGCTCGGGAACTCTGCCGGAGGGGTTCCGTGAGGGGGGGGGGGGGGGGGGGGAAGCACCATGGCAACATCGAACAGGAGGAGCTGGCGAACGGAAAACCGCCAGCTGCAGCGTCGGGAGGGAAGAACTCCGACAGGCTGCCCACTTCTTCCTCCTCACCTGCTGACCGCCGTGTCTGGTGGATTGTCCCGGCGGCGGAGCAGCTTGGTTGCCGGATCCCTGAGGCCAAACTGGTCGAGGCTCTGAGCCCGAAGGAGCTGGTTGGACAGCTTGAGGCTTCGGGCGCTTTGGGATCCGGAACTGAGGCTGGGCTCGGGCAGCTGCCTGAGGCAGGTTCGGCCGAGCCGGCAGCGCCGGTGAGGGTTTACGGGGAAGGCAGAGATGAAGGGTTTCATCCTCTTTCTTTTTGGCCGCACACCGTTGCTGCATTGATGCCAGGGCAGAGCCAAAAATGCCTTCAGGCACGATTGGCATGTCCAAAATGTCCTCCTTCTCTCTCTCAGAGAGGTTGGTGAGGTTCAGCCATCGTGCACGTTCTTGAAGCACCATCATGCCCATAGCTTTAGCTGTAGCCTGGACCGCGCAGCGCTGCACACGCAGGCAGATGTCGGTCAGTACGGTGATTTCCTCCCACACCTCCGGGTCCAGCTTCGTATTCATGTCCTCACAGACCTCGGCTTGGTACGCCGAGAGCATGGAGGAGACATTCAAAGCTCGGACCGAGATGGCGGCAGCCTTGTACGCCCTCTCGTTCAGCGCCGACTGGAAGCGGTCCGCCTTCGCAGGGAGAGCGGGAGGCCTGGAGGAAGTCGCCGAGAGCCGTGGGTGCAGGTGGGCTGCAACCAGCGGTTCCATCGGCAGCATGCGAAGCATGCCAGCCTTCTCCATCCCTTCGAAGTCCAGCGAGGAGGCTCCTTGGACAGGAGACCTGGAGCTGAATGGGTGTTTGTCCCAGGAGGACCTCACTTCTTGGAGTAGCTCCGGGAAAGCGGGAAGGAGGGGCTTTGCCGCCCTCGTGGCCTGAGGCAGCTTCTTTCCCTCGTAGCGGGATCTGACAGCCTCAGTGACCACGGTGGGCCAAGGGATGTTGAGCCTGGTCGCAGCGCGTCGGCAGACTGACTGCATGTCCAGGTGGGCGGCCGGAGAAGCCGCTCCATCCCTGGGAGAGGACGGAAAGCTAGGCATGGAGGCCTGAGCGATGGGGAGAAAGACGTCGTCCTCCTCGTCCTCCTCTGAAATGAGGAGTTCCGAGGTGTCCTCGTCGTCTCCGTAGTCCAACTCCAACACGTCCTCGGCGGGGTGGCTCGGACCGGCCAGTTCGAGCTGTGAGCCCCAGCTGAGTTCGGCACAAGGTTCCGGCTCCGGGAGGACATGTTCGCTGGCATCCCCAGGCGGTGGCCCAGGGGCCGGCAAGCAAGGGTCCTTCCCCGACAGGCTAGCTTGGCACGCTAGCCGCCGGCGAAGGCTCTTCAGGGTGAAGCAAGCGCAGCTCTCACATGACCCGGGGACTTCCAATGCCAGCTGGGCGTGTTCCAGCCCGAGGCAGCTCGAGCAGACCCTGTGCGGGTCTTTGCTTGAGATTTTGTTCCCACAGGTACAGAGGCGAGCTCCTGCGCCGTCAACTCCTCTGGTGGGAGGAGCGGCTTCCATGTCGGCTAACTGGTGTGTTAGCATAGAACGAACAGATGCACTGGAGTGTGAAGCTGCTCGTTATGCCCCGAGCCTATGGTGAAGGTCAGGACAGAAGGACGGTAAGTTAACGTTCGGCGACGGAGAGAATATAAGCTGGCTCCGTCTGTGAACAGTTGAGCTAACTTACCTCAGAGATAAGCGACCACCGAAGCGAGAAGAGGTGATTGAATAGTGCGTACGTTGGGACGCTTGCTACTTATAGTAGCAGGGGGACGCGTACATCACGGTCACTGGCCAATCAGGATTGGCGTACTGAGATAAGTGCTTCTGAGGAATCCGCGGAGGGGCGTAATCCATAGTGAGACATCGAAACGAATGTTAAGAAAGAGAACTAAAATGTAAACGAACAGAAGCAAACAGGTAGAAGGAAAGGGCTGGAGCACTTGGGCCAAACAACAATATTTAATCATTGAAACATTTCAATGTCTTCATTAGAGTTGATGAGGCTGATGAAGAAACCATTGTTCAAACGTTAGTTTTTTAAAATCTGCAATGATTAAATATAATTCTTTGACCTTAGTGCTCCAGCCCTTTCCTTCTAAAAACACAGTTGTTGTTCCACGGCTGTTGAGCACTGGTGTTCCACTGGATGGTGCGCAGAGTGCCCGTTGACTTTATGCAAGCACCTGCTTGATGCCAGGATGTTTGATAAACAAGGTGTTTTTTCTTCAATCCTCTTTGCCTGGAACATTTTCCCCAATAAAAATAATGAAAGGGAAAATAATTAACTTGAAGTTTATTTTTCACATAATGAAAATGAAGCTTGTGTTGCAACTGAAATGGATGCAAACCCACTAAGGGCAAATTTTAACAACATGACAATTATTAATAGAATGACAGCTGTGCATTTTACTAGCATTCATAATCTTACGGAGGAGAGCTAGTATCATTTTGACTAAATGTTTAAGCTAACATATAGGCTAAGTTGGGTCACTAGACGTATTGCTGCAGTCTTAAAACTATTTGCAGTGGCAGAAGAGTAAGGGCCTGCCCTGTAACAGGGGGGTTGCAGGTTTGATCCCCATCTGTTAGTCTTGTCTTTGGGCTAGACATTTCAGCTGCCCTGCCTGCTGGTGGTTGTCAGAGGGACCAGTGGATCCTGTGCTCGGTAGCCACGCCCGTCAGTGCGCCCAAGGGCAGCTGTGGTTAGATGGTAGTTTATCACCACCAAGGTGTGAATGTGTGTTTGTGTGGGTGAATGACTGATTATGTTGTAAAGTGCCTTGGGGGGTTCATCATATATCAAATTCAGGCCCTTTACCAAATTTTAGAAAAAGCACACCGGTTCAGGTAAACATCTTTTTCTTGTATATGATTTATTTATAACTTTTTCCACAGTTACAGCACATCCACATACCTACAAACTAAAATAAAATAAAATAAAAAAAAGAAAAATTAAAGAAAGAAAAAAACTAAAAGAATAAAACACATGCGCTGCGGTAACAAATAGGCAACCAACCTGTGGCTATGCCGGCGATAGCTCTACAAGGCCAAGGTTAAATGTCCATGTCGAGTGTCACAGAGGTCACATGGTCTTGGAACGGCCTCCAGATTTTGGCAAAGTCAGTTTCCGAGCCCCTCGGGATGAACCTTATTTTCTCTAGTTTCATAAAATAGAGGGTATCTTTAATCCAGCGGGAGTGGGTCGGTGGATGAGGGTTTTAATATGACACCTCACTTGAGACCAAATCTTAAGACAGTTTTTAACTATAATATTGCTTGTCTACAAATGTGGGCTAACGTTTGAAGGGAGACACAGGAGAGGGAGAAAAGAGGCAGAGTCAGATGTGGCCTCCTCCAGTCGCAGCCAAAATGACTTTGTAGATTTGGTCTGACACCAAAATAGCATCGTGCGAATATTAACAGCCCAATAATAGTACTGAACATTTGGAAGGGCAAGGCCTCCCAGGTCCTTACTTTTCTGTAGAAGGCTCTTGTGCATTCTGGGAGGTTTTTTGTTCCATAAGAACTGCAAAATAGAACTGTCAAGAGTCAGAAAAAAACTTTTTGGAATGAACACCGGGATGCATTGAAAGAGATACAGGCATCTTGGCAAGAAGTTCATTTTAATACAGCTAATCCTTCCTGCTAAAGAAAGAGGCAGCATAGACCAGCACTGCAAATCCTGAGCCAACTGCTCCAACAGAGGGTCAAAGTTAGTTTTAAAAAGTTTTGAGAAGTCTTTGGTTACATGGATACCCAGATATTTAAAACTTTGCGAGACAGCCTTAAAGGGCAGACTAGAAAGTGGGTATGCCGTCGCAGCTGAGTAAATCGGAAGGATTTCACTTTTATCAAAGTTAAGCTTATATCCGGATATCTGTCCAAAGTCCCTCAGCAAAGATAGAATTGGAGACATGGAGTTATCTGGGTCTAGGGTTGTCACGGTAACCGGTATAGCGGTAAACCCCGGTAAAAAAGTTGACAATAAAAATAACCGTCCAGTTTTTAAAAAACTAAATTATCTCGGTGGGTTTACCGTGGCCGCGGTTTCGGCGCGGTGACCCTTACCAGCCACCGTCGCTTCAGCTGAAGTTCCCGCGGCGCGCACACGCACTTTTTAGTTTGCAACGGCACCAAAACTTTGAAGCTGAAGTAATGGCCGAAGGAGGAGACGGCAGCGCCCAGGACATCCATCAGCCCTCAAAGAAGACTAAATCAGAAGTATGGGCATATTTTGGATTTCTGAAAAATGCTGAGGGACAGTTAATAGAAGACTGCTATCCCGTTTGCAGAACGTGCAGGAAACAAGTGTCTGCAAAAGGCAGCAACACTTCGAATCTAATGGCACATCTGCGTGACCATCACCCACGTCCCTACAGCCAGTGCAAGGTAAGTTCACATTAGCATTTTAGCTTAAATGCATGACGTGAGGACTTTTGGCTGAGGGAGAATGCAACGAGTCACTATATACTGCAGCCGCAGTGTCCTCTGCCAGCATTTAAACCGTGTCACGGACACCCTGTTGCTGGATGAAGCATCTTATTTGTTGATGATGAAGAGAAATATACAATTAGTTCCTTGTCATTGATTTGTTTACTTATTCAATGCCATTTATACTTGAACATTTGGATTTGATTACATAGTGTAGTAGTTATTTTAGTCATTTGTTTAAAGTGGCTATTTATTTTAAATACATATTTTTTAAGGTTGACTTGTACAGTGCTCAAGTCAAGTGTGGACTGGAGTTTTAGATTTTCATTTTGATAATGAAGAAAACAAGTATATGAGAAAACAAGTGGTGTTTCTTTGATTTGTTTACATATTGTTTATGTTTTGAATGTTTGGATTTGTATAATTTAAACCTGCACTGACTACTGTAACATGTTCCAGAAAAGAAGCTATTTGTTCCTTTACTTGTGAAAAGTTGCACTTTTGCTAAGGCTTTGTGTTATTTTAGGTTTAATAAACACTGTTAAACCTTTTCAGAACTATTTCAGTTTGTGTAGAACAGGACTATCAATGCTTTCTGAACATATGCAACACCGTTTAAAAAATACCGCGATAATACCGAAAACCGTGATAATTTTGGTCACAATAACCGTGAGGTTACATTTTCATACCGTGACAACCCTATCTGGGTCAGACATAAAGATCAATAGATCATCCGCATACAACGACACTCTGTTGTCACAGCCACCACGTAGAATGCCTTGCATGGCACTCGCCCTAAGGGCTGCCGCCAACGGTTCTATTGCTATTACAAAGATGGAGAGAGAGGGCACCCCTGGCGAGTCCCGCGATCTAGGGAGAAAGGCTTTGAAAAATAATTTTTTGTACGAATTTGTGCCAATGGTGAAGTATACAATAGTTTAATCCAAGAGATAAGAGTGGGACCAAAACCAAAACGTTTTAGAGTATAAAATAAATAGGGCCACTCCACCCGGTCGAAAGCCTTTTCAGCATCCATAGATATGACCAGTTCCAGAGTGTCAGATGAGGAAGAGGAATACAGAATATTAAGTAAGCACCTCACATTATGGTATGGATGTCTGGTCCTGACGAAACCTGTTTGTTCTGGATTAATAATTGAAGGTAACACCAATTCCAAGTGTCTCGCCAACATTTTGGCCCAGATTTTAACATCTGCACACAGTAAAGAAATAGGGTGGTAGTTACTACAGAAGCGAGGGTCCTTACCTTTTTTTGGAATTAAGGAAATTGTAGCTGGTCGTAGGGTAAGTGGTAGGATTCCAGATTCAGCTGCCTCTTTAAACATGGCAAGCATGAGGGGGGATAATTTGTCAATAAAAGCCTTATAAAATTCTGACGGAAAACCATTCGGCCCTGGACACCTTCCACTTTGCATGGACATAATTGCAGTTTTAATTTCACCTGCAGTAAATGGTTTCTCTAGGTGCACCCCAATATCAGGGGCAACTGTCGGGATCATCAGTCCATTGAAAAAGTCATCAAAATGTGCGTCACCAAGTAAATTTTCAGATGTATAAAGAAACGAATAGAAGTCCCTAAATCAATCATTACTTTTCTGGGGGTCGGCGGAAACCCCATCAATTCCAGAGATCTCTGAGATACACTGCCCAGTGGAGGACTGGCAAATCCAGTGGGCGAGGACTTTAGTTGGCTTATCCCCAAACTTGTAATAACTATGCTTGGTCCTTGTGATTAACTGGACAGCCTCATCAGTGGCCATAGAATCGAATTCAGAGTTCTTTATTAGAAGCTCTTTCACCAGATCAGCTGATGGGGACACTTCATTCTTAATTTGCAGCTCTGACATAGTGTCGTAAAGACCCTGCCTCTTCCAGGAGACTACCTTATTTTTATAAGCAGTGTACGCTATTATCTTCCTCCTTAAGAAAGCTTTACAAGCTTCCCATATTGTTGCTGCCATCACATCTTGAGTTACATGGGTAGAGATATAAAAAACAATACTCTGATTTATATATTCAACAAAGTCTGAATCATTAAGTAGCGAAGAATTGAAACGCCAGGGGGAACGCATTATTGGAGTATTCGGAAATGATATGTCCAAAATAACCGGAGCGTTATCCGATATCACTATAGCAGCATAATCACAATGGTTAACTGAGGAGAGAAGTTTTTTATCCACCAGAAAGAGGTCAATTTGTGAAAAGGTTCCATGTACATGAGAAAAGAAAGAATTTTTTTTTTGTGGCAGAATTCAGATGATGCCAGACATCCAGAACTCCATATTGCTGCATAAATATTTGTATTGCTTCTGCTGATTTAGATATAGGACTTGGGTTAACTGAGCTGCAATCCAATGCTGGGTTAAGACAGCAGTTAAAATCACAGCCCATGATAAGCTTGCCACTGTTCAAATTGGGAAGTGAGAAGAAAAGTTTCTTAAAAAAGTCCTCATTATCCCAATTCGGTTCATACACATTGGCTAGAACTACTTTATTTCCTCCTATTTTACCCACAACAATAACAGAACGCCCATTGGGATCTGACACTACCTCCGTGATTGCTAGAGGGATATTTTTGTGGACTAAGATGGCTACTCCTCGTGCCTTTCCATTAAATGAAGAGTGGAAAGTTTGCCCCACCCACAACGCAGTTTTGGGTGATCTGTCCGTTTTAAGTGAGTTTCTTGTATAAATGCAATTCTGGTATTTAAAAAATTTAGGTGATTGACAACCTTCTCCGTTTCACAGGAGAATTTAACCCTTTAACATTCCACCTAACAAATCTTAATGCACCGCTGTGTGCAGATGAATCATTAGAACTCAGCATGACCATTCATGAAATAAACAGCCCTCATACAAAAGTACAAATAGCAAATAAGCAGAATGCTTCACAAAAACCACAGGTACACAAACACAGCACATAAAAACGGAAGAGAGGAGAAAATAAATTTTTGCAAAAGACAACAACATCCCCTTTGATAAGCTAAGCAAATCAGCATATTGTAATTCTTCCTTTCCGTATGGCTCTCCTGCTCCTGCGCAGGGGTCATTTAACAATGAACCGTTCGCAGGGCCGGCTTTGTCGACAGGCGACACAGGCGGCCGCCTGGGGCGCCATCTGATGGATAGGGCGCAAAATTTAAAAAAAAAAAAAAAAAAAAGTTTATTAAATTCATGTTTGTAATATGAAATGCACTCTCTACATACTCAAAATTCCCCTTTGAAATGACATGAAATTAAAACATCAATATTTAAATTCTAATGATCTGGCTGCATTTCGAGCTCCCGCTTGAGCCACCGCTCCGATGCATTTGACCATTAAGGTTGCCATAGCGATTACGTGTGTGGGTGGCACTGTAGAAGGACTTCCTGTTGTCGTCGCGTTTAAACGTTTGATATTTTACGATGAAATGAACGCCTAAGCCATCGGGATCAGCATTCCGAAAGCGAAGGACGGAAGAAGAATAAAAACGGGCCCAAAGCAGAGGTATGTAGACTTTATAAGTTTTGCAAAGGAACTTTTTGCGTTAGCGTTGTAGCTAACTGCCTCTCCTGCCACGCACGGTCCATAGACGGACCTTCGCTAGCTGTTTACACACACAATACAGTATCTGTAACTTTAACCCATTCATTTTACTTTTGAATCGTCGTGTCCAGATGCAGTGAGACAATGTTGAGTCTCACTGTGATGATGAAGAATGTAAGATTTTTTACTGGTTTTTGGTGCTTGATTGCAGCCTTTTATGAACGTTGTTTCAAGTTTTAAAGAGCAAGTCACCCCCAAATCAACTATTTTTTTCTGATAAACTATACAAATGTGTGTCTAATCATGCTGCAGACACGTGTAGTCAATAGTTTTGCACTTTAGTGCATTTTAGGTAAAATTTAAATTTTCTGCCTGAAACTGTCAATGTTGTGCCGTTGTCAGGTAAAAACTCTTCACTACATTTGAATTTAAATCTGCCACCGCTATTGGCTAAGAGGCATGCTATGATGTAAACTGGTACATTATGATGTCACAATGTCGTGAGTGTGTGTATTTGTTAGTGGCTCCACCCTCTCGGTCTGCTAGGCAACAGCATTTGTTGCATTTTTCAAACATGAAGTGGGAGTGAAGTACGCTTCTTGTAAGGGGTGACTTGCTCTTTAAGTACGCATACAATATGAATATAATATTTTCATATCAGAAGAACGTTAGGTGTGGGTGTAGCAAATTTTCAACTTTGTCCGACACATCGGGCGGGCGGCACCGCCGCGGCAGTGGCTGTGACTCCCCCGCTGCCGCCGGGCCCAGCGGGGAGTGAGAACTGCCTAGACACAGCATGACATCTTATGCCGTCTCTTTCTTGTTTATGCTGCAGCTTCTTCTATCCAGGCATCACGCAGCAGCACATTTACTGAGCTACAATCTCAGCATCTAGAACCAGGTGAGTAAGTTACTTGTTAGGCTATTTGTAATCAGCAGTAGAAACGGGCTTTTTCAAATTAAACGGCTTATCACATATGATATGCAAAATTAATTAATTTAAATCCACACCAGACACTTGTTTTTGGCACAATCAGTGCAGCATTGATTTAGCATTGAGAATATTAAATAATCTCAACATACACATCTGAAATTGTCTCCTTAAGATGTTATTGTCAATTAGGCTGTACATTTGTAAAAAAAAAGATGGACATTAGTTTTTGTGACATAGTGAGTCATCTTCAGGGTATAAAGGTTTATGCCCTGAAGAAGGTGGTACCGAAACGTGTCGGCGTTTCCTTGTTTAATAAATGAAATCCTCAGAGTGCCTCAGATCACCGGATCTTCTTCCTCATATTCTACAATTTATTTGATGCTGAAGAGCACCTGAGAGTGAGACATAAGTTTTTTCAAATATTCCCCACTTCCACCTGTTTTTGATCATTTTATTCATGTTTTCATAGAACAGATTAAAAAAGATCAATAAAATAAAAAGTCCAGTAATATTAAAAATAGTGAAAAGCATCACTGCACATGACTGAGGAATATTGAACATGAAAGTGGCACTGTTCTTAATTCATGCATCAGAGGGTTAAGTTGCTTTGTGTGTGTGTGTGTGTGTTTATTTTCTCACAGAAGAATAACCCAACACCACACCAGCAGACTCAGTGCTCCAATCCAACAGCCTGAAGAGACGCCATCATCAGCTTCAACAGATGTCTGTGAACATGTATGAGCTGCTGGCCCCATGGATCCTGCTGACTGGACACAGCAGTTGAACAAAATGGAAAGTAGAACTTTCTTTATGATGACACTGATATTTGAGTTTTGCTTTTGATTGCACAGTTTAATGCTGCTTTTGATTTTGCATCCCCCCCAATGCCATTTGCACAACATTTTGAGTTGTCGGTTATTGTAATATTCTCAGGTTACTTATCCTTCAAGCTTACATTTATTCTTCAGGCTGTTGACTTTAAAGAGTTGCTGTGTGAATATTTGAAATAAAAAATTAGTAACTAAGGAATAACTGTGGAGTTACTTTTTCCAATGTGTGGACTTGGGTTTGGGTGAGAGGCGGGGGGGTGGGGGGGGGGGGTGGGGGGGGCGCAAATGGGCACTCTCGCCTTGGGCACCAAATTACCCAGAGCCGGCCCTGACCGATCGGCAGAGTTGTGTACATGTCCTTTACAACCTGGTAGGAAGCTTAATGTTCATACATAAGTTGGCACGCACAGCCAATTCAGTCAAACAACGGCGAACCCAGACATGGAGGGGCAAAGGGTGAAAATTGTATTACCCTCGAACGGCTAGGTGGTCTCAGCCAGTTCCTTGATGAATTTCTCCACCGCTAGGGCAGACAGAAGCCATTTATTGTCGCCATAAGGAAGGGTAACCCACAGCCTGGCTGGAAAAAGCAGCGTTGGGCGATATCCGCATTGGTACAGCGCCGCCATGGGGGCTCAATATTCGCTTCGCTGCTTCACTACATCCAGACTATAGTCCTCATAGATGCGGATCGAATGGCCCTTGTAGGAAAGATCCCCCCTCCGACGAGCTTCGCGGATGATCAAGTCTTTGAGTGGTGGAGGCAGAGGAGGACAGGATGGGGTCTCCCATCCGGGGGAGGCTTGGGAGCCGCGGTGCGGTGAGCGCGATCTATCTCCGGCGGCGATGACAATGCACCCCTGCTGAAGACCTCCACCAGGAGCTCAGAGAAGAACACCGTCGGATGAGGGCCACCAAAGGTCTCCGGTAAGCCCACAATTCGGACATTATGACGCCTGCTGCGTTCCTCGAGATTTGCCAGTTTTTCCATCATTAAATTATTCTCCTTCTGCATCGTGTAGTACTTATGCTCCAGCTCTGTGAGTCGTTGGTCAGATATAGTTGCGTTTTCCTCCAGCGAAGCAATGCGGGCCGAGTGGTCGTCTATTGCAGCTTTAATACAATCCAGTTTCGGAGTTAGGGAGTCGACAGATGATTAAACTCTGCCGCGAGTTCCTCTTTATGCTTAGCCAGCAGCGTGATGAAATCCTCTAGCGTCGGGCTAGCGTTAGCAGAAGAGGTCAACGCCGCTGCTTCTTTTTCAGCTTGTATCCCTTTCGACTTCGACATAGCCGCCACTAAGTTAAAAAAATATGTTTTCAAATCCAAAGAGGTTAAAAAGGTGCAAGTAATACTTCGTAGAGTGCTGAAACAGGGTAGAATAGTTAACCCAGTGCGGGAGCAGGCTTAGCGTGCAACTACTCTGCTTGCCCCATAACCCAGAAGGCCAAATCGTAAACATATTTTTTTACACTTTTTCACCACCTTTGCTTTGACATTATATGGTCACAGAGGTGCGGCTGCTGGCACAGATGCCACCGGTTCTTCTGACTACCACAAGCAGGCAAGCTGGGTGAAGTGTCTTTCCCAAGGACACAATTGGCAAGGATAGCCTGGGTTTGAACCGACAACTAATTGCGCCATCGTTGCCCTAAGTAATTTAAAGACCAAGTTAAATTGCTTTTCAATACATTTGCAGGGGTCTCTAGTAGGAATGACTGCCTTGTGAGTCGATCTATGTGGGGAAAGTGCTCTGGTGCTCCTGTTTCAGGAATTAAAAATTAGCCGGAGGAGAGGGGAGCAGAAAACAGCAGGATTTGGAGTCTTATTGCCTGATATTCCGACATCTTACCTCTGATTGGCTAACAGCAACATGACTCTGACTCTTTCTGCCCTGCTGCACTGATGTTTTATCTCCACAAATAACACAAGCATGAAGGAGTTCTACTCCTTCATGTCAGCCAACACAACCAGACCACAGCTACAGCCACACAACAACAGTCTGGTTAGAATGCCAGTTTTC
Organism: Nothobranchius furzeri; assembly: GCF_043380555.1. Lineage (NCBI taxonomy): Eukaryota > Metazoa > Chordata > Actinopteri > Cyprinodontiformes > Nothobranchiidae > Nothobranchius > Nothobranchius furzeri. Next base: position 60,522,740 of record NC_091741.1, on the reverse strand, counting down.
AATATGATTAGTGTAGGGTGACCAGATGTTCCACATTTTCATTACTTTTCACATGTCCCGCAAATCGAGACTCATGTCCCGTAGTATTCACAGTTTACTGTTTCGAGTTTCAATCTTATAGAAGAAGCTGGAGAAATCTGCCTGTTGCTGTCAGTCGAACAGAGACGGGACTTTTTTTAAATTTATTTATTTATTTTTTTTCTTGACATTTTTCCTTTTTTTTTTTTACCGTGTCCTGTCTGGCTGTGAAGCAAGCAGAATTGATGTCTGAATGCTGGTGACAAGCCTTACAGATTTATTCTCAGGTGGAGCATCAAAGCGTTTGCTTTTAATGTCACGCCTGATACTTAAAACTTTATTGTTATTGTTGTTGAATGCTTTGTAATTCCGACCAGACACGGAGACAGAGGTGAAAGAAAAAGGAAGAGAAAAGAAAAAGGAAGAGAAAAGAAGGAGAAGGAGAGAGAGAGAGAGGGGGGGGGGGGGTTCCACAAAAATAAACAATGAACAAGAGTCTGCTTCTAAACCTGCAGAAAAAGACAAAAAAAAAAACAAAAGGACACAAAAAAGGGACACATCAACAATACAACAAGATCAACCTATCACTGCGTCAACTTGATGAAAAAAAACAAACAAAAAAAAACAATATATATATATATATACATACATACACATACATACACATATACATACATATATATATATATATATATATATATATATATATATATATATATATATATATATATATATATATATATATATACACATATACATAATCAACATTGCTTAACTGAAGAATCACGATAATAAATCACAATGCATTAAGTGCCCCCCATAGTCTTAAGACATGTGTTGAACGTGCCCAAGCCCATACTTTTGAGAGCACCATGTGAGCACCTGTGTGTGTACACGCGCTTGTTTATTTAAGGTTTCTCTATAGGAGTGTCCAACAGAGAGTGTGAGGGACCACAGATCGGCCCCCCAAAGATGCGCAGGAGACGGGGGGAGCTCCAAGTCCCAGAGATCCAGGCGTTGCCCCAGAATGCAGGAACCCCAAGGAGACTGCAACCAGAAAGGTCCCCGCCCCCCTCGAGAGGCACAGAGGATCGCCCCGGGGGGCCACAACCAGCAGCCGGCAGAGTCCCTGGAGATATCAGCGGCAAGCCCACAGGCCCGCCCGCAGCCTCCCACCCCCTAGCCGGCCGAGCCCGGGACCCAGCGACCCGGGACCCAGGGGTGACCACCCCCGCCGGGGACCCAGCAGAGCCCAGGGACCCAGACCCCACCAGGCAGCCACCGGGATCTATCAGGCAGATGCCAAAATCTTAAACCCCCAGACCCGGTTGCCACGAACACTCAGGCAGACCATGGCACAAGCCCCCACACCAGGTGTGGCAGGGGGAGGGGGGACAAAGATCTATATCATCAAGAGAAGTTCCAGGAGAGGGGAGGACCCAAAGTCCCCACCTGACATATACAGTCATACACAAACACAGTCACACACTCCCTCCCTCATGCTCACACATGCACATACAACCCAAGACTTACAAAAATGCACGCTGGACACTCACTCATGCTCCCCATACACACCCTATTAACTCTGGTCCCGGTACTGCTGCACATGGGGTACAACCATCACCGGTAACCAGAGTTTGACCCTTTCTGCTGGGGTGCTGATGAGCAGGCTCCCCCGCCCAACGCTGAGCACAGCAACCCACCACCCCAGACCCCAACCAGACGGCCAGATCTCCCTCCTAGCCTCCAGCCCCAGGAAGCCTAGCAACAACAGAGGTGGCTAAGACCCCTAGTCTCCCTCCACCTGCTCCAATATAGTGTTGTGTGATCATGAGGTGTATTCCATGGCTGTGGTGAGTGAGCAGTGCGGGCATCATCCGGCATATGCCAGCTGATGCCACCGCACCACCCCACTTACACCCTCAGCCATCAGTGTCTAAGTGCGGTTTAAAATTGGAAGTGGGCACCGGCACTCGGGAGGAGGCTGAAATATCCCCCTGCCAAATGCCGTTGAATGTGCTCACTCCCAAGGCCCTAAGTGTGTGTTTGTGTGGAATGTCGTCAGTGGAAGTGTATAAGGTGCAAATAAAATTGGGGGGCAGGTTGCCACAGGAATGCGGAAATGGGGTCCATACCCACACTCCCTGACTTGCCCACCCCCCAAGGTCCTATGTGTATGTTTGTGTGATGATGTGAGGGAGCAGGAGGAGAGAAATATGCGGGGATGGGGAGGAATGGCTGGTTGGGCTTAGCCCTCCAGGGAGCCAGCTCCCCTACTGGCCCCAATAGGCACCTCTGTTGTCAAACTGCCACCCAGGGCATGGAGACCCCAGCCCATCCTGCCAGGGCCCAAAGCAGCAGCATTACAGAGCCTCACGGAGTCCGAGGGCACCAACCCAGCCCCATCCCAGCAGAATATCTATGCCCACCCCTGCATTTGCACAACTTCCAGAATATATAAGACATGGGACATCCAGGTAAGGTTTGGTCCTCCCCGTCCTGCACCTCCCCCTCCCCTGTGATGGAACGGCAGAGGAGCCAAGGTCTACCTGATGCCCCCGAACCCGGGCCAGCGTTAGCAGAAGAGGTCAACGCCGCTGCTTCTTTTTCAGCTTGTATCCCTTTTGACTTCGACATAGCCGCCACTAAGTTAAAAAAATATGTTTTCAAATCCAAAGAGGTTAAAAAGGTGCAAGTAATACTTCGTAGAGTGCTGAAACAGGGTAGAATAGTTAACCCAGTGCGGGAGCAGGCTTAGCGTGCAACTACTCTGCTTGCCCCATAACCCAGAAGGCCAAATCGTAAACATATTTTTTTACACTTTTTCACCACCTTTGCTTTGACATTATATGGTCACAGAGGTGCGGCTGCTGGCACAGATGCCACCGGTTCTTCTGACTACCACAAGCAGGCAAGCTGGGTGAAGTGTCTTTCCCAAGGACACAATTGGCAAGGATAGCCTGGGTTTGAACCGACAACTCATTGCGCCATCGTTGCCCTAAGTAATTTAAAGACCAAGTTAAATTGCTTTTCAATACATTTGCGGGGGTCTCTAGTAGGAATGACTGCCTTGTGAGTCGATCTATGTGGGGAAAGTGCTCTGGTGCTCCTGTTTCAGGAATTAAAAATTAGCCGGAGGAGAGGGGAGCAGAAAACAGCAGGATTTGGAGTCTTATTGCCTGATATTCCGACATCTTACCTCTGATTGGCTAACAGCAACATGACTCTGACTCTTTCTGCCCTGCTGCACTGATGTTTTATCTCCACAAATAACACAAGCATGAAGGAGTTCTACTCCTTCATGTCAGCCAACACAACCAGACCACAGCTACAGCCACACAACAACAGTCTGGTTAGAATGCCAGTTTTCAATATGATTAGTGTAGGGTGACCAGATGTTCCACATTTTCATTACTTTTCACATGTCCCGCAAATCGAGACTCATGTCCCGTAGTATTCACAGTTTACTGTTTCGAGTTTCAATCTTATAGAAGAAGCTGGAGAAATCTGCCTGTTGCTGTCAGTCGAACAGAGACGGGACTTTTTTTAAATTTATTTATTTATTTTTTTTCTTGACATTTTTCCTTTTTTTTTTTTACCGTGTCCTGTCTGGCTGTGAAGCAAGCAGAATTGATGTCTGAATGCTGGTGACAAGCCTTACAGATTTATTCTCAGGTGGAGCATCAAAGCGTTTGCTTTTAATGTCACGCCTGATACTTAAAACTTTATTGTTATTGTTGTTGAATGCTTTGTAATTCCGACCAGACACGGAGACAGAGGTGAAAGAAAAAGGAAGAGAAAAGAAAAAGGAAGAGAAAAGAAGGAGAAGGAGAGAGAGAGAGAGAGAGGGGGGGGGGGTTCCACAAAAATAAACAATGAACAAGAGTCTGCTTCTAAACCTGCAGAAAAAGACAAAAAAAAAAAAAACAAAAGGACACAAAAAAGGGACACATCAACAATACAACAAGATCAACCTATCACTGCGTCAACTTGATGAAAAAAAAAAACAAAAAAAAACAATATATATATATATATATATACATACATACACATACATACACATATACATACATACATATATATATATATATATATATATATATATATATATATATATATATATATATATATATACACATATACATAATCAACATTGCTTAACTGAAGAATCACGATAATAAATCACAATGCATTAAGTGCCCCCCATAGTCTTAAGACATGTGTTGAACGTGCCCAAGCCCATACTTTTGAGAGCACCATGTGAGCACCTGTGTGTGTACACGCGCTTGTTTATTTAAGGTTTCTCTATAGGAGTGTCCAACAGAGAGTGTGAGGGACCACAGATCGGCCCCCCAAAGATGCGCAGGAGACGGGGGGAGCTCCAAGTCCCAGAGATCCAGGCGTTGCCCCAGAATGCAGGAACCCCAAGGAGACTGCAACCAGAAAGGTCCCCGCCCCCCTCGAGAGGCACAGAGGATCGCCCCGGGGGGCCACAACCAGCAGCCGGCAGAGTCCCTGGAGATATCAGCGGCAAGCCCACAGGCCCGCCCGCAGCCTCCCACCCCCTAGCCGGCCGAGCCCGGGACCCAGCGACCCGGGACCCAGGGGTGACCACCCCCGCCGGGGACCCAGCAGAGCCCAGGGACCCAGACCCCACCAGGCAGCCACCGGGATCTATCAGGCAGATGCCAAAATCTTAAACCCCCAGACCCGGTTGCCACGAACACTCAGGCAGACCATGGCACAAGCCCCCACACCAGGTGTGGCAGGGGGAGGGGGGACAAAGATCTATATCATCAAGAGAAGTTCCAGGAGAGGGGAGGACCCAAAGTCCCCACCTGACATATACAGTCATACACAAACACAGTCACACACTCCCTCCCTCATGCTCACACATGCACATACAACCCAAGACTTACAAAAATGCACGCTGGACACTCACTCATGCTCCCCATACACACCCTATTAACTCTGGTCCCGGTACTGCTGCACATGGGGTACAACCATCACCGGTAACCAGAGTTTGACCCTTTCTGCTGGGGTGCTGATGAGCAGGCTCCCCCGCCCAACGCTGAGCACAGCAACCCACCACCCCAGACCCCAACCAGACGGCCAGATCTCCCTCCTAGCCTCCAGCCCCAGGAAGCCTAGCAACAACAGAGGTGGCTAAGACCCCTAGTCTCCCTCCACCTGCTCCAATATAGTGTTGTGTGATCATGAGGTGTATTCCATGGCTGTGGTGAGTGAGCAGTGCGGGCATCATCCGGCATATGCCAGCTGATGCCACCGCACCACCCCACTTACACCCTCAGCCATCAGTGTCTAAGTGCGGTTTAAAATTGGAAGTAGGCACCGGCACTCGGGAGGAGGCTGAAATATCCCCCTGCCAAATGCCGTTGAATGTGCTCACTCCCAAGGCCCTAAGTGTGTGTTTGTGTGGAATGTCGTCAGTGGAAGTGTATAAGGTGCAAATAAAATTGGGGGGCAGGTTGCCACAGGAATGCGGAAATGGGGTCCATACCCACACTCCCTGACTTGCCCACCCCCCAAGGTCCTATGTGTATGTTTGTGTGATGATGTGAGGGAGCAGGAGGAGAGAAATATGCGGGGATGGGGAGGAATGGCTGGTTGGGCTTAGCCCTCCAGGGAGCCAGCTCCCCTACTGGCCCCAATAGGCACCTCTGTTGTCAAACTGCCACCCAGGGCATGGAGACCCCAGCCCATCCTGCCAGGGCCCAAAGCAGCAGCATTACAGAGCCTCACGGAGTCCGAGGGCACCAACCCAGCCCCATCCCAGCAGAATATCTATGCCCACCCCTGCATTTGCACAACTTCCAGAATATATAAGACATGGGACATCCAGGTAAGGTTTGGTCCTCCCCGTCCTGCACCTCCCCCTCCCCTGTGATGGAACGGCAGAGGAGCCAAGGTCTACCTGATGCCCCCGAACCCGGGCCAGCGTTAGCAGAAGAGGTCAACGCCGCTGCTTCTTTTTCAGCTTGTATCCCTTTTGACTTCGACATAGCCGCCACTAAGTTAAAAAAATATGTTTTCAAATCCAAAGAGGTTAAAAAGGTGCAAGTAATACTTCGTAGAGTGCTGAAACAGGGTAGAATAGTTAACCCAGTGCGGGAGCAGGCTTAGCGTGCAACTACTCTGCTTGCCCCATAACCCAGAAGGCCAAATCGTAAACATATTTTTTTACACTTTTTCACCACCTTTGCTTTGACATTATATGGTCACAGAGGTGCGGCTGCTGGCACAGATGCCACCGGTTCTTCTGACTACCACAAGCAGGCAAGCTGGGTGAAGTGTCTTTCCCAAGGACACAATTGGCAAGGATAGCCTGGGTTTGAACCGACAACTCATTGCGCCATCGTTGCCCTAAGTAATTTAAAGACCAAGTTAAATTGCTTTTCAATACATTTGCAGGGGTCTCTAGTAGGAATGACTGCCTTGTGAGTCGATCTATGTGGGGAAAGTGCTCTGGTGCTCCTGTTTCAGGAATTAAAAATTAGCCGGAGGAGAGGGGAGCAGAAAACAGCAGGATTTGGAGTCTTATTGCCTGATATTCCGACATCTTACCTCTGATTGGCTAACAGCAACATGACTCTGACTCTTTCTGCCCTGCTGCACTGATGTTTTATCTCCACAAATAACACAAGCATGAAGGAGTTCTACTCCTTCATGTCAGCCAACACAACCAGACCACAGCTACAGCCACACAACAACAGTCTGGTTAGAATGCCAGTTTTCAATATGATTAGTGTAGGGTGACCAGATGTTCCACATTTTCATTACTTTTCACATGTCCCGCAAATCGAGACTCATGTCCCGCAGTATTCACAGTTTACTGTTTCGAGTTTCAATCTTATAGAAGAAGCTGGAGAAATCTGCCTGTTGCTGTCAGTCGAACAGAGACGGGACTTTAACGCAGGAGCGTGTGTGGAGCGCACCCGAACCACCAATACAAGCGTGAGTGAGCACGGAGAAAATAATGTAAACTTGTGAATTAAACGTGTTCAGAGATACTTGTTCAGTTCAGTTCAGTTCATTTTATTTCAAACATTCCACACACATATATCTTCACATGTTCTTCTTCCGGCTCTTGGAGAGTACAGAGGATTTTTTTTCTCCTCTCTCCCTCCTCATCCCAAGGCTCTTTGTCATGTCTTTGTGTGCACGGCGCTTTCTGCATTTTTTCTGGAAACTGGAAATTATTAAAAATGGATCTGGTCAGTTGGTCTCTCAAAGCGATTGACAAAATTTTTTCAACGATGAGAACGGGAGAAGCGGCTCCCAGATGCCCCTCTGGGACAGAGCCAGCTGGGTATATCATGGCCTCCTGGAAACAGTGGAACTTGATATGCCTCTCTCAACTGTCTGTAGAGGATCCTGAAGATGTTTGGATATTCGTCGTTTTGGTGTAGGGATTCCTGCTGTTTGGCCTGAGCGGTTACCTGGCTTACCGGAAAATTAACGAGCTTTTGAGGAATATTGGCTCAATCCCGGAGCTCAGGGATGGAATACATCGTGCTGTGAACGCACAAACTCATATAATTGTCAAGATGAGTCATAAGCTTGGAACTTTGGCTGAGATTCAGGCTCTGGCACAGAAGGTGGATTCCATCAAGGAGTGAGTTAACGGATCAGCACGGATTGGGATAGATTAATTACACCATTATTGGATATAGAGAGGTTGAAGACCAACAGAACACCAAGGCAGAGAGGAAATTATCTCTGTCTGTCCCCAAACAGTTCTTATCTGAATCTGGTGCCCTTGGAACCTGTGAGACTGAAGTGTAAACCACCCTCAGAAGAAATATGGAATGCTGCCGTCACTATGGATACTCTTTCTCCCTATCCCAGCCTGGGCAGGACTTTGACCAATGAAGGCTGTGGAACCGTATTTAGGAGTGAATGTGCCCTCTAACCCATTATCTCCCTCCCCTGTCCAAACGGAGGTGATGAGCGCTGCTCCATGCAGCTACACGCACTGAAGTGAGGAGAGTCCCAACCCTACCTCCCCACCTAGTGGACACTTATGTTGTGTAATGTCTGAAGTCTGTGCGCATATTTGTCTGAGGTGTTTTTTTGCATAGCAAAGCTACCCTCTCTGTTGAGGGTAACTCTGAAGTGCCTTTTTTCCCCTCCCCCTGACTCTATCCTCATATAAACCCTCTTGATCTATTACGGCAGAGCGACTCGGGTTGCGAATGACCACAGTCACCAATTCTTGTCATGTGTCTATGTATGTATGTCTGATCTCAGAATTGTGTGTACTGAAACTCTAATTTCCATCTGGGATTAATAAAGTATTTTTGAATTTGAATTGAATTGAATCATTACAAAATATCATTCCATTATTTGTTTGAAAAGGAGTAGGCAGAAGTATTTACTTATTTGTCCCTACCCCCAATTTTTACCTCTTATTCATTTAATGTTCTTTCAATCTTAAATTAAACAACATATGAGAAAAAAATACAATTAAAAACAAAAAACAAAACAACACATGAAAAACAGAGAATGTGTAAATTTGCAGATTCACCATTTGTGAAAAAAAAAAGAAAAAAGAAAAAAAACACTGAAAAAAAAGCACAACAAGCCACATTGCCATCCTGGGTTAACCGTGTTTTCTTCATTCTTATCCTTATTTTAAATTAGGTTTTTATATTGTACTTTAAACTGCTTTACGTTTTTACTTTCTTTTATTTCGATTGTTAGACTGTTCCATAATTCGACTCCTGCCATTGCGATTGACATAGTTTGTTCTAGCACTTTGCATTTTTAAATTCCATTTCCCTCTTAAGTTATACCCACCTTCTCTTTCTTTGAACAATATACAGATTTCTTTTGGAAGCAATTTAGTTCTTACTTTATACATTATTTGCGCTGTTTTGAGCTTCACCAAGTCTTGGAATTTAATAGCTTGCATTTTGACAGAGTGCATTTGTATGGTCCCAGTACCCCTCATTATTTATTATTCTATAAGCCTTTTTCTGTATTATAGTTATCATTTGTGTTACTTTTGTATGTGTTTCTCCAGACCTCTACACAGTAATTCATATATGGCAATAGTAAAGCACAGTATATTATGTGCAGTGCTTTCTGATCCAGCATATTCTTTGATTTCCACAAGATGGCAACGACCCGTGCCAATTTCCCCCGAACATAAGTAATGTGTGGCTTCCAACAGAGCTTGTGGTCAATGATCACACCAAGAAATGTTATTTCATTTACTCTTTCTAAATATACATTGTCCACACATATTTCCATTTTGATGTATTTCTGTTGGTTTCCAAATAGCATAAATCTGGTTTTATCTAGATTTGATGATAATTTATTTATATCAAACCACTTTTTTAATATTGTCAATTCCTGTGTGATCAACTCCAAAACCTGTGGCAATTCCACACCGGAACACTGTACATTTGTGTTCTCTGCAAATATTACAAACTGTAAAATTTTTGATACTCTGCAGATATCATTTAAATACATAATAAACAATTTAGGGCCCAGCACTGAACCTTGAGGTACTCCATAAGCTATATCCATCAAATCAGATTTATATTCATTTGTACATATTGTTTCCCATTCTCTACATAGCTTTTTAACCAGTCCCCAACGATTTCCCTAAACCCGTATCTTTCCATTTTTTAAATAGAATTTCATGATTAACAGTATCAAACGCCTTTTTATGTCTAAAAAAAGCTCTGAGTGCATACCTCTTATTATCCATACAGTCCATTATCTTTTCCATTAAATCTATCAGTGCCAAAGCTGTTGATCTGTTGCTTCTGAACCCAAATTGGCAATCCGTCAGTAATTCATATTTTTCCTCAAAATTGTCAAATCTTTTTATGAAAATTTTTTCCAGTATCTTAGAGAATTGGAGAGTATCGACACTGGCCTATAGTTTGTAAAATAATGCCTTTCACCGGTTTTGTAAATGGGAATAACTTTAGCAACTTTCATATCTTGTGTAAAAACCCCTTTTTGAAATGACAAGTTGAATATATATTTTAAGGGTTTTACAATACCATCAATAACTGTCTTTACTGTTACCATATCAATATCATTCCAATCTGTACTGGTTTCGTTCTTAAGTCCTCTAACTATGTCATAGATCTCTTTCTCTTCCAATTCTCTCAAAAACATCGAGCTTCTATTCCTTCCATTATTTCCACCAGTGTCCCTTTCTATTCCATCAACCTTTATTTCTTCTGCCAGTGTTGGCCCTATGTTTATGAAGAATTCATTAAAACCATTTACTGTCTCCTTCATATTATTAATACTTCTTGTCCCTTCTATAAAGTACCCAGAATAATCATTATTCCTTGATTCATTTTTGATTATGCTGTTGTTATGCTGTTTTTATATTTTCTTCCATTATAGTTGTAAATATATTGTCTATTAGAGTTGCACAATGAGATGTTATTCTGGTCAGTCTTGTTATCAGTGGAAATAAACCCATGCTGTACATGGAATCAATAAATTCTTCTGTACTCTTATTATGATTTGGATTCAATAGGTCAATAATAAAATCCCCACAAATAAACATTCTTTTCTGATTTATATTTGTAAATAATTCCTCCATATAATCCTTAAATATCAATCTTGGATCCTTGTGTTCGGTATATACAACTGACAATTAAGTTTTTCCCTTTTTCCACACTTATTTCCACTGTTAAACATTCCATCACTCCATCAACAACAGTCGTCATTCTTCCCTTCTTTCGTATTTTAGGTTTTTATCAATGTAAAGTGCCCCCCACCTTCCCTCCTTTCTTGTTGATCCTGCCTACATGAAGGAATTCATATCCATTTATTTTAAAGTCTTCTTCTTTTCCAGGAGTTATCCAGGTCTCTGATATGGCTATTACCTTGAATAGCCGTTCAAACTGAGTTATGGAGTCTTTTATGGGTTGAAAGTTTGTATAAAAGCTTCAACTATTAAAGTGTACCATTGTTATACCCTTTTCTACCTTGATTGTCTTTTGAAGTTGCTCATTTGTATAATAATTGCATTCATTTGTCTTACTGTTAAAGAAATTACAATCAGGATCAATTTGAGGAGTGAGCACCACCTCACCCCTGCCACATGGACCTCAAGGGATAAAAAAACCATCAACCCTGCTCAATGGTCAACTTTCCTCGCGGGGTCACCCATAAAGACAGTGGGAGGGTTAAAATAGCTGTTTAAATAAATTGTGATAAAAATTGAGATTGTATGATATGATTAAATATATCGTGATTAATTTTTAAATGTAACCCAGGGCCTTCTCAAGTAAACTTATAAAGCAAATATTTCACTTGAGAATGTGTTACCCCTTTGATGTTTTACTTCCTGAAACCAGAGGCTCTCCTGGCGACTCACCTCAGCTCTGTAAACGTTTCAATTGCCTTCCCATTTCTTCTTTCCTTCTCTAGAAGAGAGGCCGTTATTTATTCCAGGAGGACCACTTATTCTAATGTTACCTGTTACCTTCCTATTCCCATATGGGAACTGCTGAACTATCAGAGTGGGCAATCTAACCCAACAACTCTCCGGTGCTCTTGTACACTCACACACATGCAGATAAAAAGGGAAGAGAAAAAAAAACATCTCCTTCTGTCCTATCTGGCAGAGCGATCTAATGCAGTAGCTCTCCTGCCGTCTGGCTGTCACGACAGGTAAACTAAAGCTGCGGCTTTGAATTACCCTCTCCTTCCCCCTCCTCTTACTTCTCCCTTCCTTCGGCTGTCTTCTCCTGCCCTTTCTGTGCGGCTATGCAGTCTCACGCTTTAGGCAAGTGATCCATGTTATAGGACTTACCCTTACAACAGAGGGCCTTTAGTCTATGCACTCCTGTGTGTATGTAAATAAGTTAGGGAAGCTCACAGAGAAAGAGACCTTTCCTTGGGTCCTCACCTCATGTGCACCAGCTTCTCCTGTTGTAATTCCTTCACACTGCTGCCAAGACCATGCCACCAGGACCAACCTTGTTACCTCCTCAGTCATACAATTCTTTATTGTGAACTTATTTTGAACTTCATTGTTTTTGGTGGTTCCTAGGTCTAAAATGAAGTCAAGGTGTGACCACACACAATTACCCCCAAGACTGTGGACTGATTTGCCATGAAGCATCAGAGAGATTCTTTTATTCTTTAGTTTTTATGCACAATGAGTAGTTATTATATTTTTTATGTTCTTATTGTTCTGAAAGTTTCACTTTTTGTGTTTTAACGATTTTTTTGCATTTAACACTCCCTAGAGTCTGTTATTAATTTACTGTCATAAAACCAAAATCGAAACTCTCCTTGCTGTGCGTTCATCTTTTTAACACCTTAGTCTAACAGCTGAAATGTATCCTCAGCCTTCAATAGTGTCTACAGGAGTGATTTATCACTAAATCAAACAAATCAGCTGCAGATCTAAAACATGCAGGAAACGTGCAGGGAGCAGACCGCAGCGCCAGCATGTCGGCTAGCGACTTCACTAATGACTAACAGAGTTCCTGTTAAATAATATGACCAAGATCATGAGAGGAGGAATCATGTGATCACAGGGAAATCCTGTAGTGTGTTGGCAAAAGCAAACACAGATTCAGAGCGCTGTGTGATAACAGACAGGCAAGTTACGCGGCCGGCAGTGCTGTTCAGCTGCAGCCGGGGTCCGCTCAGCATGCTGAGGATTCGACGGTGTGTGAGGATGCATTTGTTAGAGACGAGAAAGTGTCAGTGACTGAGCGTTTGCCAGACAAGAAGAAAGTTTATGTGACTCTTAGGGTGAGTGTATGATCGGTGATGGAACGGGACATGATCACTACCACCTGACCAACATATTTAAAAATAATTACAAACTTGGAGAAAGCTAAAACATGCACAAACAAAACATACTAAAGTTGTACTCACAAACACAATAGGATGATTGTTAGAGCTGCATCCAGTTTCAATCCTTTTTGTCTCTGAGCTCTCGTGATTCAGGAAGCGCCAGGTATTGAATCTGGTTTATCTACTATTGCGGTAGGTTGTTCTATTTATTTTTCAGTTTTATCAGATAAATGTTTTCTTTGTTTCTTCTGAGGCTCCACCATGATAAACATGTTACAACGGATGCTAACCAGGTATAACTAGTATGTATAGATTGATTGCTGTAAAGCGTGACTTTGAGACTTCAATGGAGTGGTGTGGATACTCTGAAGTTGCAAGTGTGGTATTCTTGCCACAGGGGGTGGAGGGGATTGAGTGGTTTTTCATTAACCCTGTAGGGTCGTTTCAGCACAGTGGCTCAAGAAAATGATTTAAAAATATGAAAAAGTTGCTTAGTGTAACCCCCAAATTCCACTACCTCCGCTCCGCTCCAGTCTGCCCCCGCCTTCCGCAGCCGCTCGCTTCCGAACTCAATTTTTACTGGTACCCGCTCTACAACGGCTCCGCTCCGGTGCGGAGACCTGAGGTGGGCAAATAAGCATGCGCGGGATTTTCGAGATCTTGCGATACAGTCCGAGCAATAAACGCGGAAGTTAGATCCAAACACCCGTTGTGTGGGAGAAGCATCGAAATGAACTGTTTAATCTGCCCATCATTTGTGTTGAGAGATCAGCAGTGTTTGGATCAACAAAGTGTGACTACTTTGATAGTGGAAACTGTATTTATGGCTTGATTTTGTGCATTTAAACTTCAGCCGCCATTGATAGTGGTTAAAAGTTGTTAAATCTGTGCATATGAAACAAAAAACGCCTTTTGTTTATCGATTTATTGTGAAATACGGAAATTGTGCTTGCTCCTTTTCCTGTTGGGCCGTTGTGATTTCTGTCCATTTACTGCGGAGGTGCTCCGGCGTCCGGCGAAAATAGGATAGCCGGAGCATGGCCGCAGTAGTGGAATAGCTCTGATTGACTACAACGGGACCGATTTTGCTCCGGCGTTCGTGTCGGAGCGGAGCGCAGCGGAGCGGAGGTGGTGGAATTTGGGGGTAACTCCCTCCGAGCTGAATCACGGACACAAGGCGCTCTTCTTTAACTGGCATTTATTAACACGTTCGTGCCATCAACCATGCCTTGAGAACTGTACAAATTAGCACAAATATTCAGTTTAATAACAACTAAATTCTCATGGAGAATAAAAAATAAACAAACATTCTAGAAGATAAAATGACTTTACTAACTCCAAAAATTGGCTTCAGACCATTTCAGACCATTTCACAAAACAACATGTGTAACAATACTAATTATGCCTAGCATCGACATCAGCATAAAACATATGGAAATGGCATAAAACAGAAACATTCATACCTCATTGGCTGCATGAACTCAAACGGGTTAAGAAAGGTTACATCCCACAGTAGAACTCTTAATTCTTGATGGAAGAAAACGGTCTCCTTTACCCAAGCCCCCACAATGTGGCTCAAAAATTGAGGCCAACCCCGGAAGTACCAAAATTGCAGTTCCACCCTCATCCGCTGGGGGCTGGTGTCAGAAGCGAGCAAATCCTCATTGACTCCCATGTTAAAAATACCAATTTCACAGTAGAAATAAACATGTTTACAGCCTGATACCAAAACATGTTTTTTGTTTAAATTATCTAGTTTACACTCATGACAACTCTGAGGGGGGTGAAATTTTTTCTCACTCTTCTGTTTAAGTGTATTAAAAGCCTATAATTCTGTATAATTAATGAGCATCAGACCCACGTGACCACAGAGCTAGCTCCGTGGAAAGGCCTCAGTAGAGCCTCGGTCTGGCTTGGAAACTGCTTTGGGATTTTGAGTGTCTGTGTTTGTGTATTCTTTTTTGGATATTTTTTGTGCAATTGTTGGACAAAATGACTTGCTGTGGCATTAATTGCACTAATAGAGCGTCCAAGTCTCCACCTCATTTTTTCGGTAATTAAAATTATATTTATGTATTTTAGGTCACTGCCGAGCTGAGCTTAGATTTTAACATGTACTTTTTAACCATGAAATTTAAATGTAATAGGGTAAAACCCAGTGCATTTAACACAATGCTGCACTTTAGAAAATGGGTTTAAATATAACATGTTGGTAGAGCTGGGTTCTGACTATCGGCTTGTAGAGCTCTCGGGAGACCGATGTTTTCCACCTGTTTCTCCCCTCCCCGCAGCTCGGCGCATCTCTGTCTGATCGCGGCTTCTGTCTGCTGCGTGGGCTGCCGGCTTTCAGCAGCTTTTGGGAGACCTCTGTGTTCCACCCGGTTTTACCCAGCGGTCAGCCCGGCGTATCTCTGACTCAGAAGCTCTGGTGTTGTGCACAGTTAACTCCGGTTGTAGCTAGGTTGCTACCTCTGTTAGCTTAGCTCCCACCTCCGCATTAGCTTTGGGTTAGCTTTAGGTTAGCTTGTAGCTAGTTCAACCGGGTGTCGTCAGTTGATCCCAGCCTTACAGCCCCACCCTCAGCTCCACCTCTCTTCCCTTTTGTGGAATTGTCTGGGCTTGACGGAACCTGTGACACGGTCAAAATGGCGGTGGTGGCCACCTCCCATTTAGCCTCAAAAACGTGTTTGGAGCCTATGGAAATGAATTGTTCAGTATATATGTCGATGCCTTTACCTTAACATGCCTTAACAAGTGCACATATCAATAAGAACTCTGCCCTCCGCTGACTGAAGTGCGTTACAATTACTGACTGGACCTCAACAACACATGTAACATTAGTTCCACCTCGAAGAAGAGAAATAGAACATGCCTATTTAAATGTATGCTTAAACAAACCTAAAATAAACCATATTTTCCTTAAACATAAATTGCTCTTTCAACCATAAATATCAGATCAAAGAAAATCGTTTAACTGTCTCTGATGGCAGCTACACTAACCCCCAAATTCCACTACCTCCGCTCCACTGCGCTCCGCTCCGACACGAACGCCGGAGCAAAATCGGTCCCGTTGTAGTCAATCAGAGCTATTCCACTACTGTGGCCGTGCTCCGGCAGTGCGGCGCCGTGCGCCGCACTCTGTTCCGGCGTCCGGCAAAAATAGAATCTATCCTATTTTCGCCGGACGCCGGAGCACCTCCGCAGTAAATGGACAGAAATCACAACGGCCCAACAGGAAAAGGAGCAAGCACAATTTCCGTATTTCACAATAAATCGATAAACAAAAGGCGTTTTTTGTTTCATATGCACAGATTTAACAACTTTTAACCACTATCAATGGCGGCTGAAGTTTAAATGCACAAAATCAAGCCATAAATACAGTTTCCACTATCAAAGTAGTCACACTTTGTTGATCCAAACATTGCTGATCTCTCAACACACATGATGGGCAGATTAAACAGTTCATTTTGATGCTTCTCCCACACAACGGGTGTTTGGATCTAACTTCCACGTTTATTGCTCGGACTGTATCACAAGATCTCGAAAATCCCGCGCATGCTTATTTGCCCACCTCAGGTCTCCGCACCGGAGCGGAGCCGTTGTAGAGCAGGTACCAGTAAATTGAGTTCGGAAGCGAGCGGCTGCGGAAGGCGGGGGCGGACCGGAGCGGAGCGGAGGTAGTGGAATTTGGGGGTTAG
The DNA here is from genome assembly GCF_043380555.1 of Nothobranchius furzeri. Lineage (NCBI taxonomy): Eukaryota > Metazoa > Chordata > Actinopteri > Cyprinodontiformes > Nothobranchiidae > Nothobranchius > Nothobranchius furzeri. The sequence continues at coordinate 60,506,211 of NC_091741.1, read as the reverse complement.
TGTCTCTTTAAAGAGCAAGTAACATCTAAATTAACTTTTTTTTTGCTGATAAACTGTATAAATGAGTGTCTAATAGTGTTTTAAATGTGTGTATTAATTATTTTAGCATTTTGGTGCATTTTCTTTAAAAATTAAAAATTCTGCCTAAATACCACAGTATAGCGCCACCTTCAGCTTAAAACATAGAATTTGACTCATTTTGAATAAATTTTAGCCAATGGCTAAAGAGTAAGATACTACGTAAACCAGTAGAGTACTACGTAGCAGCTCTGTGTCAAAGTTATAAAAGCAACGAGCGTCTCGGCCACGCCTTGTGGCGAGTTGGGAGTTGGATTTGCAAGCGAGCGTAGGACGGTTAGCGGTAGTTCAGCATTAGCATATAGCATTAGCATATCCTAGTCTTTAGCGTAGCCGTTAGTGTTATACATACTTATTTAGTGTTAGCTTGGCTGTTGGATAGTGTAGTTTAGTTAGTGTTTGGCTGTTAGTGTTATTAGGAAAGTAGTTCAGGTTTAGTGCTCCATATCGTGTTAGTATGCTGTGAGAAGGTGTAGTGTAGTATGGTTGCGGTGGCTCTGTGGGGTTGTACTCCTTTCCGCTGGACTTAGAAATTAGGCGCCAGTGGTTGCGCGCAATCGGTGTCTGGAAAACATTCAGCTCCCGCCGGGTGCTGTAGTTTGCAACCAGCATTTTACCCGCGATTCTGCACGTCTCCGTTTGAAGAGAGGGCTGTGCCCACCGTGGCTCTTCCGCGATTTAGATGCAGCCCACCGACTCTGCTCCCCCACCATGGCGGGCTCCAGTCTGAGGTGAGTAAGCTAAATAAAAGTTAACATCTTCTAAAGACAATTTCCTACCTAAATGCAAAGTTTGCAAGACGCGGTTCACTCCATTTAGCTAATATCAGCCTGCACTGCCTTCGGGCAGATTTGTCAAGTTCACAAAATGTGGAACGGGATGTAAGGTTAGAATCAGCGGCGAATCGGAACATATCTCGAAGCCCTGGCCGACAAAACGGTCCACATGACTGTCAGGCTCAGAGAAAATTCGGGCTGCTTTTGTGTCAGTCGGTAATTCTGCAACAGTGACTCTAACTAACGCAGCACTAGTTGACAGACATCATTACAGCGTGAAATCCAGCACAGCGTGACCCGGTTCCGTGAGGAATTCTGTTCAGGAGGTCGCATTTCAGGCTCTCCACATCATATGTGACTGACTTTTACATTATAATAATATCACACACTAGGAATGTTATAAAGCGCCTATATAGGAGTTTATTTTGTATATTATCTGACTTTATAAGCAACAATGTGCTTCTATTTTTTTTTCAGGCTAAATCTACCCAAGGCACTTGCTGTCAGACTGATTTAGTAATCTGCAAGAATGCACTTGTCCAGGCTGACGTGAAGCATTACCCGCAGCAAAGGTGAATTATTTTTAATAATCTCCTATGTAAACATTTTATTACCTTCTAGTTTTAATTTGTTTTACAGATTGTTACACATGATTTTATGCTCTTTTAAACGTTTATAAATGTGCTGCTTCTTTGTTTTTTTATAGAGCTCACAGCCGCATGTGTCTTGTGACACCGGGACCATGATGGAAATTCATATTCCAGAAAGTCCCACAGCAGCGTCCACACCCCTGAAAAGACCAGGATGTGAGGTGTCTGCTGTTGATTCCAGCTTCCACCTCAGTGACAGTGCAAGCTCAGTGAACTGTTCAAGGTAAAAAAATTAAAACATTTCTGAATTTTTAAGATATTAACAATTAAATAAACATATGTGATTACATCATGACATCATGAAGGAGGCTACTGATTCTGGCCCTGTGACACTTGGTGGTGACGTGTGAGCTGATTCACCTGGTAAATAACTTTTACATTAAATATTTTGTTTTTGCTATCAAAAGTAAATTAACTAATAACCTGCATTATTGCAGGACACTCAGCAAAATATGGACTCTACACCATGAGGCAGGCACACGTTAATAACTCTATGTGAGCAACACCACATATTATTTTTATTACTGTACACTGTCCTGGATTTGTTTTCTTTCTGCATGATTTGTTTTCTTTCTGCATCTCATCATTAGCCTGGCTGATCACCTGATAACTCCTGTCATCTGGTTATGACAGCATGAGGATGTCCTCACACACCTGTAACCTATCAGCTCATCTGGCAGAATAGAGAGAGAAGAGACAACACCACATCTCCTGTTCCTGGAAAGCCTTCAGCCATCCTTCGATGACTGAGAACCTCCATCAGCTCTGTCTCCTGTCTGCCTACAATTATTATAATAAATATTGAGTTTGACAAGTTTTTTGTGCTGCCAAATATCTCATTTTGATTCCAGTTTTGATATTTTAATGGATATTTATAAATTACATTAATTGAATTATCACATTGCATGTTTAACTAGCTCTATTGTGATGAATTAAACTAGCACCTCACTGTTAAAAGCTCGTTTTAATTTCAAGCATGTTTAAGTATTTATGGACATGAACAAAAACAGGAAATATATAAATTGAGATTTATTTAATTAATATAACAAATAAGGGGGAATGAGTCATTGAAAGGCACATTCTTCTGGAAGCTCCTTATCCTGACGACACCAGAGCAGCTGCAGACACCAGAGGATCACCTGCAACCAAGAGCAGCTAGTATCAGTAAATAAATAATGAAATCAGGGCAGTTTTAGTGGGCTGAACACATTACAGAATAATTTTCTCATGGGATATTTTCATAACTTTATGCAGCAGACTGTAGCTTGAGCCCAGAGCTCCTGGAGAGCTGCTATCCAGCACGTTTCAGTGGTTTTCCTGCTTTAACAGGTTAGATTAGCTGTTAAGCAGCTCAGCTGTTTGTTGCTGATTAAAACCAGGTGTGTTGAAGCAGATAAACCTCTAAAACATGCTGAATACTAGCTCTCGGGCCGTGGAGCAAAACCCTGCAGCTAATCCAATGCTATGGCTAACGGCTACTTACCATTCAGAGCTGGTTCTGTTGGGTCGTTTCCGGTAATTGCAGGCAACTCACAAGCTCAAAACAATAAGGCTCAGGTCCGCTTGTCTCCTCCAAATAGACTTGGTCCCTTTCTTCTTGAGTGTCTGGGTAAGGAGGGGGAGAAATGTCCTCCACTTCTAATGACTGCTCAGAGTGAAGCGAGCTAGCATCGTCCAGTTAGCCATCGTCTTCGTCACTGCCGCGGCTCCGCCCTCTCGGTCCTCCAGACAATGCCTACTAATGTTGCAGTTGTTAAAATTGATACGTGGGTGGAGTAAGACTCTGAGGGGGACATTACGACGTCTTTAACATGCTTCTAGTGTACAACACTTTGATTATCTGCGAAATTGTAAAAGTTTGATAATGATGATGATGAAGAGCCTGTTTTGCATTTCACCCTCTGGGACCCTTAGTATGATTCTGTGTTTGGTTCAGTAAACTGCCAAAAAAGTGACACTGACATGAAAAACACTTTAATGTTTGTTAGTTTTGTCAAGGAACATTTTTCCTACCCATTTCTGTTCTTTTTAGCACCGTGGCAGGACATTTCCACCATCTGATTTCATTATTATATTGACCATGTGCCGTGAGACTGTGGAGCAGTCTGGCGTTCTAATACAGATGGGAAAGATGCATTCACCAGTTTAGCACCATAAAGAAATTTTTCTGTAAACCTTTTAGTAAAACCCTCACTTACCACTTTCAACAGATGTTCACCAGCCCAAATGCAACAGTAAAAATCTATACTGTCAGTTGATGGGTATTTTATGACTCTTGTAGTATCTTGAGACAATTACCTGCCTTTGTTTGCTTCTGTTAGTTATGGATAAAGTACATTTGTTTTACACCAACATGACAGAAATAAATTCACTTGTGTGTCTTGTTATTGTGCAGATGATGGATGGTGATTTGTGTGAACAGATCCTTTGTTTTACACTGAACCATTCCTGTAAGTTTTGTTGCTTCTCTATCTCCGACTATTGTTCTTTTCTTGGACCCAAATCCAGCCCAACAAAATAGAACTAATTTAATCAGAATGTGTGTATGAACAGAGGCAAGCAGTGTGTGAGTTTGTTATGTGCTAGGAGACTGTATATGTGACACTGAGCCAACAACAGCTGAGCAACAGAGAGGTCTCAAGGGAAAAGCAACAAAGGACTCCCTGGGAAAACTTCTATTGCTTCCCTGTTTTTAAACTTGTTTTTGATTCTTTTAATTCTTCAGTTTTTGTCCTCAAACTACTTTTAAGTTATCATGATTTTTCCTTTATAAATCTATTTTTCCTACATTCGACTTCCTTCAACAGTAGACTTAATGCTGGAGTGTTTTTGACACTTTTAACATTTTGTCTTTTAGAGTGGCATAAAAGTGTTTAATAAAACAGAAGTAAAAGCTTTCTCTATCTATACTTCACTTCTGGTTTGTCTTTTATCCTTTTTTCTCAGATTTCTCATCTTGCGCTTTCTCCCTTTCACTAGTGAAACTTCTCTTACTGGCTCCTTCATGTCCAGCTCTCCTTCTCTTACTGTTTTCCTCTTGTTCTATTCAGCTTCAGGCCAAGGATCACAGTCACAGAGACACATAACAAGGATGGAGTAACAATACTATAAAAAACGAAGGTGGGTGATGATTTGAAAGTGGGAAACAAAAAATGGCTACATGAGTGGATCCAGGTTTTTAAAATTATCCATCACACATTATTTATATGCATTTGCAATGGTCTCTATTACAAATAAATGCCTTGAGAGTTGTTTTCAGTGACAAAAAGCTCTGGCGCTCCTGTTTCAGGAAGTAGAGGTCAGTCGAAGGAAAGGGAGGCAGGCACAGGGTTTCTGGAGTCATGGAGCCATTAGAAATCACAATATTTGACATTTCACCTCTGACTGGCTGACAGCAGCACGACTCTACCACTGACTCTATTCACTCTGCAACATTTATGTTTTATCTACATAAATAACACAAGCCTGAAGGATGTCTGCCATTTTGTGGAGTTCCTGGTGCTAATGGTTAGCTTCTACTAGTTGCTACATGGTCTCCTGATGCTAAACGAACAACAGCCTTCTCAATTGTGAGCCAAGATGGGTGAGTCCACGAATGGTAATTTGACAATATGACATGCAGTTGTCAGGCTTTTATAATCTGAGACTTTCCCCATCTATTTTCTTTTGGAGGCTAATGCAGAATATAGGGGTAGAAAACTATTTTCAGGTTTATCTTGTGTAATGGTCTAAGAAAGATTTGTTTGAGACCTGTTACTGCAATTAAAGAATAAAATGTTCATAGAATGTTATAATAAAAGGGTTAAAAGTTGATAAGTGTAGTTGTGTGTAGAAGTGTAATTTCTCATTGTTTACCGTGCACATGAATGCACCACAGTTGTATTATAAATTCTGTACTTGATGTGCTCATCAGGAAGACTCATTAACACTGAAGAAAGGTTTTTCTGCATATGGTTCTAAAGGAGCACATGGTAACTGTTTCTAATTTGTTCTGTTTTATTTAAGATGGAAATATTACTTATTGTTGTGATGTTTATTTGTTTACATTGTGTTGTACAGTTTGAGACCTTTAAGGCTCTAAAAGAGAACTGTAAAATACAAGGTCTAAGCCAAATGTTCTTTATAATTTTCACAGTGTTGATGGAAAGAGAGAGAGGAAAACGAGAATAAATCTTCGAAAGACACCCGTATGATTCATGGCCATTATTTCATCGGAGCTGTGCAGCTACAGCTTGTGTAATAGACACAAAAATGCAAAAAATAAAATGCTGATCTGTGATCTGTGAGTTCTGCCTGAGAAATAATTTGTATTAGATTGATTATGCCTGAAAGTATTAGGAGTTAGAGCTTTCTACACATGCTTCAATGCATATAGCAAGTGCTTGTGCCAAAGAAGCATGGTGTTAGCGTGTTTCTCGTGATTTCTCCCAGTTCCAGGTCTATTTCCAGTCCTTGCTGAGTCCAGTCCAGTGCCAGGGTGTAACGCCTGCACTTGAAACTCAGAATGAACAATCATATTAAAAATAACAAGTGAAAAACAATTTCTCTGTGAACTTACTCTTCAACAGAAACAATCATAACAAACTGGTTGCCATGCTTTGTCATACAGTTAATGTACGTTATGGTTTGGTATCATTAGATGCTACAAATAATGTCAGCTAAGAGCTGAAAATGAACCAGCAAGTCAGAAAATGCACAATACATCTTGTTGAAGTTCACATTTTACCATATTTTGACACTTTAGAATCTTTACTTGATTTGCGTTGAAAGTGATATGGGTTAGATCTGTTCCCAGTGCAAAATCTGTTCCATCGGAGCTGCTCTTCATCACTGGTTCTGTTCATTATTGTGGTGTGGAGGGTGTTTGGTGATAGATCTCAGGAAGATGTTTGTAGATGATGTGATTCCTTTTGCTTTATCAAATTAAGACTTTCAGTTCTGCTTTCAGAGGTTACGCTTTGGTTGGGTTCTGAACGGTGGCAGTGGTGAATTTTCTTTTTGGTGGGGTGCGTTTGTGCCATCTGTTAGATGTTATTTATATTTAGCACATTTTTTTCATCCTGGATCACAAAACCACCCCCAGTCACAAGGCGGCAGCAGCGCTCAGACTAATCAACAGCTTATTCCTGACTGTTTTGGGCTTTTTTTTTTACCTGCTGGAGAGTTTACAAGTCTCTGATACCATATGCCATCATTTTCTGATTCTTCATGATTGAACAACTCTACTCTACAATATTGTACTCAGCAGCTCTAAAACAAAAAACGGTGAGCTAAAAAAAGGTGAACTGTGGAGAGCTTATAGTTCCAGGTAAATATCCTGAGCTAAGCTGAGACTCCGCCTGATTTCGGTCGCAAACCTATGCGACCAAAGGCTCTCTTATTCTTTGTATTGGAGGGGGATCCAGCGCGCATGCGCCAGCTGTGGTGTAGGTCGATGGTAGAGAGAGCTGCGCCTGAAAAGGAACAGAAACGATTTGGTCGTGGTAAAAGTGTGAGAGAACATTTTTAAACTACACTTAAATGCAGATTACACACAGCGCTTTTACTCTGTATGTATTTTTTTGTTTCATTTTCATGTATTTTTTTATATCCCACTTTTTAAATCAAAACTCAAAACCCACCTCTTCAAACAAGGTTTTACCACATAGCTTTAAACACATTGTTAGTGTTTTTACATGTTTCTGTACTGTTTATCTTGTTTTGTTTATTTATTTCCCCCCCATTGTTGTAATGTGTCCTTGGGTGTCATGAAAGGTTCTGTTAAATAACATGTATTATTATTATTATAGCGCCCCCTATTGACGAGCCGCCACTGGTTCTGATAGAATCAGCTGATTCAACATTTAAGACTTTGGTTTCTTTCCATCATAATTTCAGCCTTTTCTCCATCCTAGCCACATGCTTTTCAGAATGTAATCTATCCTCAGTCACAGAAGAAGTTAGTGGTAAACAATAATCCAGCTCTTAATGTGTTGCCAGACTTTTTCCTTTGTCCACTTCCTGCTATAGTCCATCAGCCTCTCTATCAATCCATCAAAAACGGTTTGTTGTGGCTCTCTTGATTAGCTGCAGATGTCGATTCACATGGAACATCAACCATATCTCAGTAAATGGGAGATATTTTCCACTGCACAAGAAGACAAATACCTACTTAAAACTTCAGAGCAGGTCAGCTAACAAGAAAATTAATGTGACATTAGCAAAAAGCGTGCGGAAACTCATCTGGGTTCATTTAACGCAAACACCCAACAGGCGTTTAATTAAGAATAAAGGTTTTGATAAGCATTAGTGTGAAAGAAATTTCCAGTAAGTTGACAAATCATTGAGTGATCTTCATTTGGTACCATATTTCTTATTCCCACCCAGTTTCAGAGCAAAGCCTGCAAAAAACAAAAAGCAAAATGTTAGAATAAGTAGCTTTTCAATTAATCATAACTTTGAACATAACAGCCTAATTCTGGAAACAGATTAAATCTGACCAGCGCTAGTACAATACAATAGTACAATAGACTGCTTGCTATATTCTCTTTACTTTTGTTGACTCCCACAGTTATTTGAAAGTGCAAATACCAAAATTAGCAGACTTCAGATATGAACAATTAAAAAAAATCCTCTCAAATGAGTTCATTTTTCTTAATAAAGATTCTTTTATGACCTACATAAAAAGCAAACTTTTACCTGTTTGTCTCTGTCACATTTACCTGTCTTGACTGCTATAAATTTTGGAACTATAAATGTTTAGATTTATCTGAATATATTTAGATTTTAATCTAAATAGAAAGTCTTACCTCATTATTTTAAAACATCAACATACTTTTATAATCAAAAAAGGAATCTATGGAAACATTTTTATTATAGGGAGCTAAATGATTCAAAGTACTTTTTAAAACTCTAATGTATTTTTTCACGTTCTGCAGCACTTATGTGGGAAACTGAATTATATTTATTTCTTGTTCTCTCTTACCACTTTAGGGGCTCCATATCAGAGAAAAAGTGATTTGATAAGATGTATTGAAAGCATATTTTTGTACCAATGACTCATAAAAGCAACAAGAATTTGGCTCGCTGATTAGCAGGCATCACAATACCAGACATTTTCAGACAGTCAGATCAAGAACTTCGCTGCTTTTGGCCAGGAACTTTTTTAGCTTTTAACTTCCTCCTGTCATCAGAACGAGGTCTTTCTGAGGTAGGTGTGGTTAAATACAGCAGCAATAACAAACACAGGTCATTATGCTATTTGGCGTCTTGTGGGAAAATGGACCACTAAAATAAGCTCATCCACAAAAATACAGAAGTTGGTTTTTAATAGACTGAAGACTCTTGACTTAAAAATGCATTAATCATCTGACTTAAACTCCTGTGAGAAAAACAAAACTGAAACTTCTGAAGCCAGCACCCATTTAACAGAATCTCTTTCTCATTGATGAATAATCCGTCACTCACAGATATACTTTCACCTATTTTCTTCATTGCTCCCAACGAAATTGTCAGTTTCTTTTGGTTATTTTTTTGTGTGTTTTTGTTTAACTTTCTTCAAGCCCATTCAAACCTCACTATTAATGAATTAATTTATTTATTCAGGGATCTATATCGTCAACCCAAAAATAAAGTAAATATTGGCTTTTTAAACTACGTGATTGCTTAATTCCCATAAATGGCCATGCATATGTAACAGGAATGCTGCAGGAGACTGACTGAGGAACATTAACTGTCATAGATAAATGCATAAAAACAATCAATTTGTACTCTTTTACTGCAAACACTTTATCTGTCCTCCATGTGGGTTGGCTGCAAGTATACCAGCGATAGATTCATGCATGTTCACTTCCTTTGCTGTATGGATACAGGGGAAGGAAGCATTACCACCAAGGACTGGGCTGCCTGCGAGTGCTTTGGAACATGCACCTGCTTCTCACTGTAATAAAATAATATGTTTTCTTGTCTGATTCTCCAACTCTACAAAAACACCACAAAAAGTACTAAATAGTCACTTTCTGGAAGTGTGTCACCAGCAGATCTGAATGTTTTTTGTAAATTAAACAACAAATTTGATAAGTTGGTGATATTGTTACTATTTGTAAGAGTTTGAGTTATTCCTAGAGAAAATATCCTGTGGACTGCTGAAACAGAAGTCCCATCCCCTGTTGTTCCAGGTTCTGTTTTATTCATCTTGTTCACTTGTTCTGTTGGCATTCTTATAACACTTAATTTTTATTTAATTTTATTTTTTTTATTATTTTTACTAAGTGAGGCCACCCATCCTGAAAGTAAATTCTACCCTTTACCCTTAACTTTACTACATAAAAGCCACTTTCAGATTGGATAAAGACCTGTCAATGGCATAAAAAAAACAACCATTATGTGGATGGGCCATGAAATCCCACGGTTTTGAGTGCAATTTTCCTTTTTGAGGATGCAGTTTATTTCCATGGGTTCTGTGTCGAGCGTGGGTATGAGCGGTGGCAGCTGTACCAGCCTATTTCTAAGCCTTATGTGTTTCATGCTCAGTTGATGCCTTGTTTTATTTTGACATTTTATTTTCCCTACGAGAGTTTGTTTTTGTTCGTTTTTGCTAAATAAATGTTTGGGGAAAAAAACAATACCATCCTATTTACACTGAAGTAGCTTCAAGAAATTAAATCCGCAATTTTCATGTAACCCCCAAAGTTCCTACTGAGATGTTCATGATTAACAAACTGTGAGGACACATCAGCCACAGGCAGAGCCGCACTGGTAAGTATGGAAATCATCTTGGAAGTTGTGGTAATACCAGTGGAATGTATCGCCACAGAGTCCAATCTGATTAAAGCCATCCAGGCTACTTCAGTTAGTTGGTATGAGGCACTAAATCTGAAGAGGAAAACACCCTATTAACCACCATCCACTGGGATATGGACACTGGTTAGTGACTAGACCACACTCAAATTCTTTCACAAGGTGGGATGTTCATTAAATAGATCAGAGATCAGTGAAGAGCACAAATGCGTGTTTGGATGGACAATGCATTAAACAAAAATAGGATATAAAATACATGTATCCCCAGTTCTTTTATGCATGAAAATATCTTAAGAAAAAAACAAGTGCACACACACACACACACACACACACACACACACACACACGCATGGTAAATGGCCTGTACTGTATTTGTATAGCGCATTATTAATGTTCTACAAACGCCCAAGGCGCTTCACAACACAATCAGCCATTCACACACTGGTGATGATAAGCTATGATGTAGCCACAGCTGCTCTGGGGCACACTGACAAGAGAGAATGCCGAAACCTCCGACCACCACCAGCAGGCAATGCGGGTTAAGTGTCCTGCCCAAGGACACAACAGCAGTATTTTCTGTCAGGAGCCGGGATCAAACCCTCAACCTTCCAAATGTTGGACATCTTGCTCTACCTCCTGAGCTACTGCTGCCCTAATACACGCAAGCAAACACACACACACACACACACACACACACACACACACACACACACACACACACACACACACACACACACACACACACACACACACTCAGACTTCCAGTCTCCTAAGACGAGTAGTACACTCTGAGCCAGTATCCACACAAACACGTCCTTCCAGCGTGAGGTCTGTGTTTGCTCTGACATGTTAAACACGCTCCACTCTGTTAACACCGTAGGTGTATGATCATTCACTCTCTCTCACACACACACACACACACACGCGCGCGCGCGTGTGTGTGTGTGTGTGTGTGACCCAAGGCCTGTGTGTGACCCAAGGCCTGTGTATTTGTGTCTGGGAGGCAGCAAACCCTCCTTCCCATTGGTCCCAGCCTACTTTCCTCATGCACACTAACATTCATTTGTGCTATTTGTGTTTACTCAATATGCTGAAATTCTGCTTACAATAGTGACCTTTACAGACCCCAACTGATGCTGCTATATCATAAATGCAGCTCCTCTGTGTATTGTAAATATTACTGTTGATTTTACATTTATTTTATCTCTGTAGAAGGAAGAGTGGCACTCCGATTTCGCTGAACCCCGTAAAACGACAATAAAGGCTATTCTATTCTATTCTATTCTATTCTATTCTATTCTATTCTTTATGTTAACAGTAGGCATGTGAGGCCTGCATGAATATCTTTTTAATACCCATCAGCTCCAAAATAACATTAAGAATGCTAACCTCTGATTTGTTTGATGCTGATGAATCAGGGTTTGCTAGAGATAGCTGGAGGCTTTCACTCATAAATCCTGTAAAAGTAACAAAAACAATCTGTGAACTTGGGTATCAGGATAAAGCTCTTGGAATTTGCTGTGCAAATAAAATCCGGATTTAATCAGAGAACGTTTCTAATCTTTTTTTCCCAACTTGGGATCATCTTCTCTGTGTGAAGTAAGTCTACACCTGATACGCCACGCTGTCTGGTTTAATAAAATTCCTACAGCCAGGTCTTATTTGTGAGTGTGGAGCTTTACCAATTCGGGCAAACGTAAAGCAAAATGAAAACATAGTGAAGACTGATGAGAAGATCTTATGAGCTCCAGAGTAAAAGGAATATTTTGTCCATTTTTAAATTTGCTTCAGTGGAAAAAGTTTAAATAATTTACAATTAAACTGAAGTTCAGCTGAGATCGGGGTGTGTTGCAGCCACTTTAAAGAGACAGTGTGTAGTTTTTACCGTTAATCTCAGGAAGTGTCTATCGAAAAGTTGTTTGAAATAAATTAAATGTTGCCCAGTTGTTGAAAAACGTTTGGTGGCTTCGTCACATATAACCATAAAAAATTGGGTCTAAAATACACATGTGCGAGCAAGCGAGCAAATGCATTTACTGGTTTGTAACAAGCGGTTACAAAACTTTCACCATAAACATTGCCGTTTTACACGTTTACCTCGTCGCACATTTCCAATGATGAAAGGGGGTCTGAAGTCTTGTATTTTTTAGCTGGAGGTTGAGCTCCCAGGGATTTTTGACCCTAATGGCTATCCGTTGGTAAGATCTTACACAAACAAAAAAATACTCTGCCCCTATCACCAGGGAAAGTACAAATCGTCACTTTAAAACAGCTCCTGTCTCACAGATTTCTTACTGGTTCATGCAACGTTGTTTTTTTATAAACCTGTTCAGGATCAGCATGATCAAGTCTGATTTAGCACTTCCAGAGAATGTAGGGAAAGCAATTTCTTAACATTTTAACACTGAATGTATCACAGTAGAATTGATTGTGAAGTTTAAAGCGTTCTACCTCTTTAGCAGGATTAGTACTTAAACACCTGTAGGATATGATATGAGGTCTTATGCCCCTTGGAGGAGGATTGAAGTATTACAGGTGTCAAATGCCCATAAAAAACAAATTATAATAACAAATTATATATATATATATATATATATATATATATATATATATATATATATATATATATATATATATAAACAAATGGATTTGAATTGTTTGTATTCAGAATAGTACATGTATAACTACATTAAAAATGTTGGTATTAAAGATGGACAAAGTGTCTCTGCCTTACAGGTGCAATCATGTTGGTGTTTAGAACCAGACTCTGAATTTGATACAGAGATTTATTCTTCCTCTGTAAGCAACATTTTGTAACTAAAACATCCAAGATAAGATAAGAACCACATAAAATAACTACAGACAGGGTCAGATGTCTACTAAATAAGGGAAAAATATCTGAGAAATAATTTCAGTTTTTACTCATTTTTTACTCATTTTCAGTTTAGTGGCATTTGTTTCCTCTTTAGTCTACTCCTCCATACTTTCCATCTTCTCTTCTTGTCTCATGTAGTGGACTTTGTGGCTTTTCTCATATTCTAGCCCTAAATATCTCGATCACAAGCAAAACCCCATCAGTTCTTACATATTTGATGACATGACAACGTTTCAGGGTAATAATCACACAGTTGCCATGTCATGTGGGGATCCTGCTGAACGTGTGTGCTGCCACTGTAATAATGAAATATTTAACAAGTGCTTCCCAGTGATGATGTAGAGGAGAAAACCTCTTCTGACGCAAGACTGAAACTTATTCATGCAAAGAGAAAAAAATAATACACGTTAGTGTGAACTGTAAGCACTCAACTTGCTATGCACGTGTAAAGTCATTGGCGTTTCTGCATGCAGGGATTTCATTTATTACAGAATCAAAATCACATTTTTGAAAATCAGTCTTTGAAGATTCAGCATGGAGTGAGATCTTGCTGCACAAACTGCAGCAGAAAGAAAGAAAAAAACCATAATCCTGTCACAAACTAAGATCACCAAGGAGAAACATTCAGTTGCAGCACCAGGATTTTCTCCTGATCCAGATGTGGGATCATGAATGGCAGCAGGCAGGTATGGGAGCACACCTGGACGATGGCATGGTGTCAAGAAGGCTGCAAAGAAGCTATTTCTCTCCAGGAAAAACATCAGTGACAGAGTGATTTTGTATTCAGACCTGGGAATTTGACCGCTGAGGACTGAAGAAATTAATAAGTTGCTCAGTGGCCTAGTGGTATGAGTGTCTGCCCTGGAACTGAGAGACCTGGGTTCAAATCCCGGTTGGGTAATACCAAAGACCCTTAAAGAAAAAGGGATCCCATGGTTTGGGGGGGTTAAGCACCAAATGGTTCCCAAATGCATCTGCAGCTCCCCGCTGCCCCAGAGGATGGGTCAAAGTGAAGAACAAATTTCACAAACACCAATGTGTGACAACTAGTGGGACTTTAACTTTAATTGGGAAATTAAATCATAAATAAATAAAGAAGACCATCCAAAGCAAGAGCCTGTCTAATAAGACATGCAGTTTACAATTTGTAATAGGTAAAGTTTGTAACTGTGCTTAAAGGGCAGGTCAAGCGTGCCTCAGAGTCCTTCTCCACCCACATATCAATTTTAAAAACTGCAACATTAGTAGGCATTGCCTGGCGGACTGAGAGGGCGGAGCTGCGGCAGTGACGAAGACGATGGATAATGAGACGAAGGTTGCTCCCTTCACTCTGAGCAGTCATTAGAAGTGGAGGACGTTTCTCCTCCTCCTTACCCAGACACTCGAGAAGAAAGGGACCAAGTCTATTTGGAGGAGACAAGCGGACCTGAGCCTTATTGTTTTGAGCTTGTGAGTTGCCTGAAACTACTGGAACCAACCCAACAGAACCAGCTCTGAATGGTAAGTAGCCGTTAGCCATAGCATTAGATTAGCTGCAGGGTTTGGCTCCACGGCCCTAGAGAGCTAGCATTCAGCATGTTTTAGATTAATCTGCTTCAACACACCTGGTTTTAATCAGCAACAAATAGTTGAGCTGCTTAACAGCTAATCTAACCTGTTAAAGCAGGAAAACCACTGAAATGTGCTGGATAGCAGCTCTCCAGGAGCCCTGGAGACTGGTTACAGTCTGCTGCCAAGAAAGTTATGAAAATACCCCATGAGAAAATTATTCTGTAATGTGTTCATTTATGTTACACAATCCCAAACAGTCCACTAAAACTGCCCTGATTTCATTATTTACTGATACCAGTTGGTTGTAGGTGATCCTCTGGTGTCTGCAGCTGGTTTCCTCTGCTGATGTGGTCAGGATCAGGAGCTTCCAGAAGAATGTGCCTTTGAATGACTCTTTCCTCCTCTCTCCTTTTAATTAATCAAATAACTCTATTTTAATAAGCTAATCAAGCAAAGTGTTAGTCAATAAATAAGATGTGACCAATCTGTGAAATCAAAATATTAATTACTTTATTCTAATCCTATAAAATATGATGAGTAATATGACTTTAAATGTTCCAATAGGACTGATCTCACGTAGTGTTAAAAGACATGACACATTGCTTTCACTGATCCAATCAGAATCTGCTTAATCTGACGGAGAAGTGGTTTTGATGGTGTTTGGTAAATCTGTCAACTTTTCATTCGACCATAAACCAAAACATAAAACTATGCCCACGTCATCTCTAACGCCAGTTCAAAGTTGTCGGAGTGGCCAATCCGTAACTCTCCTCCTCAGCCGAAAGAACCCTCGACAAGCTGGATAAAATCTGTTGCTGTTACAACTGCTGCAACGGTTCCTTTCAGAATAAAAGCTGAACCATCACGACCCAGGTTTGGGTCTCACTAGATGCCAACAAAATTGTCGTTACCCGGGAGTATCTCAAGATGGGTGGTCGGCTGCCGCAGCTGTTTCTACAGGCTTCGGCTCCATAAAGGTCAAGCTGGACCTTTACACCTCTTGATCTAGACGGGGACTTCTGAAGGGTATGTAGACCAACAAATGGCGTCGAATGTGTTTATAAATCTCCTAATCAAAGCTTAACGCGAAGACCATTCTCCATCTCATTCACCGTAGTTTACATTTAGTTTAAAGTCAGTCTAGTTTAATTTGTTTTTAATACATTTTTAAACTTTTAAACTTGACTCTCTCTCTTCTCTTGTGTCTGAGTGAATACGAAGCTGTTATCTAATCCCTGCATTAAAAAGTTCCAATCTTCTGGTTTAAAATAACCTCACAGATCCATAAGGTTGATTTCATATTTACTATGGAATCCTATGCCTTATGGCTCATTAAATAACATGTAATTTAAATCATTACATAATTAACATGTTGTTTACCAGGTGAATCAGCTCACACGTCACCACCAAGTGTCACAGGGCCAGAATCAGCAGTCTCCTTCATCATGTCATGATGTAATCTAGCGCCAAGCTCACAGCAGCAACACACGTGTAGCAATAAGCTATGAAACGAAAACACAGATGATGTTAAAACTCTAAGGCTGTAATAAAGATTACATGATGATTAAAAACAACTCACCTTTACTACACAGTCTGACAGCAGATTACTTGGGTTCATTTAGCCTAAAAAAATAAAAATAAAAAACAATATATATAAATGTGTTATATATATATACCTTGACCTTGAACATTTTTTGTCACACCCTGCAAAAACTTTGTCAATTAATTCATTATATGAAGAACATTTAACAAAACCTATTATTTTATCACTTTCTTTTCCTTTCCTACCTTTGTGCATTTTCTCTCTTCTTTTTATAAAAAATAACACTTAATCAGTTCATTAGTGGGGTCTATGTTGAAGAAAGATTTTATGTAAGTCCATTAAAAATTAGATATGTTATATTTCCAAATAAAGCTATTCATTTCAGTCTACTGCACTTAACAGGGAAATGTTGTAGTCATTTATTTAATTTCTTTAATTACAACTTGTTTAATTATAAATGTTACTGAAATGTGACAATAAAGAACAAATGAATAATTGTCAAACTTTTATTCTGCCAAATGAGTGTGCAGTTGACAGTTTTAATATATGAATAACACTGCTATGATATGGAATAAAGGAGTATGTAATTAACTATTACAAGACAAAATAACAGTATATATAAAAATATCCAGCAAGTAGTAGAACTTATAATACAGAAAGTCAACTATACAGATACAACTTGACATAAGGTTGCAGGTCAGATGATAATTATAGTTTTTTTTTTTTTTCTCAAGGTCTCTTACCTGTTCACTCCTAAACAGAAAACTGTTCAATTTTGCTTGGGAACTTTGTGCTCAGGTAAATGCTCATAACGGTGCGCTCGCCCCTGTTTTCTCTGTACATCACTGACCTTGACCATGCAGATCTCCTCAGCATCAACCACCTGGTCTCTCTCCTGTTCCTCACTCACTCTCTTAAAAAAATCTTCGTATATCCGTCTAGCCAACACATTGAAAAACATTTTCAATTTCTAATGCCAAGACAAATGCTACTATGCCATTTAGTTTTTACTCACAATAATTGAAACAGCCATTGGTGGATAAATGGTAAAGAATATGGACAACTGTTAGCCTAATATAGCCTATGTTTGGTTGCTCATGATGATGGCATTTTCCATAATGTCACATTAAGCTGCCAAAATTTATGTTAAAGTTAGATGAGTACAATATCTCCTTTCTTTACCATAGGTAAAGGTAGGAAATATTAAGCAACTGACAACCCACATGGAAAGAATTCATATAAACATATAGGTTTTAATATGTGTTTTGATATAGCTTTTGAATATATGTGACATATATAAAATTGGCTGTTTACTATATTATAGATACATATATGTACCTATAATATAATATATATATTATAGAAAAAATATATAATATAGAAAAACGGTCAATAATATACACATTCGGCCATATTCTGATTCAGGTTTTTAGTGTGGAGTGATTTTTGTGCCACCAACTGGAGCGTGCAGTGATCAATCTGCAAGAGCACAACCTGCTCTGCAGTCGTATGCAGCCCTCTCTCTGCAAGCTCAACTCCGTCTCTGCCTGCACAGATCTCTCCTTGCTGTTGCTCAATTTGCAATTTACAAAGCAATGTAGCCTCTCCGTCAGCCAATCAGACAGCTCTCCATTATGCAACCAAAGCATGTCCAGGAAATACTGGTTTATATAATTATATTTAATTAGGTTGATTAACCCTCCTCTTTTCCTGGGACACTTCCACTGTTCACTTCCTTTTGCACATCAAGGGATCATTTTTGTCTAACCAAACAGAGAAGAAACACTTTATATGTTGAAATTAAAAGTCCTCTTTAACTGAAAAGAGTGCAATTTAACAGTTTTAGGAATGGGCAATGTGTCTTTTCTGAAAGTCAAATATGGTCACCCTAATCATGACACATGAATTACAACAAAGTATTTTGCAGGCAGTGGATGGTGACTGGTAGCTAACCAGCAGCAGAAAGCAGTTCAATAAGCTGTTAAATGGGTGTTTTTCTGTAAAGCAGTGTTTCCTGGACATGCTTTGATTGGATAAAACAGAGCTGTCTGTGATTGACTGTTGGAGAGGCTACTTGTTGAGGAGAGCAGGGAGAGATTTGCATGCGCAGAGACAGAGTTGAGCCCACAGAGAGGGCTGCAGCTCCTGCACACAAGCGCTGAGCAGGTTCTGTTTGTGCAGACTCATCACTGTACGCTCAAGTTGGTGGCACTAAGTCACTCAATGAACTGGCTGGCTCGTTAATCATGTCACTTCAGGGGAGTTTTCCGACCATTTTACTTGACATCAAAGCTTTTCATTATGGTTTGCGGCATGTAAACATGCTAGCGGAGTTAGCATTAGCATGTCGGTGCGGTAACATTTTCCTCTCTCTGAAGTCTGAACTATAACCTTGAAATGTTAACGGTGTGCTGCTGTTGCTGTCTTACCCTAATGTGATGTTGAGTGACTTACATGAGCGCTGAGCAGGGTTTGCTCATCGATATTTAGGTTTTGCTGTGTCGCCCCGCCCCCTGACTTGTCAACAAAGCTGTCGGGGTTAAGGAAGTGGAGGAAGTCCTTTCTTGATAGTTCCTGTGCGACGGTGTAGTTCTATATTCATTAATTATTATTTCTGTTTCAGACTAAAAAAAACTCCTGTACCAGCTACACGTGTCGTGATTGTGTTGAGCATGTAGATGTGAACAAATAAAAAAAGTTAACTGAAAAAAATAAAATAAAATAAAAGTTAACTGAAAAAAAATATATAAAAAAACAAAATGATAGGGGAGGGGGGGCTTGTGATTATTTACTAAAACGGACCTAACAACGTCAGCGCTTCTAGACATTTTTAAAATTTACATTCATGAGGTTCCAACAGCTTTGTGAAAACAGAACATGTCCAGCACATAAAATCTCGTCTGAGGAGGTTAAATGACCCATTATGTTGCCATACTTGCAGCATGACCTTCTGTTTGAGCAATGATTTGCTTTAGCAGAGCCCCCGCTCAGCAGGTGGCACTCTAGATGACAAGCCCTAAACAGAATGAGCTCTACAACTACAACTTATTATTTTAGTTCTGAGGGGACTTCTTAAACATGGCCCCCAGACAGAATTAGGGTAGCTCCGCCTCTGTTTCTGTTCGTTCACCCTGATTTATCTTAAGATTTTAAACATGTGATGGACAAATTGTTGCAAATTACTTTATTAATTGGCCATCATCGCGCGCACACTTAGAGCACACGCGCCTAATTGGTTGTCCTAATTCATGTCAGCAGGCTCGCTCCACTGACAGTCAGAGTGCAGGAGCCATCTGTCCTCTAACAGCGAGAGCGCAGGAGATTATGTTGTACACCACACACACACACACACACACACACACACACAGAGAGAGAGAGAGAGAGAGAGAGAGAGAGAGAGAGAGAGAGAGAGAGAGAGAGAGAGAGAGAGAGGGAGAGAGAGAGAGAGAGAGAGAGAGAGAGAGAGAGAGAGAGAGAGAGAGAGAGAGAGAGACGCAGATCTTTACGCACGCCCTGATCTCCTCCACAGAGCAGATCAGAACCGAACAGAACAACAGAAAGTCCTCCTGACAGTGGGAAGTTTTCACCAGAAGATTCTGAGTGAAAAATTAATCACCTTCATGTCGACTCTGTTGGATACTAACCCGCCGATGCTATGGTTACCTTTATTACGGTAGGAACTCATTTTTTTTCCATTTTTGCCGCTTGAATCACTTGTCAGAAAACTTCAAGAACCACAGGAAATTAATGAAACGATGCAAGTTATTAAAAACAAACCATCAAATTACAAGTTTTTGCGGGTGTTCAACTCGGTTGCAGCCTGGACCTTGAACCGTTTCACCTTAATTGGTCAAGGCGTTTGCAGCAGACATGCTTTTTACTTTTTATGTGCATAGTTGTTTTTTTGTTTTAGGTTAAGTTGGAACTTCTAAAAGAAAAAAAAAAGAACTAGATTTATTCTGTGCGCTCCCTCAAGGCAAAACAGAATAGAGACGCGCATTTATTTTCCTCGTGGTTTTCGCACCGTGCACGCAGGTATATACAAAAGGGATGGGTATTTCCAAATCTCTCTATCTACTTCTCTCTCTCTCTTTCGCGCGCGCACACACACTCGGTTTTGCTAAAGTTGTTTTTAAGAGTCAAAAGGCGTGTGCTGTGTTCCAGCTGAATTGATGTGGCTCAAACTGTACCTGTAGTACGCGCGGGTTGTGTCTGTGAAAGCTGATATGTGACAGACGACTCTAAACAAACACGCTGAGTACTCTCCCTTCAACAGTGCGCGCGGACCTTGAGCATAATTGTGCAGAAACTTCATGCTGAAGATCCAAACGTCCAAGAAATGGAACTTTATGGATCTGGTGTGTGTGTGTGTGTGTGTGTGTGTGTGTGTGTGTGTGTGTGTGTGTGTGTGTGTGTGCGCTCATCAAACCTTACTCAAACAAAAGAAAACGTATGAATAACTTGCTTTTTCCTGTAGCGGGACAGTGCGCCTGCTCTGCGTAATGGCGCGCGCCAGTGGGCGTTCTGCGCCGCTGGTGGATGGTGCTGCGCAGTTGGACAGTAATCACTTTGTGTTTAGCTGAGCAGGAGAGAGAACAGTGAGTGAGTTATGGGCGGAGCCACTGGGGAACATCAGAAGTACAGTTTATGGGTCCAAATTCTAAATACGCTCCACCTGGAGACTTCTGGTCATGAGTTCGATATTTTCTTGTTGAGGCTGAAGTGATAGACATTTTAGGAAGTCACGTTTAAGCTAAATCATCTGATCTGACAGAGTATTCAAATGTCAAAGTGGCACCCAGAAGTCAAAGATCAAAAACGGAGAAAACTTCATTTCATAAGAATGTCTCAGTCAAACACAGAGCTCCAGAGGGATCAGAAAACGTTTATGAATGTTTGTTTAAAGTGTTAGACGCTCTTCCGTCTTCTGGTCAAAGATGCAGGTTAAATGTAACCTTATTTCCTGGTGCAGTAATTCAGTTCTAGTTCCACCTCCTGAGGATTTATGAGCCTGGATCATCCAGAGAAAGAGGATCCTGACCCCACAAACAGATGTTTTAATAAGCCAACTTCACCAAGCTCCCATGAGCTGAAACCCTTCTTCATCATGTGATTTTCCACCTCTCTTCATGCAGAGACATGAAGTCTAACTCAGTTTACAGCTGACTTTTCGACATTTCCAGAAATGCACAATTAAATGTTCTTGAAATAGCAAACAAGGTTTAATTTGATCAGAGAAAACATGACAAGTGACTCCAGCATGAAGCAGGCAACACGTTCAACGACTTTCATACCAGAAAGGTGAAGAACACCTTCAATCATGTTTAGTTCAGAACTTTAAATTGTCACGTTTTGGATGCAAATGTTTCTTGTCACCAGTTTAAAACACGGTGGTCAGATTGATGTCCCAAAACAGATAAGTGTTTTATAAATATGCTGCAAGTGCTTAACATCTTTCAAGATTCTTGATGTAGTATCCATGCATGGACATCATCACCAACCCAACCCACACCAATGTGAGGTGCTGGGCAATCTCGAAAACTCACCATGAAAATGCTTGAATGAGTTTTTGCAATAGTGCAAAACCTCTGAAAGATTCTAATCATTCCCTGTTTGTTGAATGATGTTTTCCACCATAAAGCATTGAGATGGATATCTGAAACAAAACAAGTTAGACAATTATCCCACTTTAATTCATGCACGCAGTAACAGCTCTCACATGTGGGATTTTTTACTTACAGAATCACAACTTTCACAAATCTGAAGGTAATACAATTGTTTTCTATCTTTTACTCGTTTCTAAAATAAAGTGATCAGGAGGTTAGAGCTGAACAGGAATCAGAAGGTGCTGTCAGCTCTGTGAACCTGAAAACTTTTAGTCAACAGAGAGAGCAGAGAAATGTTTGACTTTTCTGTGTTGATGGTAAACCCTAGAGCGCACAGAGTGCATCAGAGTGACTCACATGGGAGTGAGAGGATGAGAGAATCAGCTGAAGAGTGACTAATGATGACTTAAGCAGAACATCAGGAGTGAGCTGAAAGGTGATGAATTGTTGAGAATGTGTGATTAAATTACTGCCTGCTTTTGTTAATCTGGAAGCTTGAACTAATCAATATGAGTTGTGCCCCCCTCCCTTCCCCACCCCCGCCCACCAGACTACAGCCTATTTTATAATATTGTGATGAGTCAGAACTCTTCATATGACACCATCTACTTTAGCGATTGTAGGAGGAAACTTTAAATAATCTCACTATTAATTAAACGTAAGGCTTCGTTGTTGCTTATTCTGATTGAATATATATAAATCATTTTATATAAATAATAAATAAATGTAAATTTGTTAAAATTAGTCACAAACTTTTTCTAGTTCCACATTTATGTCTCACTTGTCCCCCTATAAAAGCCTGGAAAAGACTAGCTTGTTATTTGTTATGCATGCATTCACACACTGCCGATGATGGTAAGCTACTATGTAGCCACAGCTGCTTTGGAGCCATCTGACAGAGCTGCCTTCTGCACCATCGGTCCCTCTGACCACCACCAACATCGGCAAGCTGCATGAGATGTCTTGCTCAGGGACAGCAGGGTACCCTGGCAGGAACTGGGATCTATCCTCCAGTCCTCTGATCTCTAGACAACCCGCTCCACCTCCTGAGCTTCTGCTGCCCCAGCTTAATATAAATAAAATAGATTTTTACCAAGAAATGTATCACAGTCAGTGTGATTGCAATATTTAAAAAAGTGTAGAAGATGTAAGTAAATAGTCTGGCAACCCATGTTATGTGAATAACTGGTTACGACCCATATAGACGGCGCTCAGTGGGGCTGAATCTACGGTTGCCTCAAACTGTCTCGACCTGCTGTTGGACAACAAGATTTACTCACAGCTACGCGACTGAAACAACAAAGATGGCGATGGGTTGGTTGAAATGGCTTTGGCATCAACCCTTTAGACTTGTGCTTTTCTTAGAGTCAAGAGCAGATAGATGTAGTTGAGTCATTTATTTAGAAAAATATGTATTTGTGTCTTTGACAGAGTATGGCAGACTACCCACCAAACTGATAGAGCGCTGTGATTGGTAGAACACCAGCCTGGTCGAGTCTGCCGAGGCTCCAATGGAGCGTGGCTAGACCAACCTGCAGAGAAAAATCAGTTAGCTCTGGCTACGAGCTGTCTAGATTTCTAGGCTAGTAAGAAAAGGCTTTTTAAACAGAAATCATTGCACAAACAGTAGAGCACGCTGCATTTCTGGGCTCTACAGCTGTCTAAACATCATTTTATTAGGTTTTATCATTTTTAATAGTATTATTGGTTCTTCGCCATTTAACTTGAAGACCTGTGTGATTTTTGTATGACTTTGAAGAGATTCTGGTCCACCATCTGTGTCTCAGGAGGGGAACGCGGTGCACCACCAACACTGTTTATGGTGAGGACAATGTGCCGCTCGAGACCATGTGGATTGGTGGGAGACCATCTAAAAGCCCAGGAACCCTTTGCAGGTGTTCTGGATTCATTAGCTGATTAAAGTATGACACTTTGAGTCTAGAAAATTGAACCTTTTCATAATAGGTTAACTATCTGAATGTGGGGTTTCCATAAGCTGTAATCATCACATTTATAACAAATAAAGGCTGAAATATCTGGCTTTGCATAAAGAGTCTATCTCATGCATTAGTTTCACCTTTTAAGTTGACCCACTGACACAATTGAACCTTTGCACAATATTTTAGTTTTACCTGTAAGTGTGTGTGATGACTTTCAGTGCATTTGGGTGTTTCTTGCAGATGGGTCCCAAAAGGTTGACTCCATTAGTTGATTCCATTAGTTCACATCCGATCCCCGGACAAGGAAACCTCGCTGGCGGGGAAGGAGCAGGAGCTTGTGGCAGAGGTTGAGCAGTACTCACCTCGACACATAGCATTGGCTCTGGAACCCAAGTCCTTGAGAGGGGTTGGACACTCTCCTTTGCTGGAGTTGCTCCGGGTGAGAGGCGGAGGGCTGGGGATGGGTTTTGGTTAGCCCTAAGACTCTCTGCCTGTGTGTTGGGGTTTACCCCGGGGGACGAGAGGTTAGCTTCCCTGCACCTTCGGGTCGGGGAACGGGTCCTGACTGTTGTTTGTGCTTATGCGTCAAATATCAGTTCAGATTACTCACCCTTTTTGGAGTCCCTGGGATGAGTGCTAGATAGTGCTCCATCAGGGGACTCCATTGTCCTGCTGGGGGACTTCAATGCTCACGTGGGCAATGACAGCATGACCTGGAGGGGTGTGATTGGGAGGAATGGTCTGCCTGATCTGAACTTGAGTGGTGTTTCGTTATTGGACTTCTGTGCAAACCGCAGTTTGGCTATAACGAACACCATGTTTGAACATATAGATGCCCATCGGTAAACTTGGTACCAGGGCAGCCTAGGTCGCAGGTCGATGATAGACTTTGTAGTCGTATCATCTGACCTGCGGCTGTATGTTTTGTACACCCGAGTGAAGAGGGGAGCGGAGCTGTCAACTGATCACCACCTGGTGGTGAGTTGGATCAGATGGCAGGGGAAGATGCCACATAGACCTGGCAGACCCAAATGCATAGTGAGGGTCTGCTGGGAACGCCTGGCAGAAGAACCTGTCAAGACGGTCTTCAACTCCCACCTCCGGCAGAGCTTTGACCGCGTCCCGAGAGCAGTGGGGGACATTGACTCCGAGTGGGCCTTGTTCCACTCTGCAATTGTTGAGGCGGCTGTTGCTAGCTGTGGTCGCAAGGTGGCCGGTGCCAGTCATGGTGGCAACCCCCGTACCCGCTGGTGGACACCAGAGGTTCGGGGAGCCGTCAGGCTGAAGAAGGAGGCCTACAGGGCATGGCTGGTCTGTGGGTCTCCGGAGGCAGCAGACGGGTACCGGATAGCCAAGCGGGGTGCAGAAGTGGCAGTTGCCGAGGCAAAATCTCAGGCGTGGGAGGAGTTTGGTGAGGCCATGGAGAAAGACTATCGAGGCAGCAACTCGCTCACACTGTTTACAGTGGGGATGGGGAGCTGCTGACATTAACTGGGGCTATAGTCGGGCAGTGGAAGGAATACTTTGAGGAGCTGCTCAATCCCACCTACTCATATTGCGAGGAGGAGCCAGAGCCGGGAGACCTGGGGGTGGACTGTCCAATCTCTGGGGCAGAAGTTGCTGAGGTAGTCAAACAACTACACAGCGGCGGATCCCAGGGGTGGATGAGATTCGTTCTGGGTATCTCAAGGCTATGGATGTTGTAGGGCTGTCGTGGTTTACACGTCTCTGCAACATTGCGTGGTCTTCAGGGGCAGTTCCTGTGGAGTGGCAAACCGGGGTGGTGGTACCCAGCTTTAAGAAGGGTGACCTGAAGGGTGTGTTCCAAATATAGGGGGATCACACTCCTCAGCCTCCCTGGAAATGTCTACTTCAAGGTACTGGAGAGGAGGGTCAGATCGATAGTTGAATCTCAGATTGAGGAGGAGCAATGTGGTTTTCGTCCTGGCCGTGGAACTGTGGACCAGCTCTATACCCTTGCAAGGGTGATGGAGGGGGCATGGGAGTTTGCCCAACCAATCCACATGTGTTTTGTGGATTTGGAGAAGGCTTATGACCGTGTGTCCAGGGGCACCCTGTGGGGGATGCTCCAGGAGTATGGGGTGGGTGGCTTTTTGTTAAGGGCCATTCAGTCCCTTTACCAGAGGAGCGGGAGTTTGGTCCGCATAGCTGGTAGTACGTCGGACCTGTTCCCAGTGAGGGTTGGACTCCGCCAGGGCTGCCCTTTGTCACCGGTTCTGTTCATCACTTTTATGGACAGAATTTCTAGACGCAGCCGTGGTGTGGAGTGTGTCGAGTTTGGTGGCAGGAGAATCTCGTCTCTGCTTTTTGCGGATGATGTGGTCCTCCTAGCTTTATTCAGCTCTGACCTTCAGCTCTTGCTGGGTAGGTTCGCGGCCGAGTGTGAAGCGGCTGGGATGAGGATCAGGACCTCCAAATCTGAGACCATGGTTCTCGACCGATCTGCTTGCTTGCCAACTCCGGGTCGGGAGAGAGGTCCTACCTCAAGTGGAGGAGTTTAAGTATCTCGGGGTCTTGTTCACGAGTGAGGGTAGGAGGGATCGGGAGATCCACAGGCGGATTGGCTCAGCGTCTGCAGTGATGCGGACGCTGAGCCGATCTGTTGTGGTGAAGAGGAAGCAGAGCCAGAAAGCCAGGCTCTTGATTTACAGGTTGATCTACATCCCAATCCTCACCTATGGTCATGAGCTTTGGGTAATGACCGAAAGAACGAGATTTGCGAATACAAGCGGCCAAAATGAGTTTCCTCCGTAGGGTGGCCGGGCTCAGCCTTAGAGATAGGGTGAGGAGCTCGGACATTCGGGAGGAACTCGGAGTAGAACCGCTGCTCCTCTGGATCGAAAGGAGTCAGTTGAGGTGGTTTGGGCATCTGGTTAGGATGTTTCCTGGACGCCTCCCTGGGGAGGTGTTTCAGGCATGTCCTGCCAGCAAGAGGCCCCCGGGTTGACCCAGGACATGTTGGAGAGGTTACATCTCCAATCTGGTCCGGGAACGCCTTGGGGTCCTGCCAGAGGAACTGGAGGAGGTGGTTGGGGAGAGGACGGTCTGGAGCTCCCTAGTTGGGATGCTGCCCCCGCGACCCGGACCTGGATAATTGGAGGAAGACGACAACGACGAAGATGACGATGACGACGACGACGAGTTGACGCCAACTTTTCAACACAGATCTGGTGGAATGTGTAGCCCTCAGCTTACATCTGTCCTTTATCACTAATGTGACTGTGTGTAAGCCATCTTTGTGCTTTCAAAATTCAGTTGGCTGTGGTGTGGCCATCCCAAATGAGGTTAACCCTTAATGTTTTCAGATCTATACCAAATAAAGGCTGAGAGTTTTATTCAAATCTGTCTCTTCAGCTGGTTTTGCTAATGGATAAACATGATTGGCTTTAATTGGGAAATGGTGGACTAATGCTTGGACTAAGTGATGGAAGTAAGCCTCAAAGTTCAGCTCAATATCTGTAAAATGAAAGAAGTTATTTCTGTGTTTGCTAAGGACTGTTACCTTAAGTTACAATCTTGAATCAGTTTGATTCCAAGAGTTAATCAGTTGTAGATGTACGCTCATCAAAGACTTGTCTTCCCCTTTCTGCAGTTGATGAGATTTTTTAGTAAAGATTTCCTGCTTTTTTTTGTATGCAGTGTTTTAATCTGTGGTTTAATTTATTTTTTAGGAATTACAGCTTTTACCTAATTTAATGACCTTGTAAATGTTCATATTCTGGTTCTTGTTTTTAAAATACACTCCACCCAACGCTCTACAACTCTCAAGGAACTTGCTGATACCCCCCCCCCCCCCCCCCCCCCGACCTTTTTAACCCAAAAGGGTTTAGCCGTTAAGTCAAGAGGAGCTGACGTACTTGTAAAAAGACAGATTAGTGTTTAAAATATAAAAACCTGCTTGGGTCAAGTAGCTAAATGTTCCTGCAAAGCCTCACGCGTAGAATAAAAACAAAGTAGGAGTGGATGGTGGAGAGGAATAAAGCTCCTCCCCTACTCGTTCTGTAGACTTTCCTTTAGGCTTTAGCCCAAATCCTCCAGGGTTGTGATTTCACAGCTCAGCCTGCTCCTAGATGGTTTACATGTTCCTCAGAGTGTTTATGTGCTGCACATTCTTATGGCATGTTAGAGTGAAACCCACTGAGTATTACAGCATGCTGTTAATTATCTTCATAATCATTTACCGCTTTCATTCCTTTAACCTTTAATCTTCAGACTCACCTTGACGTAAACAGCTCTGAATCCTCAGCAGCTTGTTTTTATTGGGTTTCCCACAACTCCCAGAGATTGGGATCATGCGGTTCCAAAGCGAAGCTTTCCAGCAGTTCGGTCATATGACCACTCATCTGTCCACTTTTTGTCCTTTTTGACCGGATAATCTGCCTTTCTGTCTCATCAATTTTCTTTATCTTACTCATATCCTTCATCTGGATCTTTACATTCCTCATGTCTCCCTAATTCCTTACATCTGAGTATGTGTGTTTCCACATTGAGGAGGAGCCTCAGTGACCTTCAGATGGTGTCCAGATACTGATCTTTGCTCAGATCAGCTGGAAAGAATCCCTCCTAAACTCTGTTTATCATTGCTGTTTGTTTATGTATCCTCCAAAAAGAAGGTTTTTGCTAAGTACATGAAATACAAACTACTATAAAGTATCCAGTGAGATCCCAATGGCTGAGACATCTCCAATTTAGTCTGATTTAGTTCATTCAACGGACCTCATGGCTTGTTGGAGATCTCTAGAACTAAAACGTGTGTTAATGTGGTTCAGACACCATTTCCACAGAAATTTCATAATCAACATAAACCAAGTCCTTTCAGATATCACTGATAATCTATGTGGGCTACCCCAAATGTCTGTTTTGTCCAGACTGAGCGTGCAGCTCACATGACTTTACATCATTTACATTAAAAATGGCTGCCAATGTTTCCTCCAGCTTCACATCTGTTTTTGCTTTGGAGTTCTTCCTAAATGCTTCTCTTTAACATTAGTTTGGACTCAAACCTAAACTTTTATTACCTTTAATTCACTTCAATAACAATCCAGGATGCTGAAGTTGAAAAGGTTTTCTTTGGAGACGTTAGATCTTTAGGTCACTCTTTGAACAACCTCAGTTTGGAGAAACATTGGGTCTGTAACTGAAGATAAGACATGGTTTCTCTAACTCATCTGCTAAATGTGATGTTTATTCCTTCCATAAAACCAGGATAAGATGTTTTGTGAGTAATAAATCTGTGTCAACATAGAAATGGCTACTTTGTTACTGGCTCAGACCAGACTTACATGGTCAGTCTGATCAGATTTAAGCCTGGTTTATGCTTCTCCGTCAGCTCCGCAAGGGACAGACACGCACGGATTGACGGAAGCGTTTTGCTCTTTTACTTCTCCGTCTCCTGGAGAGTGTTGCAAAGCAATTGCCCGGCAGGACAACAGAGGGCGTAGCGCTGTTCTGTGGTATCATGTCATGTATCGGTCCAAGAAAGTGTGTTTATATTGTGTTTTTTGTGTATATACGAGACTTTTAACACGGACATATTTGTCTCTCATTCTCCCACCGCTTCATGCGCTCCCCACCTCCCTCTAAACCCACGTTTCCTGTCATTTCCGTCCACAAATAAAACACTTGCTGCGCATCTTTTCACTCCTCCAGTCACGGGAGAATTAAACGTTCATATTTTTAGAGTTTTTTCGCGAGGTATTATTCAAGCTTCTCCGTGCCTGCTGCTAGTTGAACTCGGTTCTCTTTGCAATGGCGGCGCTGTAAACAACAGCGGCGTCCTGACCAATCACAAGCTTGCGTAATCCGTCTCGTTCGACGGATGTTTAAAAAAGTGGGCTCGACTCCGTACGTACTTGCGTGCCTGCCGGATCCCTACGCCAGGACGGATAATGGCGTTGCGTGTCTCCGCACTGACGCAGACGGAGAAGCATAAATCAGGCTTTAGAGATTAAAACATTGACTTGGGATCAGAATCTGTCAAAATTCAATGTGGCTGGTTTATCCAGTGATTCTATAAAACGGAAGTACACAAAATCATCTTTTTTGTTAAGTTTGTGAACGCACCTCCGTCAAGAAGCAACATGGAAAATCAGTCATTGTCCAGTCACAGCTGTAAAAAAAGAATTCAAATGGGTATCAGTCATTTAAACAAGAACTAGTGTGTTTCTAGAATTGTTCTTTACGTCTCAAAGTTATCACAGCTTCCACAGAACCATGCCTTTAACCCTGGATGTGAAACTAACCTCCTCTAATTATCATTCCGCATTATAGAAATCTATCTTTATAGAAATCTATGGTTACTAAATGTATCTATGGTTACTTGATTTGTATTCGACAAAAATCCAGCCTACAACTATGAAACAACAATAAAGTAAAGTCAGATTTATTTCAGCCTGCCATTGGTTGCTTCTTATCTTTCTAATCTTGTTTTTGGAGAGTTACTGTACTTTTTTCTGTATAACTTTTACATTTAATCCGTATGACGAACCTGGCAGAACTTGCTGTGGTTTTCATGCCTGACCCATGTGACCCCTAACAGCAGCACTCCCACTGGGCTGTATTTGAAGTTGTTCTGGGTTAAACTACCATTCAGGAGAAGGTAGACTCTTGTCAGATTTGGAATTGATTTCCTGAATGGAGCGGACCCAGATGAGCCATCTGAATCTACCTTTAGGGTCATCACCGCTCAGATGCTCGTTTTCTCCTTGTAAAAAGAGATGCTCAGAAGTGGCATCTGCACGGACTGATGTGGCCACCTTTGATATTTGAGCTGACAGATGTTCAGTTGGCCTGAAGGTGAAACCTGCTGCTTAGTGACTTAAACAGATTCTCAGCTCTTGTTCATACATTTAGTTAAACATAACACTAACACATACTTTAATCTTTTCCCAAAATCCAATAGAACCCCAAAACAGATACTGTTAAAGAAATAAACAAGTTTCCAGTTCATTTCATCACACTGATTATTTGAGTGTTTGAGGAAACCCTTAGGATTGAGACAATGAAAATTAAAATTCCATTAAAATATTCTAATTTTGGTGTATTAGTTGCATCACTGCAATAACTTTCATGGTTAACCTTTTGTTTTTCAAACATCAAAGATTCAAAGTTCTTCAGGAGCTGTCACAGTCCTGCTTAAGGACAACAATGTGTGTGTGTGTGTGTGTGTGTGTGTGTGTGTGTGTGTGTGTGTGTGTGTGTGTGTATCAGAGTTTGACAGGTGATGGAGCAGAAAAAGTACGAAAGATAAATGTCTAACATTAACCCCACACAGGATGCCTTCCCTTTAATCCCCTCTTCCTCTCACATGCACTGTGTTCATGCATGGAATGTCAAATCCATGGCATTCCAGAAATTTGCACCCCTGTTTTGATGAATCAATTGCCTTAGTAGGAGCATTTCCATGTTTTTCTCTTTCAGGATTATTGCAAAGATTTAGCGACTTTGCAACGGTTTTATCTTGTGGTGAAAGTGCTCTTTAGACTGCACCCTTTAATCCTCTGTGGTATCTTTGATAACTGGAGCGTTTTCACTCCGAGACGTCATGCTCCAAAAGATTTGGGAAAAGATGTGCTTGAAGGTGATTTCTGCCTCGTTCCTTTTTTTCTGTAACTTTGTGCACTTTATTTATTAAATTTTTGTTCATTTAGATAAAAGATGCAGTAAATTATTGTAAATTACTGTAAGACAGAAAATTAACGCATCAGAAGGTTTTGATGGCCACACGCCTACATTTTTATGCATGTGTAGTGTTTAATTAGTGGCACGTTCTCGGCTGTTTTGACAGTATCTCATTTTTTTTCATGGGGAAATTTCAGTTTTTTGCAAATATGTCTCTCACCACAATAATAGTGCACTTCTCCCATCTGAACTATACATTTGCAATTAGCTTTTTTTAATCACTTTTACATTTTCACTCTTATTGCTTCCCTGTTTCCCGTGAAATGACCTTGAATGATTGGTTCCCGGTTGCTCTGACTCTGGACTGTTTGGTAAAGAACTGACTGTTTCCCTCGATCCTTTGCTAGGCGTGGCTTTCACTGACATGTCTCCAATTACCTCATTTTACAGTTCTGTTGCATTCATCCCATTCTAGTCCTGGGAGATCTATCTAAAGAACTTCACCACAGCTTTTAGTCACTATTAGAGTTTTCATCCATCAAAGATGTCCCAGTGCTAGACTAAAGCTGCTACTACCGCCGGTTCTTTAACAACAGTTCAGAACTAAGTTTTCCATTTAGAGCCTTATCATTATGTGACCTTAAATGCATCTCTTAATAAAATATCAGTCCTCCCCCAGAGAGCTCATCTGTACGGATCACAGTTTGTCTCGTTTCTACAACCACAACTCTAAAAAACAAAATCCTGTTTTATAAATGCAGTTTTAAACATAGCTGTGAACAAAAGTTACACTAAATGTTTCAAGTAAGATGGATAACAATTATTAGAGGTATTAAAGGAGTAGACAATGTTTATTAAATGTGTTTTAAACTGCGATCAGGAAGTCAGTTGTTAACCTTGTCCTGGACTTTGAAGATCTGACCTGCTTTAACTACGTTGTGTCACGATGACCCACTTTAGCTACCTGGCTAAAAACAACCTGCAGGGAAATGAGGAATAATTAGTTCTTGTGGTTCTACTGCTGACATGACTTCTTACTCGTGCTGAAGTGATTTTGTTCTAAATCAAGTAGTAAAAGGGAAACAAACTAAGAGA
The DNA here is from genome assembly GCF_043380555.1 of Nothobranchius furzeri. Lineage (NCBI taxonomy): Eukaryota > Metazoa > Chordata > Actinopteri > Cyprinodontiformes > Nothobranchiidae > Nothobranchius > Nothobranchius furzeri. Next base: position 60,473,678 of record NC_091741.1, on the reverse strand, counting down.
GTTGAAACATGGAGCTCTTGGCTTTAGGTCTCCTTCAGCTTGTCTCCAACTTCAGTTCTTTTGCCTGTCCCAGTAGAGAGATGGGGCTGAGATGACGCTGTTTTCAGTGCTACAGGCAGAATGAGTTGGTGTTAAACAAGCTTCGGCTCCTGTTTGACACATTCTGTGGAGAAACCTTCTAAATCTATCGTAACTTGTGCTCTTTGAAGTCATAGCAACATTTCTTTGCCATCCAATTTGATAATTGAATTCAGCTTGAATTTTTTCAATCTGCATTATAAATTGAGTCGGTTTTACTCCATTAATGAATGTTTTTATATGTGGGCTGGAAGAAAGAGACAAAGGGATGCAAGTTTAATAGAAAGGCAGGAAAGAAGATTTTAAAGGTGTGGAAGACTGAAAAAACATTTTTTAACGATTTTTTGTGATTATAATCGGTTACTGAGTTTTACATGCAGGCTGAACCTAAAAATGGTCTCCTACACCTATCTGCTGCATCAGCGTCTGGTAGAAAATAGACCATGAAACTTTAGGATTTGAAAATCCTGACAGATCTACGTCACACTGTTATTAACATTTATGGACTCACTCATCGTGACTCGTGACAGGGAAGACTGTTGTTTTAGCATCCAGAACCAGCTGATAACGTCTGGACTGGTGCAAGCTAACTACCAGTGAGACTTGATTATGGCTCCCCATCACTTTTCGTGTACGTTTGAAGATATTGTTTGTTTTTAAACCTTTACATGACCTAGCACCTCCCTATTTGTCCAAGCTGCTCACCCCTATGTATATGTGCAAGTTGAAGTCAGCTGATCTCCTGCTTCTCTGCATTCCCCGGATGTACTACAAATCACGGGGTGAACATGCGTTTGCCCATGCTGCCCCCATCAGAGCCTGTTACAGTTAGGCAGGCATCCTCTTTGCTTGTTTTTAAGTCTTGTTTAAATACCCATTTTCATGACTTGGCTTTCAGACAGTGACTGCTTTTGTCTTTTTAGTTTTAATTGATCCTGCCTGTTCAGCACACTGCACAGCTCTCATGCTGTATTTTAAATTGTGCCATAGAAATAAAGTTGGTATGGTAACTCTTAGAGTTAGCAACTCCCCCACAAAGCAAAACACCTCCAGGCTTGAGTTATTTGTGGAGATAAAACATCAGTGTTGCAGACCTAACAGGGTTGTGTTGCTGTTATGCAGTCCATGGCGAGATGTCCAAATATCAGGAAAAAAGACTCCAAATCCTGTCTTGTTAAGCCTCTCCTCTGATGTGGCATTATGCTAGTTCCTGCAACAAGCACATCTGAACCCTGAACCTTAACACAGAATTTTCATTCATATTAAAGTGACAACTCGACTCTTCTGACACACAGTAACATGAACAGGGTTGTCTAAGCGCAAGGTGGAGCTTTCCAGGCTTTATTTGCTTTGGAAACTTTTTCTGGGTCTTCACAACATCCAACAGGTGACGAGGATTTAAACAAGCCCGATGTATCTGGGAAACAAGTCTTGCTGACTGATGAAGTTATTACCAAACTTCTTGTTTGCAACATGGAAAATGTTGCATCTTTGGCCATAAGCAGAAGATGTCTTCATCGCTTAAGCGCGCGACCAAAGCGCTTTGGCTCTCACCCTGGATTCTCATGTCAGTTCTCTTGTTCGCTCTTCCTTCTTCCATCTCAGGAACATTGCTAAGCTGAGTCCCATTCTGTCCCGCTCTGAACTTGACACAGTTATCCACACCTTCATCTCCTCATGCTTAGACTACTGTAACTCTCTTTTCACGTGTCTGAGCAGAACCTCCCTGAACCGTCTACAGGTGGTTCAGAATGCCTGTGCTCGGCTTCTGACCAAGTCCTCCAAATACTCCCACATCACCCCGCTTCTCCTCCAGCTTCATTGGCTGCCAGTCAACTCCAGGGTTCTTTTCAAGATCCTGGTTCTGGTCTATAGGGCCTTACATGGACAAGCACCATCTTACATTGGTGATCTTCTTAGTCCCTACACCCCCAGCAGGTCCCTGAGGTCCAGTGATCAAAGCCTACTGGTTGTGCAGCACCAGGCTAAAGACCAAAGGTGACAGATCATTTGCTGCTGTGGCCCCCAGACTCTGGACCTCTCTCCCCCTGATCCTGAGATCAGTGGACTCAGTGGTCTCCTTTAAAAAGCAGCTGAAGACTCACTTGTTCAAGTTGGCTTTTGTATGACCTTCTTCACCACTCTCTCTTTATTCTGCTCTCCCCACCTATTCCACCTTCCTCAGGATCCACTGATTTCCCTCTTTCCTATTCACACTCTCTCTCTTAACATATTTTTAAACACAATTGTCTATTTTTGCTAATTTTAAATATATTGTTAACCATTTTCTAAATTCTTTTTCATATTTTTACATTTTTTGTTTTTGTGAAGCGCCCCGTGATTTTTATCTTGAGAGGTGCTATAGAAAAGATATTTTCTTCTTCTTCACATGAAAAATGGATTCAGTTTCATGTCAACAAATTCTACCTTCCACAACTGGATAATCTCTAAATTCAAACAAGATCCTGCGGAAGGTGTAGAATTGCTGTTAAAGTCCCCCAAACTAAGTGTTAGTGTAAAAATGAGAAAAGCCTCAAAAGAGTTCAGGGGATGCAAACATCTTAAGTGTTTACAATATTAATAGGTTCAAATGAGACCCAAAAGAATGAGTATAACGTGTTTACAAGCTGACACTTTCCAAAAGGCTGGGTCCTGTAAGACAGAAATAATGAAAAATACCAACAACTTTATTAAGTTAGAATGATTAGAAAGGTCAGATGGTTTCTTTTTCCACACCAAATACTAAGAAATAATAAATTGTCACAGTCTTGAACTGAGAAGCTTCTGTAGCAAACAAAGTTCATCTGTTTTTGTCTCTGAAAGCCACAACAACATTTTACAGCCATATCTTTTCATTCTAAATGGACCTCTTTGCTAAAGGTTTGCCCCAAATGGATGGCAGCTACACTGTTGTCTCCCATAGTATTATACAGTCAAGTGTCTTGTCCAAGATGTTATTTAACCATTTTTATTAAAAGAAGATGGGCAAATGGGAACCATATTTTATTCAGGTGCCGGTTTCAGGCAGCTGTCTTCTTGGTTTATTTGAAACTGAACATGGAGATGCGGGGAGAAAATCTAAGTAAGGTTTAAAAAAAATACATCAGGAACATTTTCTAAATAACCGTAAAGTAAGTTTAAAAGACTTATCTAATGACATAATGACAGGACAAGTGAATTGCTTGGTATAGACTAGTTAGATCTAGAATAAAAATGTAACAGTGATAATTGAGAATAGGTGGTTACGCCTGTTCTTCCATTGTCAGTAATTAGATTTTGAGAAGCAGTGTTTTGTTTAAGGGTGTTAGCAGATAAAAAGTCTATTTTTGCAGCTTTGAGAAAGAAAATTCATTCAAAAAATGGTTCAAATGTATCAGAAACACACCAGCTTCAGATAGAATAGTTCAACCAGGAATAGTATTCAACAACTTCTGGTGGTGTTGTGTTGTTCAGCATCCAGTGGGGAAAATAAGTATCTGAGACAATGCCAATTCCCAACAATTTCTCAGTAAAAGACTAGAAAAGTCTATAATTTTCTTCTTAGGCAGTTTCAGAAAATCACATTGTATGATTTTTAGGAATTAATTAGCATTTTATTGCACGAAATAGGTATCTGATACAATTAAAATGTAACATTTAGCAATCTTAATAGTCTAGATTTCATAAATTTATTGTGAGAAGATGATAAAACAGGACTTGAGTACTTTTTAAAACTGTAAAATATGCATTTAAAACAAGACAGTTGGATAGAACAAAAGGATGATAAGTGCACATAGGTCTGCTTAATTCCTTGTAATTAAAGTTATTTTCACATACCTGAATCATCTGTAAGCATATTTTTACAGCAATTTGATTTGGAAGGAAATTCCTCTCACGATGTCCTGTCAGCATGTAGCAATTTGTGGTTGAACGTTAGAATTTGGTTCTGTTAATCAGTACAGTGAAGCAAAACAGCAAAAATCAAAACGTCTGTCTGCTTCATGTACAGTAAACCAAATGTAGTGGCAGGTAGTTTTCAGGTAGTTGTACTTTTAATATGAATGACTGAAGCTGATTTGGGAAAATATAATTTCCAAAAACATTAAAAAACTTTCGGTGATTAATCACACACAAAAACAATCCAACTTTCTACCAGTTGTTGCTTTAATAATGTTTTAATCATAGGAATATTTAAATCTTTTGTCTTGTTAGGAAGAAACAAAAAGTGTCTGGCAGAAAAGTGGAGAGAATCAAGTTAGACAATTGTTGTCATAAAGCCATCACACACTGGTGAAATTACATCTCTGCATTTGACCCCTCCTCATGAGGAGCTGTGGCTGCGCTCAGGAAGTATTTGGTGGTTTAACCCCCCAATCTAACCCCTTGAAGCTGAGTGTCAAGCAGGGATTGGATCCCAAACCATCTTTGGTATGACCCGACCAGGATTTGAGCCCTGATCTCCCATTCTCAGGGCAGACAGGAAGTTTCTCTCAAAAGTTAGTTATGTCAGTTTGGATTGTTGTCATGTTTAGTACATAGCTGAAGGGAGGATTGGCCACTGTGACTCACATGTGTCATTTCATGTGAATGACTCATTTGTTGACGATGTAAACTGTTTATGTTGTAATGGTGACATAAACTGTGATGAATCAAAAGTTTATTTTAACTGCAAAGAGGTACCATTATATTTTAGCAATGGATTTTTACAGTTTTTTTGATTGCTAAAACGCGTTTTTCAAAACTGTACGTTTCGTTCAAAACTGCACACACAAAACCCCAAACATAACACACAAATCCCTAAACTGTGGCTTCCCTTTGCAACAAAACCCTGCCATCACACATCGTAACATGTTCCCAAAATGGAACACGTGTTTTCATTTGGTAAACACAGCCACATTTTCACATGACACACACATACCATTCATTGCTTAAACACAAGTAGCCTTTGGATGAACACTACCAAGCATGGAAAGAACAAATGGAAGAGCAAAACTGAAAACACAATTGTCGAAAGGGAACACAATGAATTATACACTGAATCTATTACAATGCCCACTTCTCTCATAGACAAACATTAGACATTACACAAATTTTGAGACAAAACATTTTATTTTTACAGTTACCCCCCCCCCCCCCCACACACACACACACACACACCTCCCATTCAAGCATAATCATGGGGCATCATGCCGCCGGTCTCTGTCTGGCCAGAGGGCCTCATCAACATCACAGGCGATGTCCTCCTGGTCCAAACAGTGCTGGAAGTACCGCCTCGAGTGAAGCCCTGACAGGCCTCAAAGGCCACATCTCTACAAGCCTCCTCCATGGCTTGAAGCAGTGGGACCTGGCTCTGTGGATTCCTTTCGTACACCTTCCACCTCCAGGCTGAGAAAAACTCCTCAGTGGGATTGAGGAAGGGGGGATAAGGTGGAAGGTATAAAATGGAAAACTGTGTGTGGTCCTGAAACCACTCATACACCTGGGTAGCCTTGTGGAAACTTACTTTTCTGCTGCAGTCCCTGATTGCAAATTGCTCGCCAGACCCGGAAGTTTAGAGATTTGAATATTTGTGTGTTGTTGATTGAAGCTTTGAGAATTCAAGTGAGAAGTGTGTGTAATACCTGAAAATTGTGTGATGTGTTTTGACAGCAAGGTAATTTGAAATTGACATCAGAGTGTAAAGGAGGAAAGTCAGAGTTCTAATATGATAAGGAAATCTTAAGGAGTAATAAATTGAGTCAAGCTATTGGGAACAGAAGTAGAGGTTGTGAAAATTGTGCCTCATTTTTGCTTTTTGAGTTTTAGCAATCGAAAAAAAACTGTAATGGATCCTGATGAATTTGCCTGAGAGCCTCAAGGAAAATCATGCTATCCCCTCAGTTAACCCTAGTTCTAGCCTGGCAAGTGAGACAGCAGGCTTTTTGTGAGATTAGCAAGATCACAGTCACAAGAGAATGCAGATCATCTTGTGCGTAAGACAACAATCCTATTTAGTCAGCGTTGGAGTGTGACCTCGTTCCAGATTGGCTGTGTATTGACAGTTTAATAAACACCAAAAGCTGATTATATGATTCCATGCATGTCCATATTGTCATTAAGAGATTCAGACTACCCAGTGTTTGGCCATGCTTTGTTTTTTTATAGCATCCTCATTAAGGTGGTTGTGCTCTGATGAAAAGTGTAGCTTGTAAAACAAAAATGACTTTAATGTTGCGTTCACTTGTTCACTTTCTTTATCATATTAACTGACTACGCTGGACAGACTTAACAAATTGAGATGTCTTAAAGAAGACCCTTATAAAGGATAATGGATAACACGCCATAATACTTTTGAATTGAAGCGGTTTTAGGCTAGTAAAGTGTTGGCAGTGCAGATACAAGGACACCTCTGAGAAGTTTTCAAAGGGGCGACCAATAATCCTGTGCAGGTACACAAAGACCAAATATGCAAGGATTTTAAGATTTTTATACAAAATTAAAACCTAGTCACAGTCAGCCTGGATGGAGGCTATAAAATAATGGATGGGACCCTACCCCACCCCTACCCCTACCCCTTAGGGCTCTCGTGCTGGTGAATTTACACAGTGATAAAATAGATTCCAGTATGCAATAGCTTGTATGGTCCCCAATCCAATAATTAAACACTTTGTTTGCCAAAACCTAATTTGCATCATCCCAAAAATCTAAACTCATGAAAGTGAAGTTTTTGCAGCCTAAGCCTCATTCATCAAACCTACAAGTCTATTAGTTTTATTTCAGATGAGATTGCTTTCAGCTGCACTTCCTAACATACAACTGCATGAACCTTGATCTTCCTGGAAGTGTTGGCACACACGGTTATGAGCAGCTTGGTTGTGTTGAGTGTGTTTGAGGTGGCAGAACCCCACCACCGCAGAAGCCAAAGTCTCTGCTGAGCTCCACAGTCTATTCCTGTGTCAGTGATTGTATTAGGCTTGATGCTGGATTAGCTACCCTGATCTCTCTGTCTGATTTAGTTTGGTCCGTCTCTCCTTTACTCCTACCTCACACAACCTTTGCAGACAATCCGTTTACCACATTTGCTGCTGTGATCGATGTTTATTTACTCCCCTCTCAAGGCCCCGTGTCAGAGGGAAAGCTCTGGATGTGTTGGTGTAATCTAAGGTCTACTTAAATGTAACCGTAGAGTCCGTTAAGGAGACAAACGAGTCACAGAGTGCTTGAGTAATAACAAAAGAAGGCAGATTTCAAAAGGAGGCCAACTAGAGGGAAGATCACAAACTTTGTTTAAAAAGAAACAGTGGTGGGTTAGGGTTACTGGTCAGATGCAAGCACAATGAAAACCACATCAGAGTGATATGGGCTCCACAGAAATCTAACACTAACTAGTCCTGCTGTGTCTTTGACCCTTTGTGTAAAAAGAAGACGGATCGGGGCTTCCCTTTTCTATTTCTTCCTGTTGGTTTCACTCGAGATGTGTCAATACCACCATGCTTGTTTATCCAGTAGACCAGGCAGGGCCAAACACGCTTCTCTGAGTGGGAGCAGACAGCTGCTTCGCTTTGCCAAGCAAACACGTCCGCAGCTGGTTTCACTTCAAAGATCAGCTTCTTTGTGTGAAGAATGACAGCCAAAGTATGTTTCTTCTCCACTGTGCGCTGGAATGATGATACTGGTCATGCAGTGAATTGGTAACCCAGTCCTGAACAATCTCCCTTTCTTTAGAACATTCTTTACTGGACAAATGTGCAGAGCTTTATGTTCATCTGGGTTCTGAAATAAAACTGGAACACGACATTTTCAGCTTTGAAAGTCACAACTAGAATTGTAATAACAGAGAAAATCTACGTCGTGGCTCATAGACATGAAGTGGAAGGAAATGAATAAGTAAACAAAATTAAAATTATTGAATCAGCGGGATTCACTTTGTGAATGAAATGCCGGTCGTGATTTTATTTAGCAAAAAACAAAAACAAAACAATGCAGACAAACTAATATTAGTACACTGAGAAGTGGAAGTGAACCATCTTTCATTTTCCAACATAAATTGCAATTTATTATAAAGGATTGTCAAAGCTTGGGTTTTGTGTAGTGCTTCTGACTAACGCAGGATCTGGTTTGTAAATAATGTTAGACTTTCAGGGTTTCCTTTGTTATTAAATATGTTACTGCAGCAGCAGCAAGTGATGTTAGAAGCTCAATTCTTCAGCTGACAGAGCTGCACGTTTGGTCATTTTCCTGTTACAGCTGATATTAGTAATGTCAGTGTTCGCACGCAGCACCGTGTGAGAGTGAGACAGACTGACTCTCCATCAGCTGAAGGGAATTTCTAATAACTAAGTGGACTTGAAAGTGAAACTTTTCCTCTTTTAGCAAATGTTTGAATTTTTTCTGATGGTAAAAACCATTGTGGAGTTACGGTGATTCACATGTAGAATGAGTCAGAGTTTGGTGTCATAGCAAGGGTTTTGTGAGGAAAATCAATCAGGCAAGCCAGAAAACCGTCCAGGTAGCCCACCCTGGTAAAATCATGCAGGGAAAACTGTTTTTTTGTTAATTAATACATTTAAATGCAAGAAGAAAGGATTTTTTTAATATAGCGCCTCTCTAGATAACAATCTCAAAGTGCTTTAAAGCACATCAAACATTATTGTAAAAGATAATAATAATAATAATAATAATAATAATAATAATAATAATAATAAACTGGGAGAAAATATATAGTTTTTATTGTTTTGGCGATATATTTTTTCTTGTCATGCTTGTAAATGTTATTGTATTTAATGAATTATGTGATGAAAAAAATCATAAATCGTACTGAAATCTGCATGAAAAATCTCAAGTCAATCTACTAAGATGGCAATTCATCAATTGTTTGAATTAAAAATGCAAAGAATGCAAAGTAGGAAAAGAAGAAATCCCCTGGAACATTGGATTAAGGTGCATCTTTAACATGGAACCGTGCACCAGCTCTTTACCATTGCTAGGATACCGGGAGATGTGTCTCATGCTGTAAATCGAACCAGTTTCCAGCAAGAGCTGAATTCCACCATGGCTGCCATTTGTAACTGGTTCTGTTCATAAATTATATGGACAGGATTTCTTGGCAGATTATGTCATCCTCTTAGTTACACGGAACCACGATATTCAGCTCCTGCTAGAGAGGTTCACAGGCAAATGTGACCAGCACCTTCAAATCTGGAAAAGATTGTAACGTCAACTCAGAGTCAGAAGAGAGGTTCTGTCTCACATGGAGGAGTTTGTGTATCTTGTGGACTTTTTCATTAGTGAGGGAAGGAGGGAGCAAGATATTGGCAGGTGGATTGGGACAGTGTCTGCAGTGATGGAGGAGCTAAACCAATCTGTTGAGGTGAAGAGGGTCCTAAACCAGAAAATAAAGCCCTTGATTTAATTGTGGTCATGAGCTTTGTCTAGTAAATGAAACAAGGTTGAGTTTGCAGGTGACCAAAGTGAGTTTGGCTGATGATACAGTGGTCCTAGCTATTAACACACAGCTTAAATCATGTAATGACACAATGTAACGTCTTCTGTAGTCTGAGAAAAAGTTGGTGTCACAAAAATGTGATGACACCGGCATAGATGACTTGGTGTTGGTGTTTGGACTTCCACATGCCTGCCTGTCCTGCTTCACTCACGCCCTCACCTTTAAAAAGCAGCTGAACACTCACCTGTTCAGGCTGGCTTTTGCGTGACCTTCACCCTCTCCTTATTCTGCTCTACCTAACCCTACCTATCCACTGATTTCCCTCCATCCTATTAATTTTCTCTCTCCTTTTGCTTACATTTTTTTCTTTTCTCCTTTGAAACATATTTTTAATCATTTTTGAAATCTTTTTATATTTTACTTTTGTTTTTGTTTTTGTGAAGCGCTTTGTGATTTTTATTTTGAAAGGCGCTAAATAAAAGATCGTCTTCTTCTTTCTAAAGTGTTGTTGATTTTTCTTTCCTCCTTTTTTCAGATTCGTGTCCCCCTACATTCACAGGTCTAATGTTTATGTAATAATCTTCCCAGTCATTTTACCACCCTCCCCTTCCCACCACACACACTCTCATGGCGTTTGGAGGGACGCTGTGTGTGTGAGTAAGCGCGTGAGGGTGTGTGTGTGTTAGCCATTTGTTAGGGCTCAAGGTAGGATGCAGAGCCATTTCTTTGAGATTGACACATCACGAGTGGCATGCATGTTTTGGTTGTGCCCATAAACCCGACTGCCTATCCGGTCTGAGTTCTCTACTGTGCCCCCTAGCAGAATCCTCCGGTACTACATGCTGTGCAGCCGCAAGTATGTAAACAAAGACGCAGCCTGCACCAACGCGAGGTTGAACAGCAAGTGTAGTCCAGGCCTTACAGTTGAAGACTTCTCCTGTGTGGGAACGATGTTTATTAGTAGGTCAAATATAAAAGAGTGAATAGTTCTTTGGGGTTGTTCTGGTTTGTGTTGTTTATTCTAACAATCTGAGCTCAGCTGTTGTAGGTTTCGACTAATGGACGGACCTGCTGACAGACACAAACCAGTTACAGCACTCATATTTCTGCCAGAACCTTTGAAGGTCCTGTAGGTCCATTATTACTCAGTTTTAAGTCTGACAGTAGCAGAATGCAAGTTTTTTCTGCCTAACACTTTCCATACATTGACCTATTTCCATCACATCTGTACACTATAAAAGGTTTTCTCTTGCACGTTAATGCAGACCCAAATTGGATTAACATGCACGTCCTTATTTCTTGTAAATCTTTTGAATCATGTAACAGATGAAGAAATCCTAAAAGAGTAACTAAGAAAAATGACTAGTCTGCTATTTGGAGAATAAACAAAACTTTACCCCCTTTTTTCTGAGGTTTTTCTCCTCAGGCTTTTTTACTGAATAAAAGAAAAAGTACATGCAGGTATGACCACACTCTTCATGTTAGAATTTACACCTGTTTAGAGCACACACACATCAAACTCACTGTCACACTTACATCTCTGCAGGCTCAGAGTCTTTCCTGAGCTTATCCTTGCGGCGAGCTTTTGTCAGCACACACATTGACGTCACTTTCGCCTTCTTAAAACCACTAACAGTCATTGCAACAAAGCTGCTTGCTTTGGTGTCAACACACGCATAAGCGCAAACTAGTTTTTCCAAGAGATGATCAACGGTGAATGTAAATGACTCACCTGGCTCGAGGCGGTGAAACACTCAGAGGGCAACTCACTGTTATGACTGGAATTCTGCCCTTCCCTGCACTTACTCCAACACCCTCGGGGGTTCAAAGAGAGCAGGGTGAGAGGTGATGGAGGAAGGAGAGGATAAGCCACACACCTTAACAGCCTAAATCAGCACACACGTTGGGATGTTCAATTCCCCCACAGTAGAAAATGTGTTGGAAATTATGGCCTCTTGTGTGCTCACACATCACAGCCAAAGGTGCAGATTCTGACCCTGGAATGATGTCTGGAAAGTATTCCTTACAGGTTTTTAGACTTAGATGAGATGGATGCCGCTCTTGCCTCAACCTCAACATATGTTTTGACAAATAAATAGAATGTACTGACAGAATTCCTTGCATGTTTAAACAAAAATACTCTACTGCATTTGCATAAGGTGCTGGTTAATTTGTGCCCCTGATAATCTCACCCCATCCAATGGTTGTCTCCTACCAGTTGGGAATAAAATGGTCACCACTTCTCTTGTGGACAACTGCTTCCTCACCCTGAAAGAGAAGCAGTTTAAGTGGTTGGATATTTAGTTGGACTGCCTCTGGGTCCTGGTGGTTTTACCTATTACCACGGTCACACCATCTTGGGTACGTGGGAGAAGCTGGATGGGCTGGACTTTGATCATCTGAAAGAACTCTTAATTTCTGTTTAGTTCAGAATGAAGAAGCCTTTTGGATAAAAAGTGAAATGCGTTCAACAAAAAATTGAGAAAACTTTTAAAGGGGAACTAGGCAGTTTGGGCTTGCTTTTAGCACCCCCTTGTGTCCATTTGTAGAACTGAAAACAAAACATCCCCTCACTGTGTGTTAGACTTTTTAAAGGGGGAATATGAAACACTTTTAAAAAAAAGCTATATTTAAAAAAATAAACCTCAGACCGCTGCGATTGTAGCCAGGCGCGGCGGCCTTTTACATCAGCGCATGCTCCACGGTCGGAGAACAGTGGGACTTTAGCTACATGCTAACCTGAAGCTAACAGAGTTTTTCCGGGTGTTTTTAGTAAGAAAAATGTGGTAGAGTGACTCCAAAGTGAAGGCACCTCCAGCCTGCTTAGTAACAAAATTAAAACAAGGTAAGCTGACCAAGGATATCGGGCTTCACTGTTCCACCACAGTCAAAGATCCCCGAGTCTGCCAATGTGTCGACACAGAGCCGAGTCGACAACGGTGGGTACGCAGATCTTTGACCGCGGTGGAACAATGAAGCCCGATAGCCTCTGCTATCCTCTGTAAGATAGCTCTAGTAGTTTTTACCCAGCAGCCACACCAACACCTATCTTAGACCAAGCAACGTTATATGGTAAACACACAGAATTTTCCCCATTCAACCAGCAAACTATTGGCGAGAAAAGAGCAGTTGAGTGACTCAAAAGTGAAGCAGAAAGAGCAAAAAGAGCTGCTGCGCTTCTGTAGTGACCAGCATGACAACAGCCTGACATTAGAACCAGTCCAGCAGCCCCGGGAAACGGGAACAGGCAGCCGCCTGCTGCAGCAACTGATCCCAGGCAGGAGAATGGAGAAGCCGGGCACCCACTCAACGCTCTTGTGCAGCCCCACTAACATGTTTGTCCAAGCAGCTAAATGACACAGCATTTCCCATTATTCACCCAGCAAAATAATGTGCAGAAATATAATTTCACTTACTGATAGAAAGAAGCTGAAACTGCTTGGATGAACTGTTAGTGCAGTCAATAACCACAGCTTGCCCTCTGTGTCCAAATAATTCTGTGATTAACATCCAAAAATTCACCGCCCTCACAGTTGTCATGAGTGTGAACTAGATCTATTAAACCAAAAAAGATTTTTTTGAAACCAGGCTGTAAACACGTTTATTTCCGCTAGGAAATTGGCATTTTTAACAAGGGAACCTTGTTAAAAGCAGGCTGCAGCACCAGGTATATCAGCTCAATTTGTTCTGTCCCAACAGAGCTGCCCTCCAGTCTGAAGTTGCAAGTGGAATATTCTGGCCACAGAGGGTGATAGGGGCTGGGTGGCCTTTCATTAACCCAGTAAGGGGTCATTTAAGCACATACTGGCTTAAGAAAAGGATAAAAAAATGAAAGCTTGTAAAGAATTTCTTTAAGGATCAGTGTCTAAAAATCCTGATTTTAAACACATTTAAACTGAAACATCGAAATCCTAACACTTGAAATAATGTATATTTTAAAGATGTTCAAATCAGACAGAAACAAAGAGAGAATGTGTGAAGAATGACTTCATTGTCGAATAAAGCTCATTATTAGTTTCTCTGATTTCACGTTTCAGCCTGACCAGATGGTAGGAAGTATGAGATTAACAAAATCCTGATAGACGGGCTGCTATTGTGCTCCGGTGCTAACATCTAATTCCCGTGGTGCACGTTTGCCATGTTGTCACTGAACTCTCCTTAAATCCATATCCACCTTTCATTGGATTACTGAACTGCTGACAGTGACTTTCCCTCACCACAGTCATTTTATGGAACTACCCAACGTCACACTACTTTCAAATTACTCATGCAATAAAATGTGATTAGCATAGCTACTGACATTTTTCTGTCTTATTTGGGGAGCAGTCAAACCACTTTTTTTTTTTAGGTTTTATGTGTTGTAAAATCACAATTTGTGGAGAAAATTCTTGGCTAGAAATTGAGCTGCAGGCTGACCTGGATGCTTTATGTGTGTAGAAACATCTGGATTCAATTGGGCAGTATTAGGGCTCAGACATTGCTGGGTGAAAATCCATGTGGAGGATTTGCTGGTTTGGCACACTGCTAAACCCGCCTCTAAGCGCCCCTGACTTGGTGAGCAAATCCCCATGGTTTCTGTGAAATACTTCATTATCATTTTTATCTAATACAGTTGGCATGCCTCATTTACTCAATCAATGAGTTCCCTTATGGATCAGAAAGGAGAATACGACTCTGACCACCAGTGGGTCAGGAATGTGTGTGTGCTTGTTCATGATAAAATCTGATTAAGGCTTAACTTGAAAGCTTAGACTTGTCACTGCAATGTCATTTTTTGTGCCCCAAAAGAAAATGAAATATGACTTTTATTCATAATTTTAGTGTATAAATACATTCTATGAACGTCGTTATTTTTTGGAGAGTTTTTACAAAAAACCAGATCAGATTCTTTAGGGTTTTGGGGAACATAGTGTAAAAAAACAGTTACCCCCAAAAGATGCCACTTTTTAGTGCATTGATTTATTGATCAATTGATCATTGATTTTGACAAGAAATTAAATAAGATATTAAATGCACACTTGGCAGTTTTGCTTGCCTTTAGCACTGCCTGGTGCCCGCTATTATTCTCTGTGGTTAAACAGAAAATGAAACTTTTCTCCTCGCTGTGAGTTTGGTTTTTTAACACCATACTCTAACGGCTGAAAAGTCTGCTCAGCCTTCATTAGTGTCTACATGAGAGATTCATCACTGAATTAAACAAATCAGCTGTGTTCATGATCTAAAATATGCAGGAAAAGTGCTGGTAGCATGCCAGGAGTGTCGACTCCATTTTTTCTAAGTCCAACAGATGGCTGCTAGCCACACTGAAATTTGCAAGTGGAATATTCTGGCCACAGACAGCGACAGGGGTCTGTGCGACATTTCATTAACCCTGTAAAGGGTCATTTTAGCACACACTGGCTCAAGAAAATGACTAAAACCTATCAAAAGTTTGCAAAATATCAGAATCAGAATCAGAATAAACTTTATTGTCATTGCAACGAGTACAACGAAATTAGATGCAATCCCCGTGTCCGAAATTGAATTTACATGAGATAAACAACTAATTTAAAAAAAAATATATATATATATGTATATATATAAAGATAAAAAGAATATATGTACTTAAGAGCATATTGTTTTAGCCTCTTTTTGAAGGTCTTTTAACCTTTATCATTAAATTTATTAAAGTGGTTAGCGGTGAAAATCAACAATCACATTTATTTTTTCTGCTAAATGAAATCATAGAAATAAATCACCCAGTCATAAGACAGAAACACCACCCGATTAATAATAATAATAATAATAATAATAATAATAATAATAATAATAATAATAATAATACATTTAATTTGTAATGCTCTTTAAATCAAGAGATTTCAACAGGCAACGTTGAGGCTTAATAAAATAAGAAATTAAAAATGAAGAAAATAGTTCACAGTTAAAAAAAACTAAGAGGTTAAAACAGTCACTAAGTGCCAATTAAGTATTAAAAGCTTTGCTAAAAAGAAATGTCTTAAGATACCTCTTAAAACCGACAGTGGATTGGGGACCCATCAAGGTGTTGGGATGGGAATTCCACGGTTGAAGGGCAGCAACACTGAAGACACGATTCCCCAAGGTGTTCAGATTGGATCTGGGAATGTGCAGAAGATTTGAGTGGACAGAATAAAGGGTGTAGGTAGAGGGATATGGATGAAGGAGTTCTGTGAGGTAGGAGGGTGCGTGGCGATGGACACATAGGTGCGACAGGAGACAGACTGTGTATTCAGTCCTAGCAGGGACTGGTAATCAGTGTAGCGATTTGAGAATTGGGGTGATGTGCTCATGTTTGCATGTCCTTATTAGGATTCAGACTGCATCATTCTCCACGTATATGAGCTTTTGTGTGTTCTTGTTAGGGATCTCATTGAGGAACGCGTTGCAGTAGTGCAATCTCGAAGAGACCAGCGCATGGACTAGCTTTTCAGCATTGGTCAGAGCGCGGATGCTGCGAAGTTTTTAAATGTTCCAAACGTGTAAAATTAAGACCTCAAAGAGATGAGCATGACATGGTTAGCAGTCCTGTATATTTAAACATATAGCCTACCCACAAGCCATAGAAAACACAGCTGTGGGGCAGAATCTATAGTTGTCTCCGCACACAATTGAACTGGCTCTAGGACCAATTAGAGCAATGAAAAATGTGACATATTCATCTCTGCAGATATCAGTCAGTGGGGCAGAAGCAAAAACAACTTTTTTTTTTTTCGAAATAAAGAACTTAAGTGTCTCCCAGCTCTGGTGCTTGGTATGTCCAACAAATGTAGAGTGTTATGATTGGCAAGACATTAAAGAGTTTGGTCCATTGGTAGACCTTTGGAGGCTTTAGCGGGCTTGGCTAGACTACAGTTCTGGACTACTACAAGATATTCAGACACAGTTCACAGTGTTTGTTGTCCGATCAGAAGTTTGATGTAAAGAAAAGATGTGGAAATAAAATGTATTGCTCTGCTTCCATGTACTGTTGAGTTGTTATGACTGAACTCAAAGGTTTTCCCTAGAAGGGTCATTGGTTAGGACTTGTCTGCATTGCTCTGCTGCTGATCCCAATCCTGTCATTAATCATTCAGGAGTTTGAACTTTGGTGTCCTCACATGTTCATCCAAGCTGCATAGCTGTTTGTGTTGTGTCCTAATGGGGCTATTAAACATAAGTGGAATTGAAAGTGAATACATAAAAATATTAACCCAAACAGTGTAAAACTGGATGTATTCTAAGCATTTATAAACAACTGTGGTCATGTTCTGATTTTAGCTGAACAAATTGTTCTCTTACTGAAACGTGTGGCAATGGGAAAAAATGAGAAAATTATTTTTCCATGTTACTTTTGGCACTTACTTCATGGGTGGAGGTTCACAAAATCAAAATTTCAGATGGCATTATAATGCCGAAACAACTGGCAAGAATCTACAATGTTAGCAAAATACAAGAAAATAAAGGAAGGGAATGAATGAATGATCAATTTATTCAGTCATCTTAAGATAATGTGTACAATGGCATGTCATACAAATAGATACAAATACCATTTCTCGACTAACATATGCATTCATTTGTATATGGTGTTTATTTGGTATCTCATGACTGAATAGGTTTAGGCAGAAGCAATAGCTTATATAAATGCCTAACGTACTTACTTTTTCAATTTCCCGCAATGAACCAACAACCCAAATAAAAATAAAACACAAATCCATCCATCAACATCAAATTAATACTCTTCAAAAATATTTTTACTGATAAGTTTTTTAAGAACTGAAAGAGAAGTTGCTAATTTTAATTCTATTTTAGCCTCATTCCAAAATTTTACCCCATTACAGGGATACATCTCGTTTTCATGCCCTTTTTAGCTTTTTGTAGAACAAACCCACATACACCTCTTAAATCATATTTACTTTCCCTCTTTGCAAAAAACGTTAGTATAGTTTTTGGCAGAGCCGTTAATTTTACTCTAAACATAAATTGCATTATTTTGTAATCTGTGATTTTGAAAACAACGGGTCAGTATGAGCATAATAATTGCTCTTGTTCATAGCTCGAATAGATTTCTTTTGTATAGTTTTTATTTCATGTATGTGTGTTTTAAAAGTTGAACCCCATATTTCTATACAATATGCCATGTATGGTTGTATTAGTTAACAGTATATTAGACGTAAGGCCTTATGGTTTAGTATGTCCTTCAGCTTATATAATAGACCCAAAGATTTGGCAATTTTTACTTTTATATAATTTAAATGATGCTTCCAGGATAAGTTAGAGTCAATCACAACACCAAGAAATTTTATTTCAGACACTCTTTCAATTTTAGTATCTGAAATTGTTAATTTAAAGTCCCCATTTTTTACCTTATTATTTCCAAAGATCATAAATTTAGTTTTTTTTATATTCAGTGATAGTATATTTACATCAAACCAAGATTTGAGGATATTTAACTCTTTTTTGGCCTTCTTTAAAAGTTCTTTTACATCTTTACCTGAACAAACTACATTTGTATCATCTGCAAACATAAATTTGAAAAAATGTTACATATGTCATTTATATATAAAGTAAATAATATAGGACCTATTACTGACCCTTGTTTTCATGGTATAGTCAGCATTTCATGGTTTCCTTGACTTTTGATGTGCTAATACTAGTTTATCCGTTTAATTATAGATCCACTAGGATAAATACAATAAAGTTTATCTTTCACCAAATAGAATTTACTAAGACATCACAATATAACTGTAGACACATTACTTGTCCAAGTGTGCGTGCGTGCGTGCGTGCGTGCGTGTGTGTGTGTGTGTGTGTGTGTGTGTGTGTGTGTGTGTATGTGTGTGTCTGCTCTGTCTTCTCGATCCCCAGTGAGTCGTGGAGGATGGCTGCTTATACTGAGCCAGGATTTTCTGGAGGTTTCTTCCTGTTAAAAGGGAGTTTTCCTCTCCACTGTCGCTTTATGCTTGCTTGGTATGAGGATTGATGTAAAGTCACTGACACTAGTCAGTGACTTGATGCAATCTGCTGGGTTCCTTATATAGGAAACATTATTTCTGATTGGCTTAATGAACTGACCTGAATTGGAATTTTTATTATGTGAAGTGCCTTGAGACGACTCTTGTCGTGATTTGGCGCTATATAAATAAACTTGAATTGAATTTAATTGAATTGTGGAACTCCACAACTTATTTCTCTAAATCCAGACTGTATATCTTTAATTTTTACATACTGTTGTCTGTCTTTTAAGTAACTCTCTTTCCAGGACTTCGCAATACCTCGTAGGCCATAATTTTCCATCTTTTTCAATAATCTCCTGTGATCAATGGTGTCAAAAGCCTTCTTTAAATCAACAAATATGCTAATAGAGAGTTCTTCGCTTTCACTTGCTTGGGCTATTTCTTCTACCATCTGCATTATCGCATAGGTAGTGGTTCTGTTTTTTCTAAATCCATATTGACTGTCAGTTAATAATTTATTTTTAGTAATATATATGTCTAGCTGGTTCACAAATAATTTCTCAAGTATTTTTGAAAATTGTGGAATAATTGCTATTGGCCTATAGTTTTCCATAGATTGCTTATTTCCAGTTTTAAATATTGGGATCACTTTTGTTATCTTCATAGTTTTAGGAAAATGACTTTTATGTAGTGATAGGTTATATATATATATGTCAATGGTCTCACAATAGAGAACATAACTTCTTTTATAATTCCCATATCAATTTCATTTTTTTCTGTGGATTTTTTGTTTTTAAATTTTCTTACTGTATTTACAACATCAGTCTCACTCATCTCATGTAGAAACATTGAGTTGATATTACTATTTATCAGATTATTAAATGTATCTGCATCAGGTGGGACTGCTATCTCATTTGCTAATGAGGGGCTGACGCTTACAAAAAATTTGTTAAATTCTTCCACTATGTTTATTAGATCATTTTCTTTATGATTTGAACTGTTTAGAAAGTAGTCTGGCCATTCCAATGTTGTCATCTGTTTTTGAATTATGTTATTTAATATTTTCCACGTCCTACAAGTATCGTTTCTGTTTTTATCCAAAATTTCATCATAATATTGCTTCTTTCTGATCCTAATAGCTGTAGATAATTTATTCTTATATTTTTTGTGATTGTCTTCATTTTCACTTGTCCTATGTCTGATGACTTTTTCATAAAATACCATTTTCTTTTTACATGCCTTTAACAGACCTTCTGTCATCCATAGCTTTCTTTTATAATTTTTCTTTGTCTTATATTGTCTAATAGGGTAATTTTTATTTTATACCTCTAAGGATATTGACAGAAGTTATCATATGCTTGGTTTGTATCGTCTACATACACCTGATCCCAATTGTAATTCAAAAGTTCTGCTTTGAAATTCTCAATTCTTTCTGCTGTCTTCCAACTCACCAATATAGTAGAATCAACCTCCTCCTTATGTAGGGGTCTAAAAATGTCCATATTTGAAATTGTAAAAACAGGAAGGTGGTCGCTAATATCATTTATTAGCAAACCACTCAAAGATTGACTACAAACATTTGTAAATATATTATCAATTAATGTGGCACTATCTTTAGTTACCCTGCTTGGCCTATCAATCATAGGCCAGAGACCAAAATTAAACATCATATTCAAAAAAATCTAAGGTTAACTTATGTTCCTCCCATTTGATCAAATCAATATTAAAACCACCACAAACAAATACATGTTTCTTAGCACAAATCCTTTGCAATATACAGTATCAGCAGTATTTTGTATAAATGTTTCAACACAAGAACCTGGTGTTCTATACATGGGTTAGGGTTAGGTAAAATGATGAATGCAATGCATTTGTATTTTGCCTTTCTGGGTAAGAGGGACTCCAAAGTACTTTACACTTAACTACATTCATTCATTCATTCATTCATTCATTCATTCATTCATTCATTCATTCGTTCGTTCGTTCGTTCGTTCGTTCGTTCATTCATTCATTCATTCATTCTCACACACACACTCACACATCCATACACTGATGTATGAGCTTCATTGAAGTCACAGCTGCCATGGGACACACTGACAACGGCAAGGCTGACACAATCAGCACCACTGGTCCTTCTGGCTGCCACCAGCTGGCAAAGGAGGTGAATTTTCCTAGCCTGACCTGCCAGACTCGTCCTCTGTTTAATTCTGCACAGAGAAAGAGTCTGGTAACTCACAGGCAGAGAGGCACATGAGGGGTGGGACTAGCCAGCTCAAAAATAACAAATCAGAAAAAAGACAGAAATGCTGACTATATCCTGCAACGCTACAGTTTTTTAGCTGTAGTCAAAAATGGTGTCTGGCAACAGCGCAAACATCTTTTTTTTTTAATTTTTTTAGAAGAAATGC
Organism: Nothobranchius furzeri; assembly: GCF_043380555.1. Classification (NCBI taxonomy): domain Eukaryota; kingdom Metazoa; phylum Chordata; class Actinopteri; order Cyprinodontiformes; family Nothobranchiidae; genus Nothobranchius; species Nothobranchius furzeri. Next base: position 60,452,838 of record NC_091741.1, on the reverse strand, counting down.
TTTTAGTGCTTCTACTTGTTGTGGTTTTAAAGACATTCAAGTCGTTTAGAACGGAGGAAAGAGCCGCAGCGAATTTCGCTTCAGTCGCCATGTTTATGACAAATTCGGCGTTGCGGTATGTGCGATGTACGCTGCTCAGCACTGATTGGCTCGGTTAGAATTCTCAGGGGGTGGGGTTATTTGAATAGGAGAGTTCACAGACCCTTTCACTGTGCAGAACTAAACAGAGGAAGGGTCTGGCAGGCCAGGCTAGATTTTTACTGCCCGAAGACAATGACTAATACGGAAAGAGCCCGTGTTCGAACTGCAACTCCCCGATTACAGGTTGAGCCCCGACCACTGAGCCGTCTTCGCCCCTTTACCACAGTCAAACTTTTGTAGCCACTAGAATTAACCAACAGCTGGTATTTGATATTTGCAATAGTGCAGAGTAGATTACAGGTCAGGGAGTTGCACAGTGATTATTGTTCACTGTCCGTTTCATCCCAACATGTTAAAATCCTTTAATCCTCTTCCACACTTCCTTCCGGAGGAGTTGAAATCATTCCTTAAGGCCATTAGCTCGAGCGCGCAAGTTAATTATCTCTTTATCTTGATATGCAAAAGCTTCTGAAAATTAGTTAATTTATTCAATTTGGTTCAAGTAGGTGTAATCACATGAATAAGATACTAATCCTTGGTTTCTGTAGTCTGGTGTTGGACTCAGCACCAAAAGGTACTGGCCATTGGCCCTGATTAGGTGCAGGTGCAGAGCATGGGCAAATGGACTTACTTTATTATGTACTTAGGAGTGTTTAATTAGGGGTTTTTCCACTTAGTTGTACTAATCAAATGTACCAGTGTCACACTGAATCCTCTTGGGATTGAAAATGATGAGTCTATAGTTGGTGTTTTAGCTTCAGGTCAACTGTAGAGGTAAGTGGAGGCAACTGGAGGGTTGCCTAGTTCAAGCCCCATCTGCCTTAGTCGTTGTGTCCTTGGGCAAAACACTACCATCCTTGCCTGTTGATGGTGGTCGGAGGGACCAGCTGCGCCTGTGTTCATCAGCGTTGCCTCTGTCACCCTTACTTGAAGCCTTACACTGAAGGCTTCAGCGGTGCGGAACGGCAGCGAAATGGTTTACTTGCGAGTTTTGCTGCGCGCCAGTACACACTGGAAAAATCTCTACCGCGGAGCGGCTTCTCTTCCGTGCTCCTCGCTGGACTCACAAGATCACAAAATCTCTCAAGACTTTCGCCATCCTCCTTGCTTGACTTGCAAGGTTACAAAATTCCTCAAGACTTCAAAGGTCACATGGTTTGTTTATGCCATCCGTCATTAAACCGAAAAGAAGAAAATCACGTTTGATATCGCTTTTTGATGTCATGATGTTGTTCCTCTCTGCTGCCAGGATTAAAGCCATGAAAACACACTGCTGCACTTCTCAAACGATGCTGTGAGTAAATAAGCCGTTAGGTAACATGTTTTGACGTAATCTACGTAGATATGAAATAGCATCGCTGCAATAGTCTTTTATTTAGAAACTTATCTGAGGTTTAATGCTGAAACCATATGTGATTTCCTGTCTAGCCGGATGTTAACTGCAGAAATGGATGTATTCCAGAAGCGGCTTGCAGCAAAAATAGAACCTGATCCTACCTTTAGCGACGTGAAGCAGTGAGCTTCTGGAACACGTCTAAAAATGCCTGCATGGTGTCTGGTTTGAATCACCTCCATAGACTCTAATGGATTCTATTTGGAGCTGCGATGTTCCGCTGCAGTTCTGCTGCTGCTTCTAGAGTGATGCAGGGATCCGTGTGTCTCAGAGCAGCTGTGGCCACATTGTAGCTCATCTCCACCAGTGTGTGAATGTGTGTGTTTGAGTGAATGACTGGTTGGGTTGTAGAACCCTTGAAGGCGCTATAACAAATACAGGTCATTTACCATTTACTAGTCATGGCTATATCCACGTATTTTCCTCACTTTTTAAAGTTGTCCTAGAATTCAAAACCACAGTTACCTTGTTGTTGAAGTCATTGCTTAGCTGAATATGGCCTTTGCTTTACCAACCCCAACCCCAGCTAGTGCTGCCCATGTCTCACAGGTAGATCACTGACTGTTCTCTCTCCTTTGCTCTTCCGTACACAAACAGCTGCACCTCCAGCCACGAGTCTGTCAAGCTTATCAAGTTTGCAGACGACACCATTAGACTCAACTTTGATGGGGATGAGTCTGCCTACAGAATGGAGGTTGAATGGCTGGTTTTCTCGTGCAGCTACAACAACCTGGTGCTAAACACCCAGAAGACAGCAGAGGTTGCTGTGGACGTTAGGAAGCACACAATAGCCGTTGCCCCAATGTTCTGCACATAGTAAAATTAAAAGCATTAAAAAACAATTAATGTAATAAATAAACAAAAAATTGAACAACAATAAAAATTCACAGATAAAAAGATTAAATGAATAAGAGAAGCCTGCGGCCTACTGATTATCATAAAAATGCCAAAGCATACACATGGGCTTTCTGACATACTTTGAAATAAGCCATGGTATCAGCTGACTTAACTTCAAGGGCCAAACTGTTCCACAGGACAGGAGCCATAACAGAAAATGCTCTAGCACCCTAAGTTTTAACCGTGATCTCCGTGTCACTAGAAGATGGAGGTCAACTGATCTCGGCATCCTAGATGGGACATAAGGCTGAAGAGTGTTGCACAGATATGGGACTGAGACAGTTTAAAACCAGCAGCATTATCTTAAAATCAATCATGAATTTAACAGGAAGCCAGTGAACATTATCCAGCACAGGAGTGATGTGATCGTACTTTCGTGTCCCTGTAAGAAGGCGAGCTGCTGCATTTTGGAACTTCTGTAAGAGATCTAAAGCCTTCTTTGGCAAACCAATGTATAACCAAGCCCCCATAATTCTGGTCTGGATATGAAGCAAAGCAGGAAGTGACAAAAGTTGCAGTTCCACCCTCATCCGCTGGGGGCTGGTGTCAGAAGCGAGCAAATCCTCATTGACTCCCATATTAAAAATACCAATTTCACAGCAGAAATAAACATGTTTACAGCCTGATTCCAAATCATGTTTTATGTTTAATAGATCTAGTTTACACTCATGACAACTCTGAGGAGGGTGAATTTTTTGTCACTCTTATGTTTAAATGTATTAAAAGCCTAAAATTCTGAATAATTAATGAGCATCCGACCCACGTGACTACAAAGCTAGCTCCGGGGAAAGGCCTCAACCTGAGCCTCGGCCTTGCCTTAAAACTGTTCCTCCATTTTCATTCTCTCAACTTAGACCATTAGTTGTGCCGTTTGTGCCTTCTTTTTTGGATATTATTTGTGCAATTGTTGGACAAAATGACTTGCTGTGGTATTAGTTGCACTAATAGTGCGTCCAAGGAGTCTCCACTTAATTTTTTTCTGTAAGTAAAATTATTTTTATGTATTTTAGGTCACTGTCGCTCTTGCACTAGCTGAGCTTAGATTTTAACATGTACTGTTTAACCATGACATTTAAATTTAAGAGGGTAAAATCCAGTGCATTTAACATAACACTGCAGTTTTGAAAATGGTTTGAAATATGACATGTTGGTGGAGCTGGGTTCCGACTATCGGTATGGTGTCCCTCCCCTCAGTGGCAGCTCAGTGCATCTCTGACTGCAGCGTTGCCTGTCTGCTGCGCAGGCTGCCGGCTTGTGGAGCTCTGAGGAGACCTCTGTGTTCCACCCGGTTGTCCCCAGCAGACAGCCCAGCGCATCTCTGACTCAGAAGCTCCGGTGTTGTGTACAGTTAACTCTGGTTGTAGCTAGGTAGCTACCTCCGTTAGCTTAGCTCCCGTGTCCGCGTTAGCTTTGGTTTAGCTTGTAGCTACATCGCTTCAGTTTGACGGATGTCGTCATTTGATCCCAGCCTTACAGCCCCACCCTCAGCTCCACCTCTTTTCCCTTTTATGGAATTGTCTGGACTTGACGGAACCTGTGTCACGGTCAAAATGGCGGTGGAGGGAACCTCCCATTTTGGCACAGTAACATAACTGGAGCCAGTGGACACAAATATTCCAGTATATATGTTGATGTGTATAATGCATTAGTAGACACGAAGAGATTATAGCATGAATAAGAGTTGCAAATATATCAAGAGGAGCAAACCTTAATCCCACCAAGTAACCTCAGATGGAGTAAACTATCTTCACTGACACACTGATCTGATCTGCAAAGTTGAGACAGTCTGCCTACATTGTGAGCCACTACAGAAACACATCAAAGGATTTTTCCAACAAAAAGCTTTTAGATGCAAATTTATATTAGTGCAAACACCCTACTGACTAAACATATTTGATGTTTCGGTCACACTCCTCCTTCCTAAAATGTATCTACTGTGTTTTATTCTGATTTTGTTGCCAGATGTAAACCAGACATCTTAAATCCTCCACTTTGAATTAATTTGGTAAATTGGTGTGTTTGTCTTGCTCTAACACATCACTGCTGCTGCAGCAGCTGAAACAAACATCAAACCAACCTAAATTTCATAAAGAGGCTCTTCCATCAGGTAGCTTATGAAACTTGTAATCCATTTGATTGCACACTGTCACGGTTGTCTTTGAAGAGATGTCTCTGGGTTTGTAAGTCCCGGAGTTCGAATCGGCCCTCAGCGTGGTAGTCAGTCTGTTCCTCACATCCTGATGTGTGCACAAACACACACAAACACACACTGATCATGCAGAGGTGTGCACACTCAAATGCCTTTAGATTCGTTGAGAGGTCTTTGGCTGATTTGACTAAATGTCTGATAAACATTTGATGCATGCATGCTCCCAATACCAAGAAAAATGAAAAAAAATTATAATAAATAAATAAAAATAATGAAATGCACGAAAGAACTTGCAGTGCTCCAGGCTGCAGGAAAATTTGCATATTAGCAAGAGCTATGCACACCTACTGGTATGCATGACTCACTTTATTAGTAAAAAAATATTTCTCCATATAATTTCATTATTGATTTTATTGTAAAAGGTGTACTTTACAGTTAAGGGACTGGTTAAAATCAGTAAGAACTCCATGGTGGCATGTGTCCATGTAGCAGCTTAGCCGCAAGTGCACTAAAACCTAAATATCACTCTTATATCACAGGCTATTAGCCATCACACCACACTAATGGGGACAGAGCAACGTTTCAGGAAACCTGCTGAGACGTTGCCACCCTGCATCTGATTATCCATCAATCCTATCAATCGGGTGTTAAAAGCTCAAGTGGTGTGAAGTTAGTCGCTGAGCTGGTAGCCAACCCAATGCTATCTATCTATCTATCTATCTATCTATCTATCTATCTATCTATCTATCTATCTATCTATCTATCTATCTATCTATCTATCTATCTATCTATCTATCTATCCATCCATCCATCCATCCATCCATCCATCCATCCATCCATCCATCCATCCATCCATCCATCCATCCATCCATCCATCCATCCATCCATCCATCCATCCATCCATCCATCCATCCATCCATCCATCCATCCATCCATCCATCCATCCATCCATCCATCCATCCATCCATCCATCCATCCATCCATCCATCCATCCATCCATCCATCTCTCTCTCTCTCTCTCTCTCTCTCTCTCTCTCTCTCTCTCTCTCTCTCTCTCTCTCTCTCTCTCTCTCTCTCTCTCTCTCTCTCTATCTATCTATCTATCTATCTATCTATCTATCTATCTATCTATCTATCTATCTATCTATCTATCTATCTATCTATCTATCTATCTATCTATCTATATCTGTCCGTCCGTCCGTCCGTCTATCTGCACCAACATCATGGATGAGATGAGACATTTTCTTAATGCTTCCTGCTAATGAGGAAACAAAGATGTCGTCTAAAGCACTAAACTCAAAACAAAAGCATGAATGACCATCTTGTGTGTGAAAACGTTCTGTAGTCCAGTGATCCATGGCAGTGAGCCAAGCAGCACAAGGTTGTTGGTGCAAAATGCTAAATAGGTAAAAAGTGGTGTGTCTAAGACCAAATGGGACATGACTTTGGAAAAGGATTGTGACCAAATTGTGATTCAAGGGATAGGGCAAACTAACACACAAAACCCTTTGTGAATAAAATGCAGTGCAAAACATTTGCAGGAATTCTACAGTTTGATTGCAATTACTTCATATGACAAGACAGCTTTATTTATATAGCACATTTTGTACACAAAGGCAGCTCAGTGTGCCACATGTGGTCTGTCTACATATACAGTACATTTAGCCAGAAAGGTTTTGTATTCAGTATGATTCAAACTCAAAATATGCTCAGGTTCTTGCAGTTTTGGTTCTCCAACTAATCGCCAACAGTGCAGGCCAATGAATAATTTATTTTTCTTAACAATAAGGCTTCAGTAGTCTAAAAAAACAAACTCTGGATTTAGCAATAATCTACTGGCATTAAACACTAATCTACAAGCAAAACAGTGAGGTGTGAGGTGACACGAGCTAGAGCGGGGAGAACTAAAGATTGTACCAACCTTAAAACTCAAATTCAATTCAATTCAAGTTTATTTATATAGCGCCAAATCACGACAAGAGTCGTCTCAAGGCACTTCACATAATAAACATTCCGATTCACAGTTCATTAAGCCAATCAGAAATAATGTTTCCTATATAAGGAACCCAGCAAATTGCATCAAGTCATTGACTAGTGTCAGTGACTTTACATCAATCCTCATACTAAGCAAGCATAAAGCGACAGTGGAGAGCAAAACTCCCTTTTAACAGGAAGAAACCTCCAGAGGATCCTGGCTCAGTATAAGCAGCCATCCTCCACGACTCACTGGGGATCAAGAAGACAGAGCAGACACACACACACACACACACACACACACACACACACACACACGCACACGCACACGCACACACACACACACACGCACGCACGCACGCACACACACACACACACACACACACACACACACAGACACACACACACACACAATAATGTGTCTATAGTTCTATTGTGATGTCTTAGTAAATATTCTATTTGGTGAGATAAACTTTATTGTATTTATCCTAGTGGATCTCTGATTAAATGGGTAAACTAGCAGTAACACGTCCAATGTCAAGGAAAGCAAAAAGTTATTATCAGGAGAGGGAGAATGTTTAAGTGGTTAGCAGCAGTGTGCTAGACCAGTGGTTCCCAAACTTATTTAGCCGCGCACCCCCTTCTATGTCCCGACCATGTCGACGCCCCCCCCCCCCCCCCCCCCAGCCCCCATGACTATATATATATATATATATAAACAGACAGGGTTAAAAAAGTCCCCATCACTTTCATTTTTTAAATAGTAATTAATAAACATTCGATACCATTACAATTTCCTTTGATTTCATTTTAAATAAATATTTAGAGTGCCCAGGTAGCACATAAACAATGCAATTTAACTGTTTTCTTAAAGTAGGAACGTTTAACCTGTGTGGCCAGAGCGCTCTCCTTCCTTCTGCTCTGCGTAAACCTGAGCTGATCACCTACTTGTGCGTAATCAAATGTCAATAGGGGAAAAGATATAGCCATGATGTTCACTTTTACCTCAGACCGACTTATTGCTGTTTTATGGTGTGGCTGAATCTGCGATCCGCTGCCACGCTGACTGGAATAACAAATGCTGCAGTAACAGGACTTGTGGTCAGGTTCATGAGGAGTCACTGGCTGTAGCGGACCCGACTCATCCCAGAAGCTAATATCTTAATTTGACCTTGAATGAAAAATAACCTCTTAAAAGTTTTTATCACGGTGGAGGCAGCGTTCATTTCTGCCTTCAGTCTGACGGCGCGCCGGAGTTAAAGCAGCGTGCGCGCTTATTGAATGTGTGTGTGTGTGTACGCGCGCACGCGCGTGCGGCACAGCCGCTCAAGTCACCGCGTCTCGTTATTGGCGCTATTAAAACCAATGTTGTAAAATAACTTCTGCCCAGCCCAGATGTGCTCACTTGTGCACCCGTGAGCCGTGGTTCCGCTGGAACGCGTCTGACCTCTGACAGACGCACTCTGAACTTCAGATCTTCAGCGCGCAGTTAATAGCCTGAATGGGAATCATTTCTTGTTATTTAGTTACATCCACAATGTTCTGTGTGTGAGGTTTACAATGTCAGAACACCTGCATGAGACAGGTGTTAATTACAATCTGCCAGAATGACTCACCACCTTCAGATTCCTCCAACACCATTAAAACTGATCAAATATGGAACATATCGGCGTGCGCAGGCCAGAGGGCTGAAGCTCGGCGCATTGTTATTATGAAGCTAGGGCACATGTGGAGGACACGCGCGCACGCAAAAATATACTTGTTTTCAATAGCATTTATTGGGCCCACTTACTTTTTCTTTGGCCCACCCACAAATGAGTTTCTACGCTAATGGCGACATATGACAGACTTCTCTGAGCTTCGCAGCCATTACACTTTTCTCCTCGCGCAACCCCTAGCGGCAGCTCGCGCACCCCCAGGGGTGCGCGCACCACACTTTGGGAATCCCTGTGGCTAGACAATGGCCCCCTCCATGAGGCCACCACAGCTCAGCAGAACATCGTTGTTGCTTCTTCTGGGGAGAAAAACACTTAGAAAGAAAAAATAAAGTTAAAAGCTGAAATTGCAGAAAGTAATACAGTTAAAGAGCAGACTGTAGAAGAAAGTAGTAGAGTGTGGAAAGTGGTCAGTGTATCCTCCAGCAGTCTAAGCCTATAGCAGCATAACTACAGAGATAACTCTGGATAATCTATCCTATTTAGATGGAGGCATGTTGGAGGCAGGGCAAGGGAGAGCCGTCTTTACCGACTGTACACTCCACCTCCCTCTACTCCCCCACTTGTGCAGATTTAGGCTAACATCAGATTTTAACCATAGGCCCTATCAAATAAAAATGTTTTAAGCATATTCTTAAATGTAGACAAAGTGTCTGCCTCACGGACTAAGGCTGGGAGCTGGTTCCACAGGAGAGAAGCCTGATAACTAAAAGATCTACCTCCCATCCTAATTTTAGATATTCTGGGAACCACCAGTAAACCTGCAGTCTGAGAGCGAAGTACTCGGTTAGGAACGTATGGAACAATCAGATCACTGATGTATGATGGAGCTTGATTATAAAGAGCTTTATGGGGAGAAGGATCTTAAAATCTATTCTGAATTTAACAGGTAGCCAATGTAGGGAAGCTAAGACAGGAGAGATATGATCTCTCTTTTTAATTCTCATCAGAACTCTAGCTGCAGCATTTTGGACAAGCTGAAGACTTTCTGAGAGTAATGAATTACAGTAATCCAGTCTTGATGTAATAAATGCATGAACTAGTTTTTCAGCATCACTCCTGGAAAGGATGCTTCTAATCTTAGCAATATTCCGAAGGTGGAAAAAGGAAATCCTACAAACCTGTTTAACCTGGGATTTGAATGACATGTCCTGATCAAAGATAACACCAAGGTTCCTTACTTTGTTCTCGGAGATTAATGTAATGCCATTAAGGTCAGGCGATTGGCTAAGCAATTTCCTTTTCTGGATTTCTGGTCCAAAGATGAGAACTTCCGTCTTGTCTTGATTTAAAAGCAAAAAGTTTAGAGTCATCCAATGTTTTATGTCCTCAAGACAAGCCTGTAATCTACCCAACCGATTAGGTTCATTCAGGGTTAATGGATAAATATAGCTGAGTATCGTCAGCATAACAGTGGAAGTTTATCCCATGCTGTCTAATGATTTTACCAATTGGGAGCATATATATAGTAAAAATCAGAAGAGTTTAGAGATAAGAGCATCAGATGATCTCAAGCAACATTAGAAATGTTTTTTATCTGTTAAACAATAAATGCGTTTTAATTTTTGGAGCATTTGTGTGGGTTTGACAGGACGTCCTGAGTCACAGAACAGTGGAAGTGAAAGGTGACCAAAAACACAACCAGTCGTATGGTTTTTAGTGCATGCTGCAATGGCGAACACATTTATACAAAATCTAATTTTGCAAAGAAAAACAAGAAAAAAACTGTGTCTGTGAAACAATCTTTAACGTTTCAAATGTTCTAGAGATGTTTTTTGGGTGAAAACTGTAAATAGTGTAGAAAAGGTCAATTTAACTATTTATTTATGAATCAGAAACATGATTGAAAAGTTGAAGAATGATCTTTAACTAAAATAATTTCAGGAGGAGATAAAAAATAGACCTGATTGCAAATGTTTCTCTAAAAGTATCTTTTTCCATGCAAGCTTCCACGGATTCCTCCGTAATCATTTAGCTCTGACCCAAAAAGTCTGATTTGTTTTGGGTCTTGTGATTGAAGTTTAGACAGTTTTACAATTTTGTCAATTATCAGCTGTTATTCCTTCACTGCAGATAAGATTTAAGATACTGAATAGTGACCGAAATCACAAAATCACACACAGATAGCTCCATCAACAGAGAAAACTATGCTTCTTGTTTATGACCATGTTCAATCCTAATTATTCTCTTTTGGAAAAGGCCCACTGACACACTAACCTCTTGTGAGTTACTGTGTTGCTGCAGCTGAATTGGTCTGGCATTACTTTGGTACTTTTAACAGTTGATTCAAATGATGATGAAGTTGTGTATTTATCTTTAGGGACTGTGTGTGTTTATATTTTGCAAGGGAAATTTTTCCACAAAGATGTTACTAGACTCATTTACAAAGGCCAGTCATGGTAAGAAAGAGTCTAAACCCTGGTCTGGATCTGGACCAAACGACAAGTCAATCCAGACTGAACAGCAGCATATCAGTTAGTCCATCTGTTGTTTCTGCAGCTCGTTCAAGGCAGGCATACATTTTTTGCGCTAGGTTTCTGTATTTTAAAGGAATACTTTGAAACTTTTTCAAATTAAAAAATAATTTTCTTGAGCCAGTTTGTGCTAAAATGACCCTTTAGAGCAGATGTGTCAAACTCAAATTCACACTGGGCCGAAATGAAAAACTGGGACGAAGTCGCGGGTCAAACACTTTTTAAAAAGTGACAGCAAATGTGCACATTTTCCTTTATTTACAGATCTGAATGGTTGAAATTTTCATTTGGAAACAAACTTATTTTTGCAGTAACACTGAATGTGGAATAACCAAATTACGCACGAGCAAACTGATTTTAAATAAAGCACACATAAATGGCCTTCGTTACTTATTATGTCTCAATTTTTAAAACAATTTTTATTCCTTAAAATGTGTATATATTCATTGCATTCATGCATTTCTTTGTATTTTTTAATCTTTTGAATCTTTTAAGTATTTCTATTTCATAATTTCTTATTTATTCTTATTTTTTACGCTCCAGTTTTGCTCCTGTAATGAATGTTATTGCTGCTGTGACACCAGACTTTTCCCGCTGAGAGACAATAAAAGGATTTTCTATTATATTTCAATTCATTTATCTGTAATCTTTTCTGTTTTAAAGTAGGTGAAATATTTTTTTCTCAGGCCAACAACATAAATAAAAAATAGTAATTCTATTAAAAGAAAAGGCAACATCACCTTTCATGCTATGGAGCAGAAAAAGTGCATAAAAACCAAAATAATTGAAGCTCTGTTTGCTCCACTCTGGTTTACTGTGATGCTCACCTGTTCCAACCAGACACCTGCAGGTCTGGGGTTGTGCTCTGAGCTGAGGAAGGAGCTGTGTTTTTCTGTTCATCTTCATCACAAACAACAGTTGCTCACACAGGTTTGTGCTGCTGAACATGGAGAGCATTTGAGCAGCTGGACCATAATATTGGGCAGTGTGTTGGGGAGGAAAGATAAACACTACAGCAGTCAGAGAGTCATACTGACTTGAGCGTGCTGCTAAACTGGAGTTTATCGGTCTGGAAGTTGGTCAGTGCGCTGTCTGTGTCGGCCGAGAACAGATTACTGAGCTGTTAAAATTCATTTCTGGGCTTCAAAGTCGGCTATTTGCTGAGTAAACTCGGCACTGAGTAAGAGGAGTGTTTTCAGTTTGTCCGAGGCAAAAGAGATATCGCTGCAGATGCTGATACAAGTAGCATGGACACTGATGACTTTAAAGACATATTGGTTTTTCTCCTTGAAGCGTAAACATGTTCCATCTTTGTTGAAACACCCTTCCTTCTGCATCAATCTTTCTCTTCCTGGACATTTTGGGATAATTTGTGGACAGTTATTTTCATGTGTTGCATTAATTAAACATGATTGTGACTACACCACGACCTAGTAGCGAAATACTGTCACTCCACTAGTAGCACAATTGCAATGCATTATAGGAAATGTAGTTTATAATCAATGTACGCTTTGAAGCGGCATATACCTATTTTAAGACACTTTAACCCTCCCACTGTCCTAACGGGTGTGACCCCGCGAGGAAAGTTGACCATTGAGCACAGGGTTGATGGTATACCTTGAGGTCCATGTGGCAGGGGTGAGGAGTGAGCATGAGATAAGGTTTGCTTTCGGTTCTACTAAATGGACATTACGGGGTGCTAAAAGCAAGCCAAAACTACCTAGTCTCCCTTTAACTATTGTAGGCATCTGTAACTTTTGCTTCAATCATTTAGGTGATGTGTTGCATTTTGTGTTCAGTTTATTCCATATGTGTATTGCATGAAAATGACCATTCAGTTTTATTCATAAAGCACTTTCATACGCCCACATGGGACAGCAAAGTGCTGGCCACACAAGCATACCATCACATACGCAGCGTTAAGAAGTCATGGACATGCCAAAAGGTCATTAGCCCAACCATGTTTGTTTGACTGAGAAACAGTGTGCTCTCAAACCAAAACAAATGCTCTGTTTATTACTGTCTCTCCATAAGCCAGCCTCGCCACCTGGGAAACCACCATAACAAAGTTCCTCTCCTGCTTCTTTATCTCAGCTGCAAGTTACAAGACGTCTCCAGGAGAAGACATGACTATTAACCTTAATGAAAGAATCATATACAATTGTTTTCTTACTTTACAGATTAATTACAATCATAGAACAATGAATGTTTTATCTAAAGTGGATTTAAATGGACTTAATTGATTGAAAGTAATGATTGAATCAAGATAACTGTTTAATGTTGAAAAGCATTCTTTTAGATCACAAATACACCAAACGAATCAACTTGATGAGTTGATAATTTTATTACCAGTCATCATGTCACATATTAATGTCAGTATATTAAAATTGACAGTTATATTGAGCAAAATAGTTCCTTATACGTCTCTTAAGGAAAGATGTGGTGCAGAGGAATTTGAAAACGCCTCCTACATTTTTCCTGGTCTGTGACTGGTCCAACACAGACACTCTCTATTCGTGAGTTCCTTCTTCAGACGCTAACCAACCTGTGAGCCTCCAGCAGAAGCAAACTTCTCTAGCAGAGGGTAACCTCGGACCAGCCAAGCTGTATTCAAGGGACCTTTGACCTTTGAATACCCCAGAAGACCAACATTCGAGACTGAGGGGACTCAACCACTCCTCAGGCTTGCCGAGACCGACTTCGCTTTGCCAGTTGGATCTACCAGGAGCTCGCATCACTGGTACAGTAGCTCTGCACACTGGCGTCGGATGGGTTGTAATTAATTGACAACTAATCAAAGATCACTAAATTCAGCCATAATAATCTTGTAAGCCCAGACTTCACATCCTTCCTAAGACACTTAATTAGACTCTTGATAACGTCCACGATCATGTTTCATGAAAGTTTGGTTATTGTTTCAGTTGATATCCTGAATAATCATTTACCTTCTGTTATTCTGTGTAATCATTAGTTGTAGAAAGATAGTAATACATTGATTTTTTATCTATGTTTTTGCTTCTGTGTCAAATTATTAATAAGTGTTGGTTCCCTGGCTACCCATATTTCCAGAGTCAATCGGATATTTAAGGTCCAACAATATTAATATTTCATTGTTTGATGGAATATTATACTTTGTTGGATACCTTTCGTATTTTATTGACAGTTTATTAATTATGACAACTTTCAAAATGTTACACATAGTAGAGTCAGCTCATAAAGGACAGTAATGCTGAAAATAAAGCACAATAAAAGACAAAAAAATGTCAACAAAAGCAATTAAAGACAATTAGTTTAGATCTCATCTTCATCCGAAGCTAAAGAATAAAAAGGCATTTCAGTCTTGGCTTAAGTGTTGCAGGAGTAGGCACCTGCCTATTGTTCAGAGTGCATTCCTCAAGGTTGCAGCAATTACAGAAAATGCACAATGTTCTCGAGATTTCAGTTTAACAGCAGAGACAATTAGCAGATTTAACTGGCTCAAACAAACATATTAAGACAGTTATGAAGTTGATCAAATTTAAACAAAAAATCACAATCCACTATAATTTCGACTTGGTTTTTTTGAGTATTTAGGTTTATAAGCTGACACTTGTGCAGACAGTGGTATTTATTTTGCTAGTGAAAGTTGTGTATGAACAATTAATGCAGTCTTGAAGATTATGGGATTTTGGTTCATTTTCAGTATGGTTTCAGGCCCCTGTATGAACCTGCTCATATCTGTGTACTTGATGACATTCTGACAGCTACTGACTCAGGTTCTCGTGTTTTACTTTTGCCCCTTCACCTCTCAGCTGCATTTGACACTGTTGACTACTCCAAACTGATTCAACATCACATCATGGATTGGGCTGAAAGGGTCAGCACTAGATTGGTTGAAGTCAAATCTAATGGCTAGAAGTTTCAGTGTCTGTGTCAATAAATGTTCTTCAACACCCATTTCTCTTCCTTGTGGGGTTCTTTAAATTTCAATACTGGGACCCTTCCTTTTTTCAATCTACATCCTCCCCTTGGGTTTTGCAGCAAATTACCACATCTATGCTGATGATTGTCAAATCTACCTATCCATAAATCCTGAGGCATTCATCCTCTCTTCTGGACTGTCTCTGAGGTAAAAAAAAACTGTATGGCATGGAATTCCTCCTTCAGCATTAAGAAAAGACTGAAGCTGTTCTCTTTTCTCCTAAAAACCACACTACACCATATCCAGATCTTACTCCGCTCTCTGTTTCTCCCAAGTTCTGTGTGACTAGTCTTTGTGTTAAGCTGAATTCTGTCCTTTCCATATCTCCTCAAGTTATTACAACTAATAAGTCTTGTTTCTTTTAAGTTCATTCCACACCACCTAGAATCCGTAACGTAACTCGTGCTTTAATATTGTCCAGACTTGATTATGCGAATTTTGTTCTGTTCAATGTAAACAAGTCTTTGCTAGACTGTCTTCAGAAGGTCAAAAGTCGTATCACTCACATCACTCCTGTACTTGCCAATCTTCAAAGGCCTCCTATTTTTTACCGGGTTCAGTTTAAGATCGTGCTTTTTTAAAAATAAATTGCTTAACCCTCTCAGGCTCAAAATGAGTTTTGATAATAGGACGAACAACTAAGTCCTTCAGGGATACATCTGAGTTAAAAAATGCTCATGAAACATGTATGTGGAGTAACCAGGTAGGTATTAACATTGCTAATCTGCAACACCTACCTCCAGAGGGTTAATGAACTGGCTCCCTCCTATCTCTTAGTCACTCACCCATTGCATAGCCACCCGCTCACTAAGTCCTATTTCGTCTAGTCTTAGCCCTTAAGCTAGCTGCTATTGGAAGGATGATCTCAGCATCAGCCAATCATGAAGAGCTTAAATGTATGCCCACCAATGGTGGGCACCCCTGTGGGTATATAAGCGGAGCGACTCCACTGTTCGCCTCCGTTATCTCTTCAAGCCAAGCTTAAGAGCTTCCTTTAAAGAGCAATTATCCAAGATGCATTCTACTCACCTACCATGTCCAGCGATGCCAGGACCTGCCTGGCCTGCCAGACGGGCTCCATCTCCAGTGGCGACCTGCACGCTAAGTGTGAGGTCTGTCTCGGGGCTCATCACGCTGGCCTGGCCTTGACCCCCAGGCCTCGTGCTCATTTTGTGCCGCTCTTCCCGTGGCTGAAAAGATCCGCCGGATCGAGTACTGCACCCCCGCTGCCGACGAGGAAATTCCGGTGGCTGAAACGTACTCGCTGGACAAGGCCTTACAATTCTTCAACATCGGCCAGGAGCCAGCTGGCTTCAACCGACTGGACGATGTTATCAACAGTGAGGAGTACGACGAGGCTGGCGGCCATAGCCCTTCTTCCCTCCTGGACAACACAGAGGTCGACAAGCCTCGCTCAGCGGGTTCCTCTGCTCCAGTGACTTCTCGCTCCTCCCTGCCAGCAGTTAGAGCACTGCTCCAGGAGCTGCCTGCCACCATCTCCACGGCTGCGGTCCGCAAGGGGCTAGCCGTGCCAGAACCGGCTCCGCCTGGAGCAGATGATTTGGCGGGATTTTTCGGGCAACACAGATGCGCAGTCCAGACCCCATCTAGCCGCGCTTCCCCGCTGCCATGAGCTGCTGGTCCGCCGCCTTCTCCGAACCTGCTAAGCTCAAGGCGCCAATTTCCACATATGCGCCCATTACCAAGGTCGAGTGCTTTTCCGACCAAGGCTGGCCATCCGTTCCTCCACTGGAGCCGGACTTGGCCTAGCTGGCCCGTGAGCAGTTCCCGCTTCTAAGCATGACCAGCTGCTGATGCGGCTCACTGACCGCGCACACCAGTGTGCCTTCAAGACCGGCACTGCAGGAAATAACATCGCCCTTCTTGCCTTTGGCATTTCCAAAATGGTGGAAGAGCTTGATGTCCCTGACGAGTCAAAAACCATCGTTACTAAAACTGCTGATGCCATTCTCAATCTGTGCGCTGCTGTACTCACCGGTTCTGTTCGCATTGCTGCCTGGCAGACCCTTATCCAGCGGGCCTTGTGGCTCAAGGCCCTGCCCTTCATTCTTGAACACCTGCACAGGAAGATGCTGGAAGGCCCCATCACCTCTGACGTTCTGTTTGGTCCCCATCTTAGGAGCGTCATCGAGAGGGCTCAGAAGACAGCTGAACTGTCAGCTACGGTGCGAGACCTGGTCCACCCTCAGTCAGCCTCGCACTCCGGCCGTTCCTCCTATGAGGCTAAAATGATGCTGTGTGGATGTTTGCTGCAAAGCTGAAGGTAGTCTATAGGACTGTAATGTAAGAGGGCATGTTCTGCTACCAAGCAGCCTCATCTTAGTTCCAGCTTCTTTCAGTTCAGTTTCTGCTGCATTGACGTGCTCAATCAAGTTACCAAGATATAGTTTACAAATTCAACAGAGCTGAAAAGTACATTTGTTGAAGCAGCTATTAGACACAGTAGTAAGCCTACTTTGGTTTTTGTCCTTTAACATACGTAAACTAATGCAAATCCCTCTATTGCAAGACTCCTATTGTTGAAGCTAATAAGGGACAACCAAGCCCACATCAGTTTTCATTACTGTGGTTTTCTGCCAACAGGTTGCTGGTAAAGCTGCACACATGTTCTGTAGCAGTGCTGTACAAAACATGTTTCATTTTCAAGCATAGGCACATCTGAAATATACTCATTTTTATGGTTTCCAACTTCTCACTTGCACATCTGTGGTCCACGTTGTATTAACAACAGAATTGTCTTTCTATAGTGTCTTCAAATGACTGATCAAATGGAAAGTTATGTTTAGCTTGTTAGCGTCTTCACAAATTTCAAAACTATGTTCAAATGATACGACGAGATGTAAAAGGATTGTTGATTTTATTTATTGAAAGCTTTTATTTTAGGCTCTGGCCTATGCTCCACTACAAACCTAATACTCTTTAAAGTTACTTTAAACCGAGGGGCTAACTCCATCTGCCAATACTGAAGCCAACATGGAAGTGACAAACATTGGAGTTCCCCCTGCGTTGGCTAGGGGCTGGTGGCAGAAAGATGCAAATTCACATTGAATCCCATGTTAAAAGTGCCAACTTCACAGCAGAAATAAACAATGTTTACAGCCTGGTAAAAATATACATTTTAGTTTTGATAGGTCAACTTTACTATTATGAGAACTATGACGGGGGGACTTTTTGTAACTAACTAATTAAAGCTCGAAAATATGAATACTTCAGCGCATGTCAATTCGATTGGCAGGTAGCTGGTCAGCCGTCCGCGCTAGCAGTGGCTTGCCACCTGCTTGCTCCAGGGAGGGCCTCAGCCTTGGCCGAACAGTATTACAGCCTAGAAGGCAGAGAGTAGCAGAGTCACTCAACCACGATTTATGGCCACCAACCTCCGTTGGCTTCGGTTAGCTCAGTTAGCTCATAGCTACGTCAGCTCGGAGTTTGATGGGTGTCAATCATCCGCCCCCACCCTCACAGCCCCACTATCAGCTCCATTTTTGTATTTTACAGGGATGAGGAGATATGTGACACGGCCAAGATGTTGGAAACCGTCCATTGGGCTTCAATTCAGCTTGTTAGAAACCGTCAGGTGACAGCGCAGAGGATTCTTTGGTTATATAAACAGTCAATGTTTTAAAAACATTATTTCTGTCAAACTTTAATACCTTAGAGTGCAGAAACTAATATGTTCTGTAAAACACTTGCAGGGCTGCCAACTTTTGCATTATTCCATGTTCGAGAGCGCAGGTGGGCACTTTCTTTCTCAGCCTGAGATATTAAAGGTGTGGTGTGAAAGCATGTGAATCAGTCAAATGCATGTGTCTCACGCTCAGTGCGGGAGAGTTGGCAGCCCTGTATTTGGTTTTATTTGCGTTAATTAGCCTCATTCACATGTGATTGTTATTTTAGCAGCTAGATTTTTGTCTTTTACTGTGAAGAATTTTAGTTGTTTTTTGGCTGTGTGAAGGGCTAGGGTTAGGGTTAGGGTTGGGCCTTATTGTAGTACTCTACATTGATTCTAAGATAATAAAAATAATTTAGGCCATTCCATTTTTTTCCACCACTAAACAGCTCAATTTTTCAACATGTTGAAGTAAATCTGTTTCTGCAGGACCCTTAAAATGTTAACTCTTTATATAAAATAGATTTTCCACAAAGCAATGACTAATTGTGTGATTTCTTTTTACAAAATGAGCATTTTCAGATTTTTCACTATTAGGTTTGGTCTTGAAAGCACAAACAAGACAAAAACATCCATACTTTATAATTTCATATATAGTAAAATGTTTATCATACTAAAATCATTTTAGTATATGAATCAAATAAATTCTTACTGGCTAGCAATCAGATATGAACTTAAAACAAAAGTGTCAGCTAAAGAAACACATTCTACTCCAACAATCAACCACAATAGCAGAAAAGAGCTGTTTTCCTCTCTTTGTTTTTTCTTGAAATTTTAATCTTGAAAGGGCCTTACAAATAAACTACTTACAACTATGGGAGCCTGGAGGTCCAAGCAGAGAAGAATTGTGCATGGAAGTGTAATTTATCAGAAATTAGAGCCATAAAGAAAAGTAATACTTTTGTTTTTTTGTTTCATACAACACCAGTTTGTTTTGCCCTCATTCTGCCATCTTTACTTGTGCCGTCTAGTTAAAACGCAACATGTGTGAGGAAGTGTGTGTCATTCAGAAGGAATGACAACGTGGCTTATGACAGAAGCAACTGTCACTCAGTTGCTTTGTTTTTGTGCTCATTTAGAGCTGAAATTGAAATCACTGCTCAGACATTTTTGATTACTGACAGAAAATCTTAACCTTTCACTTGAAAACATAAATAAAACCCATCTAAGTCACATTTATGGTACACAATGTAATTCAGACAGGCATATTACAGGGAATCTGGGTCTCAGATATTCTCATATGAAAGACATTTATCTTTCTTAAGTTTCACATCAGGACAGGTTCTTTACCACCTTTCATTATGTTGTCATTTAATAACAGGATCTTTTCTCTTGTGACGCTGGTCCTGTCAACCCCACTTTCTGCTGTTTCTGTCTAAGGACGCGCTGTGTACTCAACCTTTTACACAAGCAGCAGCATTTAGGCTGTATCTTAAATGGCTCATTCCTAGTTAAGCTAGCTAAAAGGATGGTTCATTATGCAATTAAGTACTATTAGGTAAGATGTACATCCTCAAGTACCTTTAGTAATACTCAATCTGTTTAAGTGACAGCACAAGTCATCTTTATTTAACTGATGCAGTGCTGTTTGAAGTCAGCAGGGCTAAAGGAATCTTAAAGGCTTTGTACTATGAAGTTTGTGGATATTTATTCTGTAATAGAATGTCATTTGTTCAAAAGTCCCTCAATTTCAAACTCGCTAAAAGACATTTAGGGGTTAATCCGGCACAAACTGGCTTTGTTCAGAAAGTGTTGGTATTTGCTTTGAAAGAGAAACCAGTCAAGAAAATGAACCATGGCACATTTTACTGAATTCTGAAAGCTCCAATAAAGTCAGCAACTTTTTGTGTTAAAATAATAAAGATGTGCTGAATAATCACGTAGCAGTACCCACAATAGAGTTGTTTTCTTTTGCATGTGAGAGTGGGTGGAAAGCAGTCCTGGGATTCTCCAAAGTAAAACATTTGTTTTGTTACAACAAAGGGAGCCAGAAAACATTCAGCCAAAAGTCATGATTAAATGATGCAAGCCCTCATTTTAGCCATTTAACAGGGAATGGGCACAGTTACTTGTACACAAAGAAGAAAACATTTTCCTTTTGCCATTATACATCAGCGTGTTTCCGTCCAATAAACTATTGTTGGAGACTGATTTGGTGCAAGCCAAAAAAAAAGGGAAAAAGTTCACTGAAAAGCTCTAGAGGACACCCTAAACCCTGAAGAAGCTCGTCAGATCGACAGCTTCCTGTCCTGAACTGAATCCTCTGAGATTTGTAGATGAATGTGAGGAATCTACCACTGGCTCCCCGAGGCTTTAGATGTTTCTTCTTGTCCTAACCCGTTCATTCAACAATTTACAGCATGTTCTTGGTGCATTTACTCATGAAGGTAACCAACGCACACCGGATCAATGTTTGAGGTAATTACAAGAATTAACTGTCTGACTAGGTAAATGTGTTCATCGCTTTTGGCAAAAGGATCCGAGTGTTTATCAGAACGTTTATGTCAAAGTTAAGGTTTCTACCGCCTACCTGCACCGCACATTCCAGATGATCCAGGAGCCTGCCCCTCTTCTGTCGGTCATCAGAGAATAAAAAACAACTTCAAACGCATCATCACAGTTATCTTGATCTGAACGTTTTAGATGTTTTAGTGCTTGTATCTGTTAACATTGGTATCAGCTGCATTTTTAAAGTGCTTTTCTAGTTTTTCTGACCACTTAAAGCTTTTTCCACAACAGGTCAGACTCACTCACCCACTCACTCACTCATGGGGTTGTATTGGGTTCAGTGTATCGCCCAAAGACATTTCGACATGTGACAAGGAAGCTGGAATCAAACCAGCAACCTTCAGACATGCAGGTGACCGCTCTGCTTACTGAATCACGGCTGCCTGTAGAAGCAGGTTTAGACATTTTAAATCATCCAAAAACAGTTATGAAGCATTTTATTAAAACCTGTACTTTTTACATAGTTTGTGCAATGAATTAAATTACATGTTATTTAATAAGCCATAAGGCATAGGATTCCATAGGAAATATGAAATCTACCTCATGGCTCTGTAAGGTTATTGTAAACCAGAAGATTGGAAATGCAAAATGCAAAGAGAGTATTTGAATATGACAAGCATCGTCCAACCAGTGCAGCGTTAGACGACTCAGAACTCACTGAAGGGATTACATATCCCCTCTGGCCTGGGGATGCCTTGTAAAAAACTGGGGAATGTTGCTGGGAAGAAGGATGTCCCATTATCCCCACAACTCCACCTGGAATGAAAGGCAGAAATGGGTTTAATGGATTGGAGTCGTATATCTTTATCTATACACTTAGATGGCATTCTTGTTGCTGTTTTGTGCTAAATTAAAGAGAAGCTTTGAAAGAAATCCATTGCTTCATATTGTCTGATGATTATGTGAACTGTTGTTATTATCACATAGCTTTATATATAGATAGGTTGACAATTGAATTTTTTAGGCTGAGTGCTGTTTGTGTTAACCTCCTATTCTGTAAGGCTTTAGTCGCTGATAGGCTCCAGTATACCTGGGGGAAAAGAATCAGCTCAAAGTCTAAAATAGTACTTCACATAAATAAATGAATTATGGTTTGTCACATGGCCTCTGCTCACCGCTAAATAAATAATATGCAGGACCTAAATGCAATCTGAGTCTGGGTTTAGACAAGTGATGAAAAAGAATAACTTTAATAAAATAAAACAGAATCAAAGGTGCTTCCGGGCAGCTAATAAACTTTCAAAAAAGGTGAAGGAGGCACAGAGAGGGAAGAATCGGACCTAAAAAAAGAATAATGAGGTATAATTTAACTGACGGGGGATGTGAGAGTAGACAGCTGAAGGTGCAGGCGAAGGAAAACCGGAACACGAACAGAGCATTAGAACCAAACAGACTCAACCACATCAGCACAAAGTCCTGAATCATGAAAAACATTGCAAGAAAAACAAAAAAAGGTGTCTAGAAATATGATTTTTAGTCAAACACACATGAAGAAAGCTCCAGAACATCCAAGCATCAGTAGGCGTATTTTATTAGTGTTTTTGCTTTTATCAGACTTGTTTGCCCGCGGTGCTTCCTTATCCTTCTCCAGCATCGTAAATTACACTAAGGGGTTTAATAGCAGTGAGTGTTTCCACCACCGGAAATTCATTTAATCAAATCCCTAAATTTCTAATCTGTGTGTGTAAATAAGTTTTAATTTGAATGTTTTAAGGTTGGCTCCATATGAAATTGGTCGAAAATCAATGTGTGAACTGGGTCTTAGTTCTGGATGGGTTGGTGTTAGCTAACAGGTTTTACCACTGGTTTTTTTGGCACTTGTTCCTTTAAGATGGGCGAGAATGAGGCTGTGTTGATGGAAAACCCAATGTCATCTCCAAGTTAACAAAAGTGTGTGTTAAATCTGGAATGTGTCTGCAGATGGTGACCATTAACATGTGAAGTTTTATCAAAGTTGGCCAAAGAAGTTTGTGAAAATAAAGTCTGGAAATAAAACTGTTAGGTTTGAGCATGAATGTAGTCTTTGAGGACACGGTGTGTGTGGTGCTGACTTGGACCCTGAACACAGACTCAGCGGCGGTGATGGTGGGAGGGGGGTCAGAAGTATAACAGCAGGCAACAGAATGAGCAGGAGGAGATCACAAGGAACAATCTACAGCCGGAGAAAGTAGTCTGAGAAAGCAGGTATTATATATACAGGGATGGGTGAAGTCTCAGCAGCTTAGCTGGTTTACATAATTGATGAACATGGTTAACTCAGCTATCCATCCATCCATTTTCTGAACCCGCTTGTCCATGTAGGGTCGCTGGGGGGTGGGGGGGGGCTAACTCCAGCAGTCAATGGGCAGTCAGACGGGGTACACCCTGGACAGAGAGCCAGTCCATCACAGGTGAACTCAGCTAATCACAAGAAAATGCTCCAAATGACACAAGAAAATATAAATTCAGTTGAATCATTACAATGTGTGTAGAGCAATAACCAGTTTTATGCTTTAGCATTAAAATGGTCTAATTCCCTTTGGCTTAAGTAGAATTATCTGTGGTCAGCTGTTTTCTTAATTTCTACTTGTTAGAAAATGCATCAAGAATGTAAAGATCTTTCCTGTGTCGGAGTTAATGGAAGGAAGCACGTGGCAACTGGAAAATGTGATAAAGAATAAGATAAGAAGGTTCCATTTTTTAGTTCTTTTAAAAACACAGAAGAGGTTTATTTACCTGCAACGTTTTGTTTGTGGCTGCAAACTTCGTCAGGCTGACGCATAAATGGATCCCAGAGGGTCTGTTGGGAACGTCAGCCTGACGAAGTTTGCAGCCGCAAACGAAACGTTGCAGGTAAATAGACCTCTTCTGTGTTTTTAAAAGAAATAAAAGATGGAATTAGAAACGCAACACAGAAAGAACGGTGGGCAGAATTCTTCGAAGACCTCCTCAATCCCACCAACACGTCTTCCAGTGAGGAAGCAGAGTCTGGGGACTTTGGGTTGGCATCTCTAATCTCTGGTGCTGAGGTCACTGAGGTGGTCAAAAAGCTCCTCTGTGGCAAGGCTCCAGGGGTGGATGAGATCCGCCCAGAGTTCCTTAAGGCTCTGGATGTTGTGGGGCTGTGTTGGCTGACGCTGCTCTGCAATATGGCGTGGACATCGGGGGCAGTCCTACTGGACAGGCAGACCGGGGTGGTGGTTCCCTTATTTAAAAAGGGGGACCGCAGGGTGTGTTTCAACTACAGGGGGATCACACTCCTGAGCCTTCCTGGTAAGGTCTATTCAGGGGTTCTGGAGAGGAGGGTCTGTCGGATTGTTGAACCTCAGATTCAGGAGGAGCAATGTGTTTTTTGTTCTGGCCGTGGAACACTGGACCAGCTCTATACCCTTAGGGGGATCCTGGAGGGTGTGTTGGAATTAGCCCAACCAGTCTACATGTGTTTTGTGGATTTGGAGAAGGCGTTTGACCGTGTCCCTCGGGGGGTCCTGTGGGGGGTACTCTGGGAGTATGGGGTACCAGGCCCTCTGATATGGGCTGTTAGGTCCCTGTATGACCGGTGTCAGAGCTTGGTCCGCATTGCTGGCAGCAAGTCGGGCTCGTTCCCAGTGAGAGTTGGACTCTGCCAAGGCTGCCCTTTGTCACCGATTCTGTTCATAACCTTTATGGACAGGATTTCTAGGCACAGCCAAGGTGTGGAGGGCATCTGATTTGGTGGCCTGAGGATCAGGTCTCTGCTTTTTGCAGATGATGGGGTCCTGTTGGCTTCATCAGAACTTGATCTTCAGCTTTCGCTGGAGCGGTTCGCATCTGAGTGTGAAGCAGCTGGGATGTGAATCAGCTCCTCTAAATCTGAGACCATAGTCTTGATTCAGAAAAGGTTAGAATGCCTTCTCCGGGTCAGGGATGAGGCCCTGCCCCAAGTGGAGGAGTTTAAGTATCTCGGGGTCTTGTTCACGAGTGAGGGAAAACTGGAGCGTGAGATCGATAGGCGGACTGGTGCTGCATCTGCAGTGATGCGGGCGTTGTACTGGTCTGTCGTGGTGAAGAGAGAGCTGAGTCGAAAGGCGAAGCTCTCGATTTACCGGTCGATCAACGTTCCTACCCTCACCTATAGTCATGAACTTTGGGTAGTGACCGAAAGAACGAGATCGCGGATACAAGCGGCCGAAATGAGTTTTTTCCGAAGAGTGGCTGGGCTCTCCCTTAGAGATAGGGTGAGAAGCTCGGTCACCTGGGAGGGGCTCGGAGTAGACCCGCTGCTCCTCCACATCGAGAGGACCCAGTTGAGGTGGCTTAGGCTTCTGGTCAGGATGCCTCCTGGACGCCTCCCTGGTGAGGTTTTCCGGGCACGTCCAACCGGGAGGAGACCTAAAGGTAGACCCAGGACACGGTGGAGGGACTATGTCTCTCACCTGGCCAGGGAATGCCTTGGGATTCCCCAGAGGAGCTGACCCAAGTGGCTGGGAGAGGGAAATCTGGGCCTCTTGACTTAAGCCTGGTTTATGCTTCTCCGTCAGCTCCGCAAGGGACAGACACGCACGGATTGACGGAAGCATTTTGCTCTCATACTTCTCCGTCTCCTGGAGAGTGTTGCAAAGCAATTGCCCGGCAGGACAACAGAGGGCGTAGCGCTGTTCTGTGGTATCCTGTCATGTATCGGTCCAAGATAGTGTGTTTATATTGTGTTTTTTGTGTATTTAAGAGACTTTTAACACAGACATATTTGTCTCTCATTCTCCCACCGCTTCATGCGCTCCCCACCTCTAAACCCACGTTTCCTGTCATTTCCGTCCACAAATAAAACGCTTGCTGTGCATTTTTTCACTCCTCCAGTCACGGGGGAATTAAACGTTCATATTTTTAGAGTTTTTTCGCGAGGTATTCTTCAAGCTTCTCCGTGTCTGCCGCTAGTTATCCTCAGCTCTCTTTGCAATGGCGGCGCTGTAAACAACAGCGGTGTCCTGACCAATCACAAGCTTGCGTAATCCGTCTCGTTCGATGGATGTTTAAAAAAGTGGGC
This sequence comes from Nothobranchius furzeri, assembly GCF_043380555.1. NCBI lineage: Eukaryota > Metazoa > Chordata > Actinopteri > Cyprinodontiformes > Nothobranchiidae > Nothobranchius > Nothobranchius furzeri. The sequence goes on along the minus strand of NC_091741.1, from coordinate 60,426,936 downwards.
TTGACTCCGTACGTACTTGCGTGCCTGCCGGAGCCCTACGCAAGGACGGATAATGGTGTTGCGTGTCTCCGCACTGACGCAGATGGAGAAGCATAAATCAGGCTTTAGGCTACTGCCCCTGCGACCCGACTCTGGATAAGCGGATGAAAATGGATGGATGGATGGTAAAGGGTCATTTTAGCACATACTGGCTCATGAAAATCATTTAAAAAATGAAAAAGTTGCAAATTGTCACTTTAAAAACATGTTCACAAGTTAAAAGGCAGCATGCTTCATAAACATCAGGTATTATGGCTATCGTGCTCATGCAAATTAAACTTTTTCAGCTTTCTTCTAGAACAATTTGAATTAGATTTTTTCTCTCATCGTTGTTACTTTTGTCAATGTTTTCCCTTCATTCTTGAAATATTTGGACTTTTCTTGAATTTTTTTCTTTTTCCTCAACATTTTGACTTAAATTATAAAACTAAAAACCAAAAAAGAATTTTTTCCTCATTGATTTCATCTGAGTGGCCTTAAAGCTGCGGCAGGTAACTTTGGTCCTCAAGGGCCACTATCCAGCATGTTTTAGTTGTCTCCCTGCTCCAACGTGTCTGATTTTGATCATAATTAACAGCCTTCTGCAGAGCCTGATGAGCTGCTGAACAGGCCACTGAATCCGGAGAGTTGGAGCAGGGAAACAACTAAAACATTCTGAATAGTGGCCGAGTTCCTGCATTGCTGCAGACTCTGTAAAGGGATGCCAATAATAAAACTGAAGTAAAAGCGGTTTCTGAACTGATTTAGCATCTTTGAGCAAAATCGATGATGACAGCTTTAGAATGAAAACCCTGCATCCAACAACATATTTAGGATTGTTTTTTGTATCTGTTTAGAAAAGTCCTCTTCATGGGAAAGGACCCATAGAGGGGTGATTACTGCGTGTCAGCAACACAAAGCAGCCATGTAGCGTCATCTAACACGGGTTTCTTTGTATCTTTGCAGATTTTGCAGGTGAATCTAGTGATGTCCATCCTGCTGTATATGATGTTCCTTGTGTACCTCTATGGTATCCAGGCAACCAACATGAACAGCAGCCACCATGGACAGCAGCAGCAGCCAAGTCCTGACCCTTTAAACTCTCTCATAATCCAGCTGCTGCAGGCTGATCTGACCAGAGGGAGGACCCGGGGGAACTACAGCCAGCAGGGAAAAAGCAGGGATATGGCCCTGCAGGAAACACTGCCTCCTCTCCCTGATGTGGAGCACTGGGGATCCTGGGGTCGTAGCGGCGGTAGCAGTGACGGTGCCGTCGAGCAACAGGTGATGCTGTTAAACTCAGATCTCCTCAGGAAGCAGAAGCAATACAGTTCACCTCGGGTGCTGCTGAGCGACCGGCCACCACTACAGCCACCGCCGCTCTACTCAGCTGATGACTTTGTAAGCGGTGGACCAGACAGGGGCGCAATGGGGAACAGGACGCGTAGGAAGCGCAACACTGGACACAGGAGCTACCGTGGGGAATATTCTGTCTGCGACAGTGAGAGCCAGTGGGTGACGGACAAAGACCACGCCGTGGACACCAAAGGAGAACCCGTGATTGTTCTAGCCAAAATCAAAACTAGCGCCACGCAGGACGTCAGACAATTCTTTTACGAGACGCGCTGTCGGACCCCGGGAACCAGTAAAGGAGGCTGCAGGGGGATCGATGACAAGAACTGGAATTCTCAATGCAAGACGACACAGACGTATGTCCGAGCCCTAACACAGGCTCAGAATAAAGTGGGATGGAGGTGGATACGCATAGACACTTCCTGTGTGTGTGCATTGTCACGGAAACGCCGTAAGACGTAAGCAAAACTAAGAAAAAATGTTCTGGGAGCTGCCTGCCTGGAATTCTACTTCCTGTACAGGATTTTACTTCCACCACAGGATTCCATGTGACAGTTACATTACAAATGACGATTCTCTTTGAGGAATCTTGGGTCCATTTACATAATATTTCAATTCACTGTGCTGCAAGTTGTTGTTGGAAGAACTGTATTGAGATGGGCGGGGTGGGGGGTAGGATGCTGTACATATAAATTATTTAAATTATATGAAATGCGTGTAGTAAATACATGTTTATCTATCTATATATGACGTATGAATATATTTGTGTTATTTATTGAAAGATATTCCAAAAACCTTTTTTTAAAAAAAGAAGAAAACAAGTTAAAAACTCACTTTGAGACTATGATGCAAGGCTGCAAAGGTGCTTGACGGTGAGACTTTATACGTGCCTTGACCAGTGTGGTGAGTAGGACACTGTGACAGTGGTTGCCGTAAAAGTGTTAGCGTTGACCATAAAACGTTAACATTGGGGACTGTTCTTGTCCAAATGACCAACACTGAGCCTAGTTCAGAAAATACAACCCGCAGATTCCACATGTGTTAACACACGTTTGATTATTTACCAGGGTCTACTTTCACAATGCTATGCACGGCTAGTCCACTCATTCCAGACAGTTTTGACAATCAGAAACAGGAAATTCTTCTACAAGTCTTCAGATCAACAGCAATCTAGTGAAATCACAACTTCCTTTGAAAACCCATATTTTTAAACAGAGTAGTGCTGTATTAACAAAAAGTACCTCAAATGATGTTGGTGCCACAGGTCAAATTATCCACACCATAATATATTTAGTCCTTTTATTAAGTAAAACACATTTTTTTCCTGATCTGCGTGCAGTCATGATGTTTTTTCCAAAATGAGCTATGAGTATATATATATATATATATATATATATATATATATATATATATATATATATATATATATATATATATATATATATATATATATATACATATATATATATATATATATATATATATATATATATATATATATACATATATATATATATATATATATATATAAACACACATATATAAGCAACCACCAGTAAGTTGATAAATAGTGTAGCAGCAGCTGATTCGGCTCCTTGCTGCCATAAATATCCATTTGTGTTCCATAAAATCAATCTAAGCAGTCTCGATCTTTTTCCATTTCAGACATCCCTGGAACAAGTCATGAGTACCACACAGGGAATAAAGTGGCAGTGTGTAGTTTCCTGGCACTAGGGGGCAGTACATACATACATTTCAGGGTAGTTTTACACCACATTGCCATGACATTCGCTAGTTTAAAAACATCATGGTAAATGTTATTACCTGTGGAGCAGTAAGCATGCAACTTTGGCGTGACTCTTAATTCCATCAAAAGAATGCAATGCTGATTGTAGTTTTCTGGCACCGTGCTTTCTGGATCTGCTCGGCGTCCAGTGCCTACCGATGATGTCATCATACTACGACGATACCGTTCGGCCAAAAAAGATTCCACCTATTTTTTGATTCTGTTCTTTCACATATGTTTTGAAGAGTTTAGCATTTTTGTTATTAAATTCATGTTTCTTATCACCTAAATGTTTTTGAATGTGGTAACGTAACTTTTGTAAGTTGTACATCCAGCCAATCATCTAGTGTGATGTCATCAACAGGCTCAGGACCCCAAGTCGGCCAGAAGGAAACATGGCATCTAATATGGCATCCCCCAAAGACCCTAGACCTGTGTTCTATGTACTTTAGGCCTGATTTTTATGGTTACATGTTTCAAAACTGCCAATATTTTGAAACGACTGGACATCATTTCTTTCTATTTCAACAATGTTTCTGTGGATATTTCCAGAGATTAACAGTAAAAACTACACTTTGTCACTTTAAGAATCACCTACTTATTAAAACAGGTGTGTTAAAGCTAAACGAGATGTCAGACTGTTAAACCGAACACGCAAAAAGGCTTAAAATTGAGATTGTTAGTTATGGAACCAGTTGGCACCTGTTCCTTCTCTATCCTAATAGGAATTCTGGCTCTTTCCAGATTACCTATTACATTCTGCTCTTTCAAGCTTTCCAACAGCTCTTCGTTGAGTCCCATCAGTGTTTCATGTTTAAATGAACCAGCTCTGTACAACCAGCCAACACCACTATGGAAGCCATTGGATTAGGTCATTAAAGCATCTAACAGCAGTTGCCTTTATTAATCCAGTAGCATGGTCCTTGTACTTTGAAGAGTTGTTTCTAAGATAAAAAAGTATAGCGCTGGTTCATTCTAGAGCAAAATATCACCACTTTCCTATTTCCATGGACAACAAGACAGAATGTCACTTTCTACCTTTTCATGTCCATCACACAGTTTTAGACCTAAATGTGCAATTGTGTCCTCAGCACTGACGTCTCAGGGGGCTAATCAATACCCAGTTATTCTGCTTCCTGGTCGAATGTTTTTACATTTCAGTTACAGCACAGCAAACATTTATCAGACCAAATATGATGATGTTTGTTGAGAGGGATCAGGGATCATTATAGTATGTGGTGCTTTTGGTGGAGCTCAAGCTTCCAGCTACCTCACATCTCTTCATTCAAACAGCAGTGTAATGTTCCAACTGGATGCCAAAAAGTCCAGTAAATGTAATGCAGAAGGACCTCCACCCTGCACAAAGCTTTATTCAGTTAAAGCTGAAGCTCAAAGATGGGCATCACTGTGGCACCTGCTAGCTCACTTTAGTTACAATTGATAAGAAGCAGTAAGAAGAGTATATAGGAGTAATTAATTAAGCTGTTCTCAAAGAAAACTAGCCTGATCAAAATGGCCAAAGACGAGAGTCTCAGCAGCAAAGCAGGAAAAGGACTAAACCAGAACATAAATCAGTTATTCTCAGAGGTTACTGTAAGCACTGACATGTGTAGCACGTTGTTTATTTAATGGTTTAAAAGGGGCAAAGCAATAACTCACACTCAAGAGAACTCATTACACTGTGTTGTCTGAAAACAGTCTGGTTTTCAAGAATAAAGAGCTTTGAACAGAAAGTGTTGTTGGAGTGAACTAATCCCAGGGTCACGGGGTGGAGAGGAGTGGATCTAGAATGGATCTGTGACTCATACCGTACTGGTCTGGACACGCATAACTATTTGTTTGACTATGATGTGTTTTACACACGAGGGTTTTCACTAGAACACCATCATTTCTCTTCTTGCAAAGCTGAGCAAATATTTGTTTCCAAGAGCCTTTTCCTGCCGTTGGTCACAAGAAAAGGGACTGATAAAAATATTAGAAAGGTAGTTCATGTCTGGAAAAGTGCAACACCTTAAATATCTGAATGTGTCTTAGGCTGATCAGTTAAGTTAAAAGTCCCATTAGTCGTCACACACAGGTAAAATATTTTCTCCACATTCTATCCTCCCGCTGGGGAAGCAGTGAGCTGCAGACACTGCCACAATCGGGAACTATCTGGTGGTTTAACCCCTAAATCGAGCCCTTTAAAGCTGATTATGAAGCAGCGAGGCTTTCGGTCTCATTTGTACATCTTTGGTATGACCCAACCACAACCTCCCAGTCTCAGGGCGGACACTCAGACCACTAGGTTACTGAGCTGGTGAACCAGTTACCAAATTACATCACTGATACGATGTGAACAGTTAACTAGGAAGACCAAAGCAAGTGATGTCTGGATGACAAAGGATAAAAGGTAGAGTGACATGTCTGATAACTTACCTGATAAATGTTGGATCCATGGATGTTAACTAAGTTAGCACAAACTGGAACATAAGCTACGTATCTCATGTCTAGAGTTAATTTTTCCACATGACAGTTTATTACATTTATTTGTTTAGTTTCTTTAGACTAGTTTTGTTGTAATAATTAAAATAATTAAAAATATTCAAAACAAACCCTAAATAAGAAATCAAGCAAGCAACAAAAGTGAAAATATTATTTTATAAAAATAATTTTAACCCAATCTCAAAGTGATCCTAGAATTCAAAGCCACATTTACCTTGTTATTGTTGTTGTTGTGGTATCGTAGCTCTGAGTGTTTAATGTAGCACACCAAATAGTCTGTGCCGTCACCGACCTGCTTTCGTATGTAAATCAGTAAATTTGTAAAGGCTGCTGAGAAAAGATTCATTCTGAGAAAAGCCGGTCTGCATGTCATAACCCATCAGTGTTGGCGGCTTTTAAATGTTGGTCAAGGACATACTAACTGCAGAACAACACTAGCCAGAGCTACTGCTAATGCTAGCCTGTGCTACTGCTAAGGTCCATGTTGGACCAGAGGAAAAAACAAAGAAGAATGTTGGAGCACCACTGGCATTCCAGGATGCACTGGGAATAGCCAGACTATGAACGAAGGCCAGATAGATCCCTGTCACTTTGTTCATCGTTTGTCCACACACCAGCACTGCACTTCCCCCACCCTAGTGGACATTTGTTGTTCATGCACCCATTTTAAGCCTTTATTATAGGGTCGTGCTTGGCCGTTAAGGGCCATGGCAACTCAACAAAGTTCCATGTGCTTTATTGAGGCTCAAAGAAAAAAGAAAAAAACTCTTTTAAGACCACCCTAAAGGTAGAAAAGGTGTCTGCCTCCCAAGAACCCTGTTAGCTGAAGACTCAAAAGCTCTAGTAGTGCAGGTGTGTTTGGATCAAATGACTGCATGATGGGTTTAATGAAGTGGACTTTGGTTTTTGAGGGCTTTCTGCATGAGGGGGCTTATCCATCCTTCCACCAAATATTTACAGCAACCTGACTAAAGAACTACATATGATACCTTCTTATCCATACTACAGCTAAAGTGAAGTGAATCACGAGGATTAAAAGGTGAGTGTTGTTAAATCCTTCACTGTTTACAGCAGACTATAAACTATAAACAGCACGGGAAGTTCCTAAGTACTCTCCATCTTCAGCAGCATCTGTGATCAACAGGATTGTTCCATATCTTTAAATGTCTGTGTTATAAATCAAAAGGCACTGGAAACCGCATTAAAAGCTTTTACTTAACTTTTACTGGGATTGCTGTACAAATGTGCAGTGTGAGCTTTCAGTGTTACAGCACTGAACTATGGACAAAGAGCACATGTTTCCTTCAGGCAGTTTAGTTTCACATTCAAGCACCATCTAAGTCATCCTGCAACACTGGCTATCTTTACTCAACAGGATAAAAACATGCTCAGGGCGCTCGGTGGGAAATGTGACTCTTCCTCTTTGGTTTTTCTGAGTTCTGCAGCTCCCCTTTGGCCCCGCCAAGGGTGTGCAGATCATTCAGAGCGCTTCCCTCCCGAGACAGGTATTACATCCTCCAAAGTTATGCTATGATTTAATTTGCTGAAATCAACTGGCATCAGCTGACACCAGTCATTCTCGCAGTAATAAAACAAATTGGTATTGTGTTTTGTAACTTTGAAAAGCTTTATTAGTAACTTTTAAAAGGTATCTTGTTACCTGGGAGATTCTGCCTTACAGCTAGAAGCTTCCAGGATCAAATCTCAACCATGGGTCCTTCTGCGTGGTGTCTGCATGTTCTCATGCATAAGTTCTCTTCGGCTTTCTCCCACAGTCCAAAAATGTGACTGTTAGGTTACTTGGTCTCTCCAAATTGTCCGTAGGTGTCAATGTGAGCACGTGTTGTTGTTTGTCCTGTGTCTCTGTGCGGCCCAGCGATGGACTGGCAACCTGTACGGGGTGTACCCTGCCGGTTTGCCCAATGGCTGCTGGAGATGGGCACCAAGCCCCCACAATCCTGGGAGGATAAACAAGTAACAGTAATGAATGGATGGTCTCTAATAAGAATCATGCATGCATGGAATGAACTAAATGTATGGGCATTCCCTGAACAACGAGCCCAAATCCCTTACTCATTGTAACTCTTTCAAACTTCAAATGCTGCCAGGTGTGTTCCTGCCACAGGCGTGTGATTGGATCCTGACTGACGGTTGCTGGACAGCTTGAGCATGCTATATCTGCTAACCATCGACATATATACTGGACAATTCGTGTCCATAGACTCCAATTATAAGTTTTTGTGCCAAAATGGGAGGTTCCCACCACCGCCATTTTGACCGTGTCACAGGTTCTGTCAAGCCCATACAATTCCAAAAAAGGGAAAAGAGGTGGAGCTGAGGGTGGAAAGAAATCAATAACCAAAATATGATGGTTGTGTATTTGCCGGGGCATGATCATCTTGAAAGTTTGGTTGAAAACAACTTGACATTTCTTGTTATTATGAAGAAGTTTCACCCCTCATCCAAGTGTGGACTCAAGTCACATGACTTGGACGCGAGTCATTATTTTAAGACTTCTGACTTGACCTTATAAAATTCATAAAGACTTACAACTTGACTCAGACTTGAACGTCAATGACTTGCAACTTGATTCGACTTGCATCTGTTGACTTGAGCATATTTGATATTTTAGCACAAAAGTGGTATGACATGGACAAAAATCATAAATCATTCTTGGTTCTGGGTTTGATCTTGTACTGCTAAATGCAGCAGCACTTTGTTTATAATCAGTTTCAGTTGCACTTTCTGCTTGTTTGAGCAAATAAATGAAGCTTTAAGATGCTTTATTTCTGGAATTTATTTATTATCATCATCATTAAATTGAAGTTGGATGGATGACTTGATTATGACTTGAAAATTCAAAGTTACGGACTTGGACTTGACTTGGACTTCCACATCATTGACTTTGGACTCGACTTGGACTTGGTTGTCTTTGACTTGGACTTGACTCGAGACTTGACTGGAAAGACTTGTGACTTACACTGACTTGCAAAGCAGTGACTTGATCACACTTCAGTCAGCCACATATCGGGCTGATTGTGTTCTTTTGCTGCTTCTTCTCCTCTGTTAATTTGTCTGAGTTGGTAATTTTCTTGATTCTTGATTGTTTTCTCAAGAAAACAATTAACTTAGACCAGATTAAGAGAGGAGATGAGCAGGTGAAAGAACATAGTCAGCCCATATGTGGCTGGAGTGTTGGAGAAACCAAGGATTTTCCCCCAAACATTCCATTTCAGAACTGGAAGAGCTTCTTGGATCAGAGGTCAAACATCCTCAAGGAAAAAAAATAGAAAAGTCCAGTTTTTTTCCAACAAAACTTTTAAGTGACCAACTATATTTTCCCCAGCAATAGGGGGAAGTACATGCCTTAGTCATTGCAAGCAAGTGGTATTTTCGTGTTAGAGTAAGGCTTTACTAACGGATGGCCATTAGGGTAAAAAATCCCTGGGAGTGCAAACCTCCAGCAAAACAGCAAGCACATCTGACTCCCTTTCATCACAGTAAACAAGCAAAGAAGTAAATGTGTCAAACAACAATGTTCATGAATGGTGAAAGTTTTGCAACTGTTTGTTACAAATCAGTAAATGCATTTTGTCCTCACAGGCTCATGTAGAAGGAAACATGGCGTCTAATTTGGCATCGCCTAGAGACTTATACCCACTTCTATTTTAGACCCAATTTTTATGGTTATGTTATGAAGCCATCAATATTTTTCAAAAACTGGGTATCATTTACTTCACTTTCAACAACATTTTGATGGATATTTCCAGAGGTTAATTGTATAAACTACTTATTGACCCTTTCAAGACCTTGAAAAAGTAGAAAATGATGTCTCATCGTCCCAACTTTAGGACTACTCATCCTCCTGCCTGGGGAAGGAGGATAAATTATTCAAATAATGACATGAACAAATTTTGGAGTGCAGGCAATTGAAACAATCTGAAAAAGAGACATTTGAGGGTGTCTCTAGTTGGAGGTTTCCCTTTCTCCCTGTCACCCAGTCATCCACAGGGAGGAGACTCCCCCCGCTGTCTCACATAAGAGGTGATCAGAAAAAGAAAACTCTGAGTTGCTGGGAACGTAGAGCCAGAGAGTAAAGGGACAGAGCAGCAGTGCGTTACTTCTAATGACCCGGGGATTTCACAGTGAGGTGAAGCTGTCTTAAGTAGATGCACGTACAGGCAGAGCTGGGATTTCATTCAGTAATCTCCTATTCTAAGAGGAGCTTAACATTTGTCAGTCTGCAGAGAACATATCAGCAGCACCTTTATTAGGTTGATGCAATTACACTTTTAACTTTATGGAATGATACAGAAACATATCTGCACGAGTGTGTTTCAACACTGCACAAAACACTTCATAGTGTCCATCCACAACCACAAATGTCTGATTACCTAGTCTTGTCTCTGACTGGGTCTCCTACAGTTTAAACCAACAGCAGCAGCTCACAGATCCATGACATCAGTCCAGGACTGTAAAAATAAAAGTGTTTGTATATCTGTGATTATTGAATTGATGAAGTAAGAATAAACCAGGTAAAATATTTGTTTTACTAAGTTATCTGAGATGCAAATAAGAATCTGATGGGCTTTGTCTAAAGATGTAAAACTAATTTTAGGCTTTTCTTTACAAAACTGCAAGCAGGAATCTTGTTTTATAGACAAAATAATACAAAGCGTAGGCAGTGAATGGCATGCCTTTATACTTATCTTCTCTGTATCTTGCTGCAAAGCAGCTTGACCTGGGTGTTAGAGTCTTAAGGTGCATGTTTGACAAACAAGAAAAGACAATGGATTAAACTAGGAAATAGGATTCTTCAGCATTTGGCAGCATGACTTGACAGACGTGGGTGTAAAGAGGACATGCCCCTCTTAAACCTTCATTGAGACGTGTGTGTGCATGTGCATGCCTGTGTGCGTACATGCGTGCCTTTGTGTATATGTGTGCGTTCGTGTGTGCATGCGTGTGTGTGTATGTGCGTGCATGTGTGTGTTCGTGGGTGGTTTATGTGCGCACATGTGTGTGTACGTGCGTGCGTTTGTGCATGCATGTGCGTTCGTGTGTGTATGCGTGCATGTGTGTATATGTGCACCTATGTTTCTATGTCTTACACGTCTTTATTTTCACTTATTTCCAAGTAAGAACTGAGGCTGTTTCTAGATTACACTATAGGTATTTACATTCATTTTCATTTCACAAATATTACTTAAACAAAGTGAGTATTTGATTACAACATACAAAAAGTAAATAATTTAGGACAAATAGTTTGATCAAATTGACAAGCTTTGTGTAGATTTTGCTCAGTAGAGGTTTTAGCCTGGTAACTCTCCAGTAATGTCCCCCCCCCCCCCCCCCCCACTTATGATATGCTGCTTGCTTTTTAACACACACACACACACACACACACACACACACACACACACACACACACACACACACACACACACACACACACACACACACACAGAGCCCAGTGGGTGGTCCCTGCATTTAGTGCCATATGTTCACACTTCAGGCCAGCTACTCCACACCTTAGGAAATTGTACCTGTCAGTCACATCAACCACCAGAAACATCTCATTTACTATTTTTTTCTGTCCCTGTGTGTGTTCTTGTTTTTATATGTTTAAAAGGTCAAATTTAGACTTCCACACATTGCTAATCACCCTAAAACCTGAGGAAGGGTGTGAATTAGCTTTTAGTTAGGTTTGGGAATACGACCTTATTAGTTAAGGTTAGGGTATGGGTTAGGACTAGTGGAGTCGGTAACATAAATGAAACTCAATGGAGGTCCACACAAACAATGCAAGTGTGTGCGTGTGTGTGTGTGTGTGTGTGTGCATGTGTGTGTGTGTGTGTGTGCACATGCCAACACGCCCTCTCTCCCACTGCCTTTTTAACAGTCTTCCCATTGTCGGCCAATTAGACGTCATGATGTAGGACAGCCTCTTAAAGTCATGGCTGGTGCTAACAGTAAATAATCTGTACCCTTAAACCCCCACTTAGATTGAGTGTTTGGTAGAAAGTCTATTTTTTTCTTCACTTTCCAGTGTCGTCTGACATGCAGACTGAGAAGGAAATTTTCAACAAGTAATTCACCAGGTAACCTAAAAATTGTGTTTTTTTAGCCTTTAAATTGTTGACAGTTTATATCAAAAAAAGAAACTGAAGTACACAGTAATCACCCCAAATCTAAACACTTCTCTGTCGTACTGGAAATTAAACTGCTGAATGTGTGTGTGTGTGTGTGTGTGTGTGTGTGTGTGTGTGTGTGTGTGTGTGTGTGTGTGTTTTGCTATAATGAACAATCAAATGCAAATGGACAAACAATTCCATGTCTTGAAACTTTGATCTTCAAAACCTAGAGCTAGTAAAAGTAAAAGACATCAAAACTTTAATCAGTATTTAAGAACATCTGGAGACTATCTGCTGACTATTTTTAAGAGTTTCAAAAACAACTACAGTGGCAAAAATTCTTGTAAGAATGGAATTTGGAAATGTGTCCCCCAAAAATGAATAAATATATTGTTACAGGCAGATTTGCATACAGAGACCTGCAGCTGTGGCTCATCACTCAGGCAGCTGCTGTCAGGTTCGGTGGGCTGAGCTGGAGTGGTTATGAGACCCAGGCGCGGAGAGAATGGTGGATGGAGACTGATATGTGGCAGCGTGGGAAGTTCTCTTCCCGTATGGTTTGTAGAGTTAGTGTCTTAGGTCTTAGAATGGCTTGGCGTCTATCGTTAGATGATGACTGAGTGCCGGCTCCGCTGTGACAGGTCCTTAAATAGGCTCAGCGGGATGACGTCACCGGGAAGCGTCGGTGACAGGCATGCTGGGAACTGGAGTGCAGCGCCAGCCCGGTCCGCAGAGGAGGTTAAGAGGAGGAGTTCATGACAGGACCCCCCCCCCCCCCCCCCCCCCCCCGCGAGGGACGGCTCCAGAAGGCCCAGGGCGACGAGACCAGAAATCAGCCAACAGGGAAGGATCCAGAAACGAGCGGGCAGGCTCCCAGCTACGTTCCTCCGGACCATAACCCTGCCAGTCCACCAAATACTGCCATCCACGGCCCCGGCGGCGGGCGTCCAGAATCTTGCGGACGGTGTAGACGGGGTCCCCATCGACATCTCTGGGCGTCGGCACCCGGGCCGGAGGCGGATGGAGAGGAGAAGACACCACCGGCTTGAGCTGTGAGACGTGGAATACCGAGTGCACCTTAAGAGTGGAAGGGAGGCGCAGCCGGTAAGCGACCGGACCGAGGACATCTCGGACTGGGAAGGGCCCCAAAAAGCGAGGCGACAGCTTCCTGGAACCAGCCGGAAACCGGAGGTTTGCGGTAGAGAGCCAAACCCGGTCACCAGGCTGGAACACAGGGCCGGGCCGGTGGCGGCGGCGGTGTTGTCGGGAGTACTCCGTATTAGCCCGGGTGATGGCGGCGCGAGCCCTGATCCAAGCGAGACGGCAGCGGCGGACCATATCCTGAGCCGCCGGAACCTCCACCTCCGGCACCTGATGGTCAAAAAGAGGGGGCTGGCATCCGTAGCAGGTCTCGAAGGGCGATAGACCCGTGGCGGAGGACGTCTGGAGGTTGTGAGAGAGCTCCGCCCATAGGAGGTAACGAGGCCAGGTGGACGGTTGAGACGAGGCGAAGCAGCGTAAGTAACGCCCAAGCTGCTGGTTTGCTCTCTCCGTCTGACCATTAGTCTGGGGATGATAGCCTGACGACAGACTGGCGGAAGCGCCCACCAACCGACAGAAAGCCTTCCAGAAACGTGAGATGAACTGAGGCCCTCTGTCAGACACCACGTCCTGGGGGAATCCGTGGAGCCTCACCACATGATCGAGGAGGAGCTCCGCCGTCTTCTTAGCCGTGGGGAGCCCTGCCATAGCCACTAAATGCACAGCCTTCGAAAAGCGGTCGGTGATGGTGAGGATGGTGTCCAGGTGGTCGGCAACGGGAAGCCCCGTGACAAAGTCCACACCTATGTGCGACCACGGCCTTTTAGGCACAGGGAGCGGTTGCAATTCCACGGCTCCAGGTTGGGTGGTGGACTTAGACCGGGCGCAAGTGTCACATGCAGCGGTGTATTCACGCACGTCCTTTCTCATAGAGGGCCACCACAGGGCCCGGCGGAGGAACTGGAAGGTACGAGCCTGGCCTTGGTGTCCCGCGAGCCGTGAACTATGCCCCCACCTCAAGGCCTCCTGTCGACACACGGCCGGAACGTAAAGGCGGTTAGGAGGCGTCTCTGGGGGCGCCGGGTCCGCCGGGAGAGCCGCCCGGATGGAGGCTTCCAGGGGCCATTGCAGGGCGGCCAAGAACCGTTCGGTCGGGAGGATGGACCTCGGTTCAGGAGGCCTTGGATCCTGGGTGTGTTGACGGGACAGGGCGTCCGCCTTGAGGTTCTTTGAGCCGGGGCGGTAGGCGATGTGAAAGTTATAAGGTTCGAAAAAGAGGGCCCACCGGGCCTGACGAGGGTTGAGTTGGCGAGCGGTCTGAATATGGATGAGGTTCTGATGATCAGTCCAGATTAGAAAAGGAGTGGGGGTACCCAGGAGCCACTGTCGCCACTCCTCCAGGGCCCACTTTATCGCCAACAATTCCCGGTCCCCGACCCCATAGTTCTGCTGGGTAGGAGAGAACTTCCGGGAAAAGAATGCGCAGGGATGGAGTTTGGAGTCCTGGCCACGTTGTGACAGTACGGCTCCCGCGCCCGTCTCAGAGGCGTCCACCTCCACAACGAAAGGCCGGGTTAGGTCCGGGTGGAGGAGGATGGGCTCGCTTACAAAGCGGCGGACCAGCTCATGGAAGGCAGCAACAGCCTCCGGGGAGAGGCGGAAAGGGCGAGGCTGATTGGTTGTTTTCGTCAGGGAAGTTAATGGTGACGCCAGGGCGCTGAAGTTGCGGATAAACCGGCGGTAGAAGTTGCAGAACCCCAGGAAACTCTGCAACTGCTTCAGGGTCTTGGGTAGTGGCCACTGCGCGACCTCCTGAACCTTCTGTGGGTCCATGCGCAGGCCCTGGGAGGAGATGATGAATCCCAGAAACGAGGTGGACTCCTGGTGAAAAGCACACTTCTCCAGTTTACAGAATAAGTCGTGCTCCAGGAGGCGTGACAGAACGGCTCGAACATGCTGGGTGTGTTCCTCGGCCGTGCGGGAGTAGATGAGGATGTCGTCTAAGTAAACAAAAACCCAACGACCCAGCATGTCACGGAGGACATCAGTGATGAAACGCTGGAAAACGGCAGGGCTGTTGCAGAGGCCGAAGGGCATGACCAGGTAATCATAATGTCCAGTGGGTGTAATGAAAGCGGTTTTCCACTCCTCTCCTTCCTTTATGCGGATGAGGTTGTATGCACTGCGGAGGTCCAGCTTGGTAAACAGTGTGGCTTGGGCAGTGGCATCCAGAGCCGTGCTCATTAAGGGAAGAGGATGGCGGTCCCTGATGGTGATTTTATTCAATCCACGATAGTCTATACAGGGCCGGAGGTCACCTTCCTTCTTCTTCACAAAGAAGAACCCTGCCGCCCCAGGAGACGTGGAATGTCGGATAAACCCCTTCTGGAGAGCCTCATTGATGTAAGCGTCCATCGCCTGGGTCTCTGCCGGGGAGAGCGAGAACAGCCGACCCCGAGGCGGGGTGGTTCCGGGCTGAAGCCTGATCTCCAGATCGTAGGGGCGATGAGGAGGCAGCTTGGTGGTAGGCTCCTTTGCAAAGACCCGAGCCAGATCGTGGTATTGGGGTGGAAGGAGTGTTAAATCCACGTCCTTGGGTGGTGTCTCCCTAGGCTGTGATCCTGGAAGGAGTGTTAAATCCACATCCTTGGGTGGTGTCTCCCTAGGCTGTGATCCTGGAGACGGATGATGAAGGCGACAGTTAACACCCCATGCCATGACTTTACTGGTGGACCAGGAGATGTGAGGGTCGTGGAGGCGGAACCAGGAATGACCCAGAATGAGAGGAGTCGTAGGGGCGTGAATGACCAAGAAATGAAGGGTCTCTACGTGTTCTCCGATGGTCATCCGGAGGTTCTGGGTTCGGTGCGTGATCGGATATGGCATGAGAGGGCGCCCGTCCACTGAGGTGACGGGAACGGGATGATCGAGGAGGGTGAGTGGAATCTTGAGCCGGTTGACCAACCCCTGATCGATAAAGCTTTCTGCAGCTCCGGTGTCGAGGAGGGCCACCAGGGGGACCGGTCCTTGGCTCAGCTGGAAGGAGACCGAGAGGGTGGTGTGATGAGGAGCTGCATGAGTGGAAACTCCGAGTGAGGCAGCTCCTACACCGACCCGGAGGGACCGTTTCCCGGGCGTATGGGGCATGTTGCACGGGGATGACCCAGAGCCCCACAATAGGCGCATCGTCCCTCCTGAAAACGGCGCGCCCGTTCCTCGGGGGGCAAATGACCCAGTTGCATGGGTTCCTCCATGGGTTGGTTCTCCTGACGGCGGGGGAAAGTTCGGGATTGTACGGGAACCGCCCTCACTCCTGGTCTGGTGAGGAGGCAGCGGTCCAGCTGGAGAGCCAGGTCCACCGCCTGGTCCAGGGTGGTTGGAGCCTCGTGACCAATCATGCCCTCACGGATGCGGGGTGACAATCCCTCCAAGTACACAGCCTTCACCGCGGCATCACCCCAGGTTAGACGGGCAGCGGTGGTCCGGAAGCGTGAGGTGAATTCGGCCACGGTCTGAGAGCCTTGTCGAAGCTGGAGCAGGCGTGTCTCATCTGCGACCTCGCTGCTGGGATGAACGAATGCCTTCTTCAGTTCTTTCACGAAGGCTTCATAGTCGTTGCAGACTGGGGACTTCTGATGGTACAGAGCAGCCGCCCATTCACCGGCTCGCCCAGTCAGCAGGGAGGTTAACAGAGCCACGCGAGAGCAGGAAGTCGGGTAGCGTGCCAGCTGACACTCAAAAGTCATTGACAGAACGGCCAACATGCTCTCCGGGGATCCTTTAATCCCATCCCATTTCTCTGGGAGACTTAGATACAGCTCCACCACGTTAGGAGTGGCAGATGACTGTCGTTGGAGGGCTGAGGAGAGTTGGACTACCAGTTCGGTGACGGAATCGAGTTTGGATGCGAGGCGATCAGTAACAGCACGCAGCTGATTGTTCTCCACACGGAGTTGGGCGTTGTCCGCCTCCTGGCGTTCTACTCGGCTGAGCAGCTGTGCGATCTCCGCTGGGTCTACTCGGGACTCAGTCATCCTGTCAGGTTCGGTGGGCTGAGCTGGAGTGGTTATGAGACCCAGGCGCGGAGAGAATGGTGGATGGAGACTGATATGTGGCAGCGTGGGAAGTTCTCTTCCCGTATGGTTTGTAGAGTTAGTGTCTTAGGTCTTAGAATGGCTTGGCGTCTATCGTTAGATGATGACTGAGTGCCGGCTCCGCTGTGACAGGTCCTTAAATAGGCTCAGCGGGATGACGTCACCGGGAAGCGTCGGTGACAGGCATGCTGGGAACTGGAGTGCAGCGCCAGCCCGGCCCGCAGAGGAGGTTAAGAGGAGGAGTTCATGACAGCTGCAGTCATCATGTTGACATGTTCTAGGAATATTGTGGAAAGTCCTGTTGAATTGATGACAAAGTTAACCTGATGCAGACTATTTGATTATTGACTGCTGCAGTAGGGTTTGATGTTTCTTTGATTCCTTGAATTCAAACTAACAGACATCGGTTGCAGGACAAAAATCTTTACTTTTAAGGGCTCGACACACGGGAGGCGACAAACGACTGCAATCAGCAAAATTTGTCACTTTTATTACCTGACACACGGGAGGCGACCCGTGGCAGCGGCCAGCGGCAAAGCCGTCTACGCGTTCTGTTCCATGGCGAAATTGAAACTTCCGTTGTTTTGTTTGGCTGTGTCAGGTTGGAGGGAATTAAGGTTATTTAAGCAGTTCAGAGTAAAAAAAAAAGGGAGATATGATGTTTCACAAGGTGCTGCTACAGTTATGTGAAATCTTACTTCTGATTTTACTATAAAACATAATAATCAACTTCTCCTCCATGTTTGCTTGGAGATGTACGGAGCATCCTGCCCGCTCATTGGTCAGTGAATGAAACCGCCGTTGATTGGTCCTCGTCCGAGTGACAGCGATGAAAAGTTGACAATATTTCAACTTTCTGGGATCGCGTCGCTGGGTCGCCTGTGCACGGCACGTGCACAAGCGCAAAATTTCACACGCATGTTTTTCGCGTTTCGCTTGGTAGGAGGGAGACCCGCGATTATCGCTTTGTCGCGCATGTCTCATTGAAAATGAATGGAGGAGAGGCGATGTCGCCTCCCGTGTGTCGAGCCCATTATGAGAAGTCAAAGGGAAACATTTGTATGTGTAAATCCTTGCCTGGATGAGGTGCTGGAGAATGCTGAATGTATGCAAATCCAATTTTAGTTCTACAACTGACCCTTGATAGGCTTCGTCTAGAAACAGCTCTCTGAGACACTTTCTCCACCCTTACCACCATCTGCAGCCTTTTCTGGGTCTGGATGCTCACATTCCTTCACCTATTATTCGGTTTTTCTTTAATGCTTGATTGAATGTGCCATATAAGCACATTTTCCACCTGCAGAAGAAGGTAGATGAGTGCCAGGGATGCCAAGCCTGACTTTCACATAATTATTTAGGAGGTGTAAAAAGAAAAAAGATGAGCTGAAAACCTGCAACAAGGCCAAATTTGGACATAATTCTCTCCTTTTGTACACCACAGATATTAAAAACAGTCCTCACATGGTGTGAAATCCCCCTTCCAAGGTCATGTCTAGATTTGTGGACATGCAGATTGACGGAGATGTATGACACGGTTTGCTTCTAGAAGTTTTAAAATGTACTTTTATACAAAAATGTTTTCCAGGACCGTAGAGAATGTGCGAGCCCTCCAGCTGTCCTAATGTGATTCATTCTGATAGCATGCTGACATTTAACACTCCTGAGCCTGAAGCTACCTCTTTAGCTCATTTCATACGATTATTTCCAGCTCAGCCCAAACCTGCAATTGCTTTTATGGCACAAAGATGACCAGATGGAACAAATGACCCAAAAAGACCTTTCCTTGTAAATGACACACATACCAGCAAATGCTGTGTAGAGCGGGGCAGTGCTTTTTTGGAAAAACAAGTAAAGATATGAAGGAAGACGTGTTTGAGAGAAAAGCAGAAATACAAGAATATTTTATACAAAAAAGGGGGAAATATAAAAACTAAAATAACAGTTTTATAGAGCCACGTTCACATACAGTCAATTGAACTATAGTGACTTTGTGATCCAATTTAAGTCATATTTTAAGAGCTGTAGTCTTGAGAGCATCTTGAAGTCTACACTAGACTGAGGAGAGTCATGGACGAGGTCATGCCCCAAGGGGAGGAGTTTAAGTATCTCGGGGCTTGTTCATGAGTGAGGGAAAGATGCGGTGCAAGATCGACAGGTGAACTGGTGTCTCTCGCCGGGCCTGGGAGCACCTTAGGATTACTCTGGAGGAGCTGGCCCAAGTGTCTGAGGAGAGAAGTCTGGGCCATCTGCAAAAACAGAGACTCAATCCTTAGGCCACCAAAACAGATCCCCTTAACAACTTGGCTGTGCCTAGAAATCCTGTCCATAAAGGTTATGGACAGAATCAGTGACAAAGGCCAGCCTTGGCAAGGGCCGTCTCTCGCCGGAAACAAGCCCCACTTACTGCCGGCAATGCGGACCAAGCTCTGACACCAGTCATACAGTGACCCAACAGCCCGAATCAGTCGGCCTGGTAGCCTGTACTCCCGGAGTACCCCCAAAGGGCCTCACAAGGGACACATTCAAATGTCTTTTCCAAATCCACAAAACACATGTAGATTTGTTGGGCGAACTCCCACGCACCCTCCAGGACCCCCCAAGGTTATAGAGCTGGCCCAGTGTTCCACAGCCAGGACAAAAAATGAAAATAACTGTTATCCTCCCATGAATATATATTTTTTTTAAATTTTTTGGCATTTGGGCACCCATGGTCCAAAAGTTGATGGGCATGACTTATGCTCCCTATGGGACTCTTTATTTTGTTTCTTACTCTGGTTCCTGATGATGTCCTCTCAGGTGCTACAGGCTGCGGTTGGTCATTGTTTGAGCCAATCGAACCACCCTTTGCATTGCCTTCTTTTCAGCATCCACCAAAACTCCAATCCAACAGGATGTGATCCACTTCACCAATGAGAAGAACAGCACAATTATTCTGCCTCCTCATGAAATAGATTTATTGATTAGCCTTTTTAAACATGTGGGCTGTGTTCCATATAAGGTCAGAGCAGAGGTCATCTACAGGCCAAAATGTATAGCTGACTTCATCAGCTCCATGCCTTCTCTGATGATTAGGGGATGATGGTATTAATTCTCCTTCTGAAATCCACCACCACCTCTTTCACCTCTGCCACAATAAATGACTTGATGTTCGCCAATCAGCAAGCTCCCCTGGCTTCTGTCACGCAGTCTCCCTCACAACCATCGACCTCCTCAAGGGAGGAACCGCAGAGCCGCTCAGACCATCCGAACTCCATTACCCAACATCCCCAGCCTTCCGGTTCACGTCACCCGCCAAGTCTACTTAAGGAAGTGCCGCACAACGCCAAATCACTCAGTCATCGTTCTCACCTAACCAAACTCAGAGTCCTGACCAGATTGTCTCAGATCACTCAGCCTATGCAAACCAGATCAGCCAGATCTAAGAGACCTGACAACTCTTAGAAGTCAGCCCTGTGCTGTGGGAGCCGCTGTGCTCAGCTGTTTCTTCATACCACTGCGCACCCGGCTCCTAGATTAAACAGCGTGCTCACTCAACCCGGCGTCAGTCACTCCGCGCTTGGGTTAAGAAGCCACGCCACACTCGCTCAGCTCGAGTCAGCCTCTACAGCTTCCCCTTGAACACAAGTACAGCGTTGTTGGAGACCAAACCAGATTTTCTTCTTTGTAAAGGCAGTGAATCTGGCTTTCCAACTATAAATGGTTTAAATAAAAAAAACAATTATTGTCCAAGTACAAATGTGTTTTACTTTATGTTCTAATTTCACTTTCAGCCAAAAAAGAAAATGTTAAGAATTTAAAGGAAAGTTGCGTTATGAGTTAATTTTAAAGAATCGATAGAAAAGTGTTTATTTACGATTGGAACCTGTTCTTTGAGCATCTATCAAGCTCATGAAGCTTTGTTGTGGCTTACAAAGACTCAGGAGCCCAGATAATTGAGCCACTTCAACCTCATAAATTAGGCCTGCAATGAAAATATGGTTTCCCACTGCCAGCTTGGCCAGGACATTAATATTAAATGAGCTGCATGGTGATTGGTCAGTTTGGTGGTGCAGGAGTGTGAACAACGTTGACGAGCAAAGGAAGTTACAAAGACAAAATCCAAAACCTATGGAACTTTCTGAATATTCCCCGTACATCCTGGAACATGAGTAGTCCTTCAGAATTCTTCTTTGTTTCCCTCTTGCCCAACATGGATGTTAGTAGCTTAGGCTAGCATTAGCAGAAGCTCAGGCTAGCATTGTTCAGTGGTTAGCATTACCGCGACCACTGTTTATGTATACTGCCCTGAAGTGGTTTGAAACATACAGATTTAAGGTGTCTTTTAATATGTAAGACCAACTTTTCTCAGAAAATAACAATCTCAGTGGCCATTACAAAATTACTAATTTACACAGGAAAGCAGGTCAGACATGGCTTTTGGCTGCCTACATTCAACAAGACAAACAGGGTTTTAAATTCTACAGCCCCTTTGTATGAGTAGCAATAAGCCAGAAGCCATTACTGCAGGCTAAACAATTAGGGGTCACTTCCATAAACACTGCTATTTTGTGGCCAGCAGGGAATGCACTCTTGTTTTTATAACATGTCTAAAAGCCAGTATTTATCCAGCATCTCAGATAGCCTTCAAAAATGACATTACATACTGTAAGCTGTTATTACAGGGGTTCTCCCTCCTTTGCCTTAAGTGTGCTGTGATCTTTTTCAATCTCTGAGGAGTAAGGACTTCATTCGGCTTGTTGCTTTAAACATTTTTACTGCTGAGAACATGTCAAGCTACAAAATTCTCCTCTTGATTTTGCAGCGTCAGATCCTACATGAGGAGTCTCTTTCCCACAGGGCATCGCAGCCTCACACTGGACGGTGAGAGAAACATGAGGAGATGGGATCTTCTCAGCAGCACCCCCTATTCCCACATGTCTCTGACATAATGTTATTTCAGCCACAATTCATGCAAAGCCTTAACCTCTGAGCTTTATATAGTACTTCACTGGCTCTCATAGTTCAGTAGCCCAGTTTTGGTCATAAAACATTGAGTTTATCATTCAAAGTAAGAAAGTGATAACGTCGGCCCCCCTTGTAGAGATGGATCACTGCAGAAATGTAGTTAATTGTTTTTTGGTTCCCATGAGGATGACTGAGTGACTATAGTTGAAAGGGTCACATTAACAAAGCAAAAACCCACAAAGCATGCAATTTGAACAAAACTAAACATTTTTACATAATAGTTAAAAAGTTTGAGATCACTTAGATATTTCTTTGTTTTTTCTTGAAACATGCATTTTTGTCTGAAAATGAAATAATGCAAATGATGTCCATGGGGGAAAAACAGATGTTTAGTTTGGACTTCTTGTATTTCACACCTTTGTACTTTTGACCTGAAGTTAAGGGACCAACACTCACCACCCAACAGTCCCTGTTGGGTGGTGAGTGGGGTATTTGATGAAGGAGGTTGCTCTCCTGTGGACCATGTGGTGGTAAATGCTCTGCATAGAGGGTTGTGGTGCTCTGGTAAACTTGTAACCACTCTCTGCGGGCCTTACTGGTGATGCTGCCATACCATATGATGATGCAGCTGCCAGCTGGTCAAGATTGGCTCAGTGATGCAGCTGTAGCTTGATGCATGGACATAGTCAATTATTGTCCACAAACAATATTATTCTATATTAAATAGACACTGGTTGAGCGCTAGGACCAAGTAGAAAACAACCGCCTGCGTTGAAGCCTGTTTCCCATTACATACTGTATGACATATTTTTTGTATACTTGCTGTAAAGACCCCCCCTCTCCCTCCCCGGTCCTCATGCAGATTGTGTACCCTCCACTTCTAAAGTCAAAGCTACGTCCATGACTTGATGTATCTTGATGTTCCCATCACCACAGTTGGAAAGGTATAGATAACTGTCATGGCTGCAAGAGGAACTTGAGGGACAAACTAAAGAGTTCAATAATACAAATGAGAACTAGAACAACTTCTGAAGAGGTCCACCTCAAGGTCAAGGTTTTTACTAAAATGCACGCTGATATAAAAGTGATCAACTTGGATTATCGTCTATACCAGGAGGCTGATGCAGACGACTGATGGTGTCTAATAAAAGGCCAAATCATGAATGTTGCAAGAATATTGGTTATTCTCTCAACCACAAAGATAAGTGATCTATACATTTTCAGAGGCAGTGTCTATGATGTATTGCTCCTTAACAGCACATAAAAACAGACCTGATACTAAACCTGCCCGTATGCCACAGACAAAAGCTGTAAGACATGTACACAAGTTCATCATGAGTTTATTCAAATGCTTTTAGCCTTGAGTCCGACAAATTGCTTTCCCTATAAAGTTTGTCAGCTCTTTGACTTGTTTACATGCGACCTTCCAGTAAAGTGAACATTAAAACCAAGGTCAACATAAATGTACTTCACTGAGGATATTTAGGTTATTCCTATTAAAACTTAAATAGCAACTAAATAATCTGTTGTTCATTTAAATTCAGTGTATAGTTTCAAAACAGGACGATGGATATCTGTGCATTTCAGGCTGTCCATAAATAAGCAACGCTTGATGTCCACCTCTCTCGATGTGACAGGATATCTTGAACGTAATTATCGCCCACACACACGTGTTTGGTCTTTAGCTTCTCTCCAGCATTAAGGATGATGTTTAGTAAAAGCTTCTGTATTCAGCACATAAATCTTCCAAACACAGCCTGCCCTGACAGAGATTGAGGCCATGGGAATGTCTGTACAGGAGTTTATTACTATAATGACACAGCTCTAGCATCCAGCAATAACAGAACAGGATCTGCACTAAAACAAGAACCTGATGGTTGAATCTTAAGTACCAAATACATCCAACCAGGATGGACAGGATACTTAGGGCATGTTAAGCCTCTTGTGGAGCACTTTGATTATTAAGACCCTGATATGATTCTCCATAACACAAGTTTATCAGGGTCCCTCCACTCAGCTGATCTTCTTGTCACACCTTTCTGAAATGTTGACCCTTACGGTCCAATATGCATCATCTCTACTTTATACAAGGCTGATGTCACCTGTTTTTACTGAGGGAGTGTTTGCTAAAGGAAGCCAAAATACCTCATTAGAAGCAAGGAGGGAAAGAATTACACAAACATGCAGCACTTACAGCAGCTGGACTCCCGTTTCAGACCAGACAGTTATACAGATGCTTTGAGGAAAAACAAGGCCTGTTAGTCTCACTGTGGAGCGGTTATATTGACATGTGTTTGCTTTCCCACTGCAGGGGACACTGGGATTGCATAACGTTGGAGCTGACAGTGAGCCTCGCAACGTCTCTTCATTCAGAACCAACTGTGAAAATCACTGTAGTTGCTCAGTGTTGTATGTTTGTTACAACAGAGATGAGTTCAGAGCAAACATATTACACCAGCAACTGATGTGGCTGTCAGGCTTTCCATTAGCAGCTCAGCAGAAGTTCTATTAATTATGACTTGATGGACGTTGTCAAGATGCCAAGACAAAAGGCTGCTTCCAAATTTCTAAAGATTTATTGTTTTCAAATCTGCACTTGGTTGATAAACTTAAGTACGTCTTCAGGGAAACAGTTGCTTTTATTTTTCTTTGCAAACAACAGTTACAAGTAATGACCCAAGTCTGTGCTTACTTAAGGCTACAAACAGCCACTGCTCAGCTTTAAATAGCCAGAAACAAACTGACCAAAAGTAAAATGATAGGTTAAACTCTAATTAAAAATTAATCACAACCTCATGTAACATCTTATTGTAATTAATTAACATTGGGTTGATTTAAGCAAGAGGGAAAACCATGGAGGAATTTGTACCCAACAACAGACAACAAGACGTGAAACCTCGTAACCAGAGAGCTAATGATGTTTGTCCACAGAACAGATCATTCTTCTGGCTCCCCCTAGGTGTGTTAGTTGAGGGCTTCCAGGGGAGCTCATTGCCCTTTCGGGGGAGCCAGGCTCCCCCTGGCTCCCCCATAAGTTGAACTGATTGTTCAGTGAAATATCACAGTTGTTAATATCAGAGTCCTTTCATTGTGAAGCGAAACTCATCATTGTAAAAATTAGACTCAGTTCACTAAAATCTGTCCTTTTTTCTGTAAACACAGGCCTCCCCATCAGGGCTATTTTGCTAGCTGTCGATGGACACATACCATCACAGTGATGCTTCCTGTACAGTTCTGGGGTCTCATTTATCAAACAGTGCAGAGAATCCTTACTAAAATTGTACTTAAGCTCAGCAAAAAAAAAAAATAAATTTACTTACGCCAAGCAGGTTTGTGATCTATCAAACATGGAGTACACACAGCTGCACGCAATCTCCACTTCATAAATCGGAGACTAACGAGAATGTTTCTCAGCTGCTTTTTAGCAACATCCCGCCCTCACCACGCCCACTTACTGCCCTAAATAGTCAGTGCAAAGTACCTTGTGGACCTCATGCATATACATAAGCCGGCTGTTGCAGCGCTCCGCAAATGACATGGCGACCGTAGATCAAGCCAGATCAAGGAAGCGCTTTTTCACAGAAG